>NC_090237.1:8547500-8870000 GCF_024489055.1 Chanodichthys erythropterus | reverse complement strand
GTCAGGGTTTTCAACCCCGGTTTCACGCACAAGGCTTAAGATAGTCCCAGACTAAAATGCATGTTTGAGATGGTTTAACTGAAAGTAACTTGCACAGACATATCTTAAAATATGTCAGTGTCATTGTTTTGTCTCAAGATTCACACCAATAATGCTTTTTTCTAGTGTTCATTTATAAAAAGCTACCTAATTGAACTAAGGCCTAATCCTGATTTAGGCTAAGCCCTGTCTGTGAATCCGGGCCTATGTGCCCCAAAAATAATCATTCTCGCGCAAGGGATTCTAAAATTTTAAAAGCATCTAGTTTCTTGTATAACGGCCCGATTTATATTGTGGAAAAATGAATATTATAAATATATCTAAATATTATCTGGAAAATATTTCATTTTTATTAAGTTAAAGGGTTAGTTCACCCAAAAGTGAAAATAATGTCATTTATTACTCACCCTCATGGTGTTTCACACCCGTAAGGCCTTCATTCATCTTCAGAACACAAATTAAGATATATTTGTTGAAATCCGAAGGCCTGCATTCAAAACAATGACTTTCCTCTCTCAAGGTACTAAAAACATATTTAAATCAGTTCATGTGAGTTCAGTAGTTCTTAATATTATAAAGCGACGAGAATACTTTTTGTGCACCAAAAAACCACCAAATAATGACTTTTCAATAATATAGTGATGGAGCGATTTCAAAACGGAGCTTTACGAATCGAATCAGTGACTTGGAATGCCAAAGTCACATGATTTCAGCAGTTTAGCCTTTTGATAGGAGATCCGAATCACTGATTCGATTCGCAAAGCTCAGAAGCAGTGTTTTGAAATCAGCCCATCACTATATTGTTGAAAAGTCAAGTCAAGTCAAATTTATTTATATAGCGCTTTTACAATTGGTAATTGTTTCAAAGCAGCTTTACATATTAGAAGCACAGAAAAAAAGGGAAGTGGTTAAAACTGTACAAACAAGCGTGGTAATATGTAACATATACAAGATGGTGCTACATTAAGCCAATGTCGGCTGACTTCCAGGGGTGGAAAAAACCCCCTAGGAGAAAAACCCAGCGTGCTAGCACTGGGAAAAAAGTCCTAGGAGGGAAAAAACCCCTTGGAAGATATATATATGTAAATGTATATGGAGATCAAAATCTGAATTGTACATTTTTATTATAGAGATTAAAAATCGATTATATATAAATATATGTAAGCGGATACGGGATCCTGGGCTACGTTGTAGTCAGGTCCAGACGCAGGTTCTCCATCTGACCTGGATACGGCCTGGATCCAGCACCCGGCAAACCTCAGGATAAGCAGAGAGACAGATATTAGCGTAGATGCCATTCTTGTTCTGATGTACAGGTATATCTAGTGTTATAGGAAATGTTCTCGGTTCCGGCCGACCTAATTATTGCAGCGTAACAATCCTTTAACGGATTTGAAAAATGTTAATGTATTGATAATGTGTTATGTGTATGCAAGAGCAAAGAGATGTGTTTTTAGTCTAGATTTAAACTGACAGAGTGTGTCTGCTTCCCGAACAATGCTAGGAAGATTGTTCCAGAGTTTAGGTGCTAAATAGGAAAATGATCTGCCGCCTTCAGTTGATTTTGATATTCTGGGTATTATCAACTGGCCTAAATTCTGAGATCGCAATAAACGTGAAGGACTATAATGCATTAAGAGCTCACTTAGGTACTGGGGAGCTAAACCATTTAGAGCTTTATAAGTAAGTAGCAAGATTTTAAAATCTATACGATGTTTAATAGGGAGCCAATGTAATGTTGACAGAACTGGGCTAATATGGTCATACTTTCTGGTTCTAGTAAGAACTCTAGCTGCCGCATTTTGAACCAACTGTAGTTTGTTTAAAAGCCGAGCAGAACAACCACAGTAGAGCGTTACAATAATCTAGTCTTGAGGTCATGAATGCATGAACCAACTGTTCCGCATTTGTCATTGAGAGCATATGTCGTAATTTAGATATATTTTTTAGATGGAAGAAGGCGGTTTTACAGATACTAGAAACATGACTTTCAAATGAAAGATTGGTATCAAAGAGCACACCCAGGTTCCTAACTGAGGACGAAGGTTTAATGGAGCACCCGTCAAGTGTTAGAGAGTATTCAAGGTTTTTTCGTGAGGAAGTTTTTGGTCCAAAGATTAGGAAATCAGTTTTTTCTGAATTTAATAATAAGAAATTTCTTGTCATCCAGTTTTTAATGTCAGCTATGCATTCTGTTAGTTTTGTGAATTTGTAGGTTTCGTCAGGGCGCGAGGAAATATAGAGCTGAGTATCGTCAGCGTAGCAGTGAAAACTAACACCATGCTTCCTAATTATCTCTCCTAAGGGCAGCATGTACAGAGTGAAAAGCAACGGTCCTAATACTGAGCCTTGTGGTACCCCATATTTAACCTGTGATCGATACGACATCTCTTCATTAACTACCACAGACTGATAACGGTCAGATAAGTATGATTTGAACCATGCCAAAGCAATTCCACTAATGCCAATATAGTTTTCAAGTCTTTTTAAAAGAATGTTATGATCGATAGTGTCAAAAGCAGCACTGAGATCTAATAACACTAATAGAGAAATACAGCCACGATCGGATGATAGGAGTAGATCGTTTGTAACTCTAACGAGAGCAGTCTCAGTACTATGGTATGGTCTAAATCCTGACTGGAAATCCTCACAGATTCCATTTCTTTCTAAAAAGGAACACAGTTGTGTTGAAACTGCCTTTTCTAGTATCTTTGACAGAAAAGGTAGATTCGAGATTGGCCTGTAATTTACTAAATCTCTCGGATCTAGTTGAGGTTTTTTAATAAGAGGTTTGATAATAGCCTGCTTAAAGGTTTTTGGCACGTGTCCTAGTGTTAAAGATGAATTAATTATATCAAGAAGTGGACCTACGACCTCTGGAAGCATTTCTTTCAGTAGTTTAGTCGGCATTGGGTCTAACATACATGTCGTTGATTTTGATGATTTGATAAGTTTAGATAATTCTTCCTCTCCTATAGCGGCGAATGATTCTAGTTTTACCTCAGGGACACTACAGTGCACTGTCTGAAGAGAAACTGTAGACGGTTGCATGTTTATAATTTTCTCTCTAATATTATCAATCTTGCAAGTAAAGAAGTTCATAAAGTCATTACTGCTGTGCTCTATGGAAACGTCAGCAGTTGAATCTTTGTTTCTAGTTAATTTAGCCACTGTGTCAAATAAATACCTAGGATTATGTTTGTTTTCTATTAAGAGATTTGAAAAATAAGTAGATCTAGCATTTCTTATGGCTGTTCTGTACTCAATCATTTTTTCTTTCCACGAAAGGCGAAAAACTTCTAGTTTTGTTTTCTTCCAACTACGTTCAGCTTTTCTAACAGCTCGTTTTAGAGCCCGAGTGTGCTCATCATACCACGGCGTTGGATTAGTTTCCTTAATCTTCTTTAGACGTAAAGGAGCGACCGCATCTAATGTGCTGGAAAAGAGAGAGCCAATAGTTTCTGTTGCAGCATCGAGTTCTTCTAAGTTGTCAGGTATACTAAGGCGATGAAACTGCTCGGGGAGATTATTTATAAAGCAATCTTTAGTGGCAGACGTGATTGTTCTACAATATTTATGGCTGGGTGGTGGTTTTGTAGCCTTGGCTAATTGTATTATACACGAGACTAAATAATGATCTGATATATCATCGCTCTGCTGTAGAATTTCAACAGCATCAATATCTATTCCATGCGACAGTATTAGATCTAGGGTATGATTACGACAATGAGTGGGTCCTGACACGTGTTGTTTAACTCCAATAGAGTTTAAAATATCTGCAAATGCCAATCCAAATGCGTCTTTATTATTATCTACATGGATATTAAAATCACCAACAACAAGGACTTTATCCGCAGCCAGTACTAACTCTGATAGAAACTCAGCAAATTCTTTGATAAAGTCAGTATGGTGCCCTGGTGGCCTGTATACAGTAGCCAGCACAAATGTCAACTTACATAATGTTACATAAAGCACCATCACTTCAAAGGAATTATATTTGAAATTCTTTTGAATGATTCTGAATATATTACTATAAATTACAGCAACACCTCCCCCTTTGCCTTTCTGTCGAGGATTGTGTCGATAATCATAACCTTGAGGACTAGATTCATTTAAAGTAATGTAATCGTCTGGTTTTAGCCAGGTTTCTGTCAAACACAGCAAGTCTAGTTTATTGTCTGTGATAATTTCATTTACAATAAGTGCTTTTGAAGAAATAGATCTAATATTCAGTAACCCAAGCTTTATCATTTGTTTATCTGATTTATCTGTGATTTTCATTTTTTGAACATCAATTAAATTTTTACCCTTAAAAGGTTTTGGAAGTTTTTTGTATTTACTAGTTCGAGGTACAGACACAGTCTCTATGTGATAATATCTAGGTGAAAGTGTTTCTATGTGCTGTGAATTATCTGAGTTCTGTGACGTGAGGCGGCTAGCAGACGGTCGGTTTAGCCAGTTTGTCTGCGTCCTGATCTGGGCCCTGGTTTGTCATGTTTCAGCTCTAAGACTATTTGCCAAATTTCTAGAGAGAAGAGCAGCACCATCCCGGGAGGGATGAATACCATCTCTTTTCAACAGATCAGGTCTGCCCCAAAAGCTTTTCCAATTGTCTATGAAACCTATATTATTCTGCGCACACCACTTAGACAGCCAGCCATTGAGTGATGATAACCTGCTAACTATCTCATCACTCCGACGAACAGGAAGAGGGCCAGAACAAATTACTTTTGCTGACATTGAATTTGCGAGTTCACACACCTCTTTAATGTTAATTTTAGTGATCTCCGACTGGCGAAGTCGAACATCATTTGTGCCGACGTGGATAATGATTTTAGAATATTTACGTTTAGCATTAGCCAGCACTTTTAAATTTGCTTTGATGTCAGGTGCTCTGGCCCCCGGCAAACATGTGACTATGGTGGCTGGTGTCTCTATTTTCACGTTCCGTGTAATAGAATCGCCAATTACTAGGGCACTTTCAACAGGATTCTCAGTGGGTGCGTCATTTAAAGTCATTATTTTGGTGCCCAAAAAATATTCTACTCGCATTATAATATTAATATTGAACCACTGTACTCACATGAACCGATTTAAATATGTTTTTAGTACATTAATGGATCTTGAGAGAGGAAATGTCATTGCTGTCAATGGAGGCCTCACTGAGCCATCGGATTTAATCAAAATATCTTAATTTGTGTTCTGAAGATGAATGAAGGAACACCATGAGGGTGAGTAATTAATGACATTATTTTCATTTTTGGGTGAACTAACCCTTTAAGGTGTGATTTACATTATTTACATCCTACAATCTTTAGCTAGGCAATACAACATAGGGGAGACGGGGGGTTGTCTCAAACTGTCAGTAACTATCAGGTTTTATGTCAAACAGAAAAACAATGCCAAGCTGCATAGAGATGATAAAGACCATATACACATATATGGAAATAGTCTGTATTTAAATGTAAACATTTTCATTAATCCACCAATTGGAATTCAATGAATATGCTGCAGCAAAGAAAGCAACCGATGGAGTTATTGACTGCCACAAACCTGCCACATGACATGACGGCAAAGGCTTCAAAAATCAAGGCCCCCCTTTTTAAATACTAGATGCAAGTTCAGTACGGATGCGCAAGCGGTTGCTGTGATGTTCATTAAAAAATGCTGTTTGTGGAGTTGTTTAATCCTCTGCTGAAATCTTGAGAGATTCACTGTCTTTTCAGTTGATTTTATCTAAGGCTGTGGCTGGAAGTCAGTAGTAGTTCTTGTGTTTCTCTTAAGTGATTCTGATTCTGTCTTCAATAATAAACAAACATGACTCAATTAATCAGTTAATTACCTAATTTACTCTTAAAGGGATAGTTCAGTGATTGGGATCTTGAACAATAAGACTCGAAAAAACTTCCACAGACAAATCCAAATTAAACCCTGCGGCTCGTGACGGCACATTGATGTCCTAAGACACGAAAAAATCGGTTTGTGCAAGAAACCGAACAGTATTTATATCATTTTTTACCTCTAATACACCACTATGTCCAATTTCATTCAGCTTCCGGCTAGTGAGGTCTGATCGCGCTCTGACAACGGAAGTGATGTCTCGCGCTCATTGAAGTATATGGGCGGGACATCACTTCCGTCACCAGAACGCGTTTTTTGACCTCACTAACAGGAAGCTGAACGAAGTTGGACATAGTGGTGTATTAGAGGTAAAAATTATATAAATTATGTTCTCGCACAAACCGATCGTTTCGTGTCTTAGGACATTAATGTGTCGTCACGAGCTGCAGGTTTTAATTTGGATTTGTCTATGTACATTTTTTCGACTCTTATTGTTCAAGTTCCCAATCACTGCTTTTATTTGACTGACAGACGGCAGCGGTTGCAGTTAAAAATCATAATTTGCGTTCGACTGAAGAAAAAAAGTCCTCTACATCTTGGATGCCCTGGGGGTAAGCAGATAAACATAAAATTTTCATTTTTGGGTGAACTATCCCTTTAACACTGTCTCAGTGTTATTTAACACCCAGCTGGTGGTTCCCATATAAACACAGAGCAGTGTTTATTTTACACCAGGGATTTAAATTAATAAAAGTTTATTTCACCTGACAAGCAGAGATAATTCCATGTTGTTCCAAACAAAAAAAAGAAAATGGATATGTTTAGCATCATTCACTTTCATTGCATTCACATTCTTTTTTCCCTACAATGGACCAGATTTACTAAACATGACGTGCAAATTAAAGAACACAGACGCAGCCGGATCATCGGACCAACGCAATCTACCAAGAGCTATGCAAATTAGCATTGGTTTAAGACATGCTTTTTGGGAGGTGGTCAATAATCGTGCAAATGCCAGTAAATTGACTAGCACAAACCTTAGTAAATCACTTTGCATGATTCATTTAAATACTCTCCTCCCATATATTTTGAGCCTGAAAAAGAGACTCCTACAAATGCATATGGCCATATGCAATAAGCCTATAAAATAACTGTGTCCACACATTGTCAGTGCAAATATTTCACTGCGTGTCTTTAGTAAATCCTAACAGTAGTTTTTAATGCCAAAAGAGGGTTTGCGCTGGCACAAGCTGTTAGTAAATCTGGCCCAATAGAAGTGTTTGTCATTGTAAGATCTTAACAGTGTCCCTTTGGTGTGTTACAATCTCACTTTTTGCATCCAGATACTTTGATTAAAGTCACCATGAAATCAAAATTGACAATTCTTGTTTTTTTTATGGAATATTGCAGCATACAACTTACCCTCCTTCTTGCAGCGACATCTCTTCTCGGATGACGTTTACTATCGCGAGGGCGGGACAACCTGTTACTCACATGAGATCACCCAATAGCAAACCAAAGTCATGTCCTGCCCTTTTCTTGTTCGACAAGCCGTTTCACTCAAATATATATCACAATAGGGAAGAAAAGACTATCGCAACTTCAGTTTCGTGCCGACTTTAAAGCTGCAGTCCGTAACTTTTTTAGTTTTTGTTTTATCCTAAATCACTACGGTACACCTATAATAAGTGTTCATATTCTAACTATTTTAGACTGGTTCAGGTCGCCACCACTTACGCAAGACACGTGCAGTTCTGCTTATTAACCGCTAGAGTGCCAAAAGTTACGCACTGCAGCTTTAAAGGAATACTCCACTTTTTTTTGAAAATAGGCTCATTTTCCAACTCCCCTAGAGTTAAACAGTTGAGTTTTACCGTTTTCGAATCCATTCAGCCGATCTCCGGTTCTGGCGGTACCACTTTTAGCATTGCGCTTAAAAATGACCAAAGAGTTTTGATATTTTTCCTATTTAAAACTTGACTCTTCTGTAGTTACATCATGTACTAAGACCGCGGAAAATGAAAAGTTGCGATTTTCTAGGCTGATATGGCTAGGAACTATACTCTCATTCCGGCGTAATAATCAAGGAACTTTGCTGCCGTTCCATGGCTGCAGCAGTGCAATGATATTACGCAGCGTCTCTCACAAACGTCTCCATGGTTGCAAGGCACGTTCCCTGTCTAAGCAGGGGCTCACGGGTGCTGCGTAATATCATTGCACTGCTGCAGCCATGGAACGGCAGCAAAGTTCCTTGATTATTACGCCTGAATGAGAGTATAGTTCCTAGCCATATCAGCCTAGAAAATCACAACTTTTTATTTTCCGTCGGTCTTAGTACACGATTTAACTACAGAAGAGTCAAGTTTTAAATAGGAAAAATATCAAAACTCTTTGGTCATTTTAAAGCGCGATGCTAACGGTCTAATCAGATTCAATGAACTATGCTAAGCTATGCTAAAAGTGGTACCGCCAGAACCGGAGATCAGCTGAATGGATTCGAAAACGGTAAAACTCAACTGTTTAACTCTAGGGGAGTTGGAAAATTAGCCTATTTTCAAAAAAAAGTGGAGTGTTCCTTTAAAGCACATGCACTCTCTGAACAGTACTGATTCATGTGCTCTTGGGAACCTCTGCTGAAGTATACAGGTGGCTTAGTCAAAGCAAAGTGATGGTGTCTTTAGGCAGATATGGGAGAAGAAGTGCAGCCATTATGTCAATCCACACACCAACAATACTGAGAAATTCCAAAGCGGTGTGACAGATCTGTTATGACTGAATTCAGCTTCAATTGTAAAGAATGTCATTAACGTTCCATATATTAAAAAAAATATATATCTAAAATTCAATAGCTCTTCTGGAGGCACTGAAATAGACACAGACATACTGTTTGAAACCAAACACTTTCTTGTATTGATGTTGAATTTCAGCAAAGCACATTATTATGGTCTTCCAGTGTTGGATCCATCCCGAGTTTGAGCATCACAGTATGCAAGAGCCTCGCTGCTTGTGTCACCGCATTCATCTGGAAGAAATGAGACCGTTATTTATTTATAGAAATACAAACACAAACACATGTTTACTTAGATATCTAAATTGTATAATATATATATATATATATATATATAAGGAAGGAAGCTATATAAGGAAGCTTTAACAGATTAATGGGTGCCAAATATGCGTACAAATCTGTAAGCACACCTGTAGACACAGTGTTTGTATCCTTCCTATGTAGTTTACGGCGCTTCTTCTCCGGAGGTCTGTAGTAGCCGAGCCATAAAGTTGGATAGGGATTCTCTGCTGTCGGCTTCTTGTCAACAAAGTGAAAGGAGCACACGAAAAGATTCTTCGGAGGGTTTTTCAAATAGAGGTTCCGAAGCCAAATCCTTCTGTCCTCTTCGGCAGTAGGCATTCGATAGAAGGAAAACCATTGGGGACAGGAGCACTGTGATTTTGTGAGCGGTTTGTGATCATAACACTCTTGTTTTAACCACATGTTTAGTTTCGTCCGATTATTATGACAGCCACGAACTGCACACGTCGTCCCAGAACTTCTCAAAGACATTTTACAGCGATTAAAAAGCGAAACTAACAGCACAAAAGCCTATTATATGAGCAGGTTGGTTAACTTTTATCGGCTACAAACAAAACACCCGCTTACCGGAAATTCCGCCCACCTAATTCAAATACAGACGTCGTATGGACGTATGGAGGATCAGAAACTGCAAAAATAACAAATGAAAAAAATGTAGCGAACAGTGAGACATCTACGCAGTGTTCACTATAGAACGTATGCATTGACGTCACTTTCCCGCTGGAACACCTTCCCTCACAGCTGGACTGAGTGGCAAAAGACCTGCTGCCTGACTGGATTTAATAGAGGAAACTGCGAAAACGCGAGTAAACAAACGATTACACTAAAAGTTGGGCTCGATAGTCCTTGCAACTTGTCAAAGAAATCTAATCCATAAATATTGACACTAAGCCAGAAATAATTTTTCATGATACAAACCCCATTTCCAGAAAAGTTGGGATGTTTTGTTAATCAAGAATCTGTGATTTGTTAATTCTCTTTAACCTTTATTTAATTGACAAAGATACAAAGAAAATATTTCAGATTTTATGGCTGAAACACACTTCAAAAAAAGTTGGGATAGAGGCATGTTTATCACATCACCTTTCCTTTTAATTACACTTCGTTTGGGAATTGAGGATATTAATTGGTGAAGTTTTGCAAGCGGAGTTTTTGCCCAATCTCGCTTGATATAAAACTTAAGCTGCTTAACACTCTGTGGTCGTCGTTGTATGATTCCCATTTTCATGATGTTGTCAACAAACTGTTTTATACTATCCAACACCTGACCTGGTCTATAATTTTCTTCTTTTCTGGATGATTTGATCCTCTGGGATGCCAGTCCAGAAGTAACGTGTGGAGGTTGGCACTGTGGCTTAAAGCACCTGTCTAGTAAACAGGAGATGCTGGGTTCAAATCCCAGTGGTTCCCTTTTGAAACTTTTGTGTCTGAAGGCTGTAAACCTTGGCAAGCGTGCTTTTCTGAGAAGGGACCACAAACGAGGTAACCGAAGAGCTTAGTTGTCAACAAACTCTTTTAAGCTATCCAGTGTCTGTTCCACAATTTGCCTCTTTTCTAGATGTTTTGATCCTCTGGGATTGCCATAGCATGGAGGTCGGCGCCATGGCTTAGTTGGTTAAAGCGCTTGTCAAGTAAACAGGAGATCACTGGTTCGTGGTCTATTTTGGAGTGTGTTACAGCCATCATAATCAAAATTTGTTTATATATTTACAAAATACATTTAAGTTGGTGATTGAAAACATTGGAAATAATTTATTTGTACTTTTGTCAGCTGAAATAAAGGTTAAACAGAATGAACAAATCACAGATTCCTCATTTTATTGCATTTTACAAAATGTCCTAAATTTTCTGCAAATGGGGTTTGTATTTAGATGTGCCAGATTTCGACGCTGGGGAAATACATAAAGCAAATCTGCCTGTGAACGTTTTATATAAATACAATATAGGTATAGGTCTAAATCCGAGTGATCACTTATATCAATGTTATATATCATATATCAAATCATATTGATTGTTGAATATGATTGTTGTTATTTTTGTTTTGTTTTTGTGCACAACCAACATTCTTGTCACTTCATAAAATTAAGGTTGAACCACTGTAGTTATGTCGACTGTTTTAACACTGTCTTTACTACCTTTCTGGACCTTGAAAGTGTTAATTATATTGCTGTCTTCTCGACGAGTCATATACTTCTCGGATTTCATCAAAAATATCTTAATTTGTGTTCTGAAGATGAATGAAGGTTTTAGGGGTGTGGAACAACATGAGGGTGAGTAATTAATGACAGAAATTACATTTTGTTCTTGGACAAGACGGCCTCAGCATTTTGAATCAGGCTTCCATTGTGCAGAGGCTCGAGAACCTCTTTCCTGCCCACAGTGTGTGCAAATCCCATCATGTGCCCCAGCTCCATAAATGGGCAGGCTCTGTGGCGCAATGGATAGCGCATTGGACTTCTAGGTTGCAAAATGAGGCCATTCAAAGGTTGTGGGTTCGAGTCCCACCAGAGTCGTGACTTTTGCCGTTTTGTCAACCCCATACTGCACAGTGTTGCCCTCAGGTAACAGAAAGCTTTTGGGGCCTCTTGTTCTCAACATATTCATTTAATGAAAGTCAATCATAAAGGCTTCTTTTTACTTGTATCTCTACATTTGCTGCTTAAATAATTCATTACAAAATTTCTCTGTGGGTTGCCACATTTGCTTTTGTGAATAGAGCTCCAAAAAAGTGTAATGGGATGCTGGAAGTTCTTCTAAACATAATTAGCCAACAAACACAGAGGCTTGCTGGCCTCCCCCACTCAGCTGTCAAAAAACTTTTTTATACTGTCCAACACATGGTCCACAATTTGCTTCTTTTCTGGATGTTTTGATCCTCTGGGACGCCAGTCCAGGAGCACTGTGAGGTGGATGGTGCCGTGGCTTAGTTGGTTAAAGCGCCTGTCTGGTAAACAGGAGATTGTGAGTTTGAATCCCAGCAGTTCCTTTGTCGATACTTGTGTGTCTCAAGACTATAAACCTTGACAAACATGCTTTTCTGAGAAGGGACCACAAACGGAGTAAACAAGGAGCTCAGTTGTCAACAAACATTTTAAGCTATCCAGTGCCTGTTCCACGATTTGCCTCTTTTCTGGATGATTTGATCCTCTGGGACACCAGTCCAGGACTGAGGCATGAAGGTCGGCGCCGTGGCTTAGTTGTTTAAAGTGCCTGTTTAGTAAACAGGAGATCCTGGGTTTGAATCCCATCGGTGCCTTTTGTGATACTCATGTACCACAAGTCTGAACTTTGGCAAATGTGTGTTTTTCTAAGAACGGACCACAAACGGGAAAACCGAGGAGCACAGTGGCAGCAGGCCAGTTCCATTTGCAAACCACTCCTCAGCCGTTGTCGAAGGACAGCAGTGCCTCTCCTCCGATGGCTTTGTTCTCTAGGTTTATTCTTGGACAAGAGGGCCTCAGCATTTTGAATCAGGCTTCAATTGTGCAGAGAACCTCTTTCCTGCCCGCAGTGTGTGCAACCTCACTGTGTTGGATGTGCAAATCCCATCATGTGCCCCAGCTCCACAAATGGGCTGGCTCTGTGGCGCAATGGATAGCGCATTGGACTTCTAGATTGCAAAGTGAGGCCATTCAAAGGTAGTGGGTTCGAATCCCACCAGAGTTGTGATTTTTGACGTTTTATTAACCCTATTCTGCACAGTGTTGCCCTCAGGCAACAGAAAGCTTTTGGGGCCTCTTGTTCTCAACATATTCATTTAAAGAAAGTCAATCATAAAGGCTTCTTTTTACTCGTATCTGCTTAAATAATTCATTACAAAATTTCTCTGTGGTTTACTACCACATTTGCTTACGGAAACCTCTTGGCTCTTGCACACACGGACCGGCCATCACCACAGAGATTTCTCTTTCTGTAGCTTTGATGGTCTTTGCAGCTTTTGTGAATAGAGCTCCAAAAAAGTGTAATGGGATGCTGGGAGTCCTTCTAAACACAGTTGGCCAACAAACACAAAGGTTAGCTGGCCACCCCCACTCAGCTGTCAACAAACTTTTTGCGCCTGGTCCACAATTTGCTTCTTTTCTGGATGTTTTGATCCTCTGGGACGCCAGTCCAGGAGCACTGTGTGGAGGTCTGCACCATGGCTTAGTTGGTTAAAGTGCCTCTCTAATAAACAGGAGATCCTGGGTTCGAATCCCAGTGGTGCCCTTGCTGATACTTGTGTCTCAAGGCTGTAAACATTGGCAAGCATGCTTTTCTGAGAAGGGACCACAAACGGGGTAAACAAGGAGCTCAGTTGTCAACAAAATATTTTAAGCTATCCAGTGCCTGTTCCACGATTTGTTTCTTTTCTGGAAGTTTTGATCCTCTGGGATGCCAATCCAGGACCAGACTGTGGAGGCTGGTGCAGTGGCTTAGTTGGTTAAAGCACCTGTCTAGTAAGCAGGAGGTCCTGAGTTCAAATCCCAGCAGTGCCTTTTGTGATACTCCAAATATCCACACTTGCGGTCTTGGCCACTTGAGAGCATGTGCATGCGAAGTGCGCAAGACTGTCCAATGTATTAAAAATGCCAAAGTACAGTGCCCTTAATGCACATTAAACCCACACTATCTTGAATATTGCTTAGGAGCGATATTTCGAGGCTAAGTGTTTCCCATCATGCATTATGTTCAGGAACTCGCGTGCCCCGAAATCGCAAGATGTCAATGAAAATGTTAAATTCAAAGTTAAATTAGATATTACATATAATTTGGTACTAAAACAAAGTGTTGCACATTTTATTGGTGCAAAGATGAATAGGCTATGTGTATTTTGTACAACATTTGCAACTGCTTTTTGTCACTTATTTAGAAGCACCACAATTTTAATAGTGTGTCTTCTGTTAGATACATAGCGACCACTGAACAGACAATTAATTTATTTTAAAATGCAAAGTACTGAAAATAATAATTTAAAAAAAATCTGTGAACACTTGCATTTTTTGCAAAACTGTAAGTGTGTCCCATCGGGTAATCAAAAGTTCTATACACACTTGCAGTCTTCACGCTTACTTAAACACTTACAGGAAACACGTAGACAAGTTGTCAAGTACAATGACTGCAAGTGTGCGTATTTGGACAGGACAAATCTGTTTATCATCATGACAATATTTAGTTTATTTTTGTTTATTTTCGTTACCGACCATTCACATTATCGTGCACATAGTGACCTCTCCTGGTCAGGGTTAGTATTAACATCATAATGTGAAAGCATTCTTTCCATGACCATGGCTGACTTTTCAAATCTTTTAAAATTGATCATCCGAGTATAAAACGGTCCTCCAGCAGGCCGTATTTAAAAACACTGTGGGCCGCCAGTTGCCCATCCCTGATCTATATAGACATTAAAATCACCAACAAAATCTTTATCTGTAAAACTTTATCTGGTGGAAGTAATTTTCACACAGCCAGGAACCTCAGAACGTCAAGTAGTGAATTAAGTCATAGCAAATTCTGAGATGTCATTGATGGCATTTTATTGAGGTTTGAAACAATATAAGACAAACATCTATATACATTGCATTCACAGTTGAGAATACAGCAAAAACAGTGCTTCGTTGAAGTCTGAAATACTATTAAGGACTTATTTTGAGGCATGTCGCTTGGGTTGGTTTGGTCCAATATATTTAATAGGAGTGTATTTAGGTTTTTCTATCACATCCAAGCCAAGGTAGTGCTGCAAGACTTCAGGAATCTGAACTGTCCCTTCCTAATAGAAAACAAACAGAGAAACAAAGAGGAGGGGAAAAAATTAAATTAATAATAAAAATGAACATCTGTTGAAAAAGTTAGTTTAGTTTCTACCTTGGTTTGGTGCGTCTCCAAAATGGCAATGATGGTACGAGGAATAGCACAAGCTGTAGCATTTACCTTAAATATTAAAAATAAAGTGTTATTGACTGCTACAGCTATTTTTGTGCTGAAGGAATGATTATGTTCTCTTAGTCATCTCCTATAATCATATTTTTCCTATTACAGCACAACAAATATATTTTTATAAATAGCCTCTTACCGTATGTGCTAACTTAAGGTTTCCGTCATTTCCCTCATAGAGAATATTAAGGCGCCGGCTCTGGTAGTCTGTGCAGTTTGAGGCACTGGAAATCTGATCAAGGACCAAGTAAGTTGATATTCAACAAAAGGATTCATAAAAAATTCATATACATAAAAAAACAAGTATGTAAAAGAAATTGTATTACTTTCGTTAATGGTTTTCTTTTTTTTAATGCATTAATCTAATGAATAATTACACTGACTCTTGTCTCTTCATTTTAATATATTGTTCCAACCTCTCCAAAGCTGCCACGTCCTGGCATCCATGCTTCAATGTCATACTTTCGGAAGGCAGGAGGCCCCAGTTCTTGAGTGGGCATATCCAAGACTCTGAGGGAAAGAATTGTCATTACCATTTTATTAGCAATTACCTATCTACGTGATTCATATGTTTTCTAATATTTAATCTTGGTGTGAAAACTACTGTTAGCTCAGTAACAGACTTGCATGTACACGCATTGGAATGAATAACGCAATGTGAGGTCTCTATTTTCTTTGCCTCTTTGATGTGATCAGCCTGTTTTTTTTCCATTAGCGCTGTTTTGAACTGACTGTTTGAATTAATTTGCCTACTAGATCATTGGATTGAAAACTTTCCCGGAGTTTAGCGGCTTATCTGATCGCAAACAGAGAAGTGAAATTGGGTTAAAGGGTTTGAATATAAATTTCCGCCTACCAGGGTTACAGGTGGCTGCGTCATTGCGTTAATGTTGCAATTTTGTGTGCTTGTAATTTATTTGTGTTATTCATGTTAAATTATTTAAACACGTTAAGGATTTTGAATTAATTGAATGGGTTAATGCGTTAACGTTGACGGCCGTTGATTTAAAGGTGCAGTGTGTAAATCTAGAGGTGAGGTTGTCAATTGCAATATAGAGAAGCTACGGTGGCCAACACAGGAAAAATATGTCACTGTCTGAGACAACAGACAGCTAGTCAATCAAACTCTCTCTGTAGAGCGGTTTTGTCCATTTAGGGATACTGTAGAAAATGTCAAGGCAAAATGGTGGCTTAACATGTAAGGGGATCCGCGTGTATGAGATAGAAATGGCTCATTCTAAAGTAATAAAAACATAACAGTAGGGTGACCATATGTGCCATTTTCCCAGGACACGTCCTGTCCAGGATTTGTAAATTGCCTAAAATGTGCCCCCTGAACGCGATTTCTAAACGGAGGTCTGTGCAAGCCACGGTTCTTATTGGCAGTATTCATGCAATGCATTAAAATGTTGTCGTATTTGCAATGCTTTGACCGTTCTCTGTAGATCCAGCCTTCTCGCAAGCCACGATTGGTCGATTATGTATAATGCACGCTATTGGTCAAATAATTTTTTAATCATTACCTTCCGCAAATATGAAACCAAAACCAAAACTACATTTTATGCAACTTAGAAATCCTGGACGTGTCCTGGGAAAATGGCACATATGGTCACCCTACATAACAGTTCATCACGTAAGGTCTTTATACACCACTGAAAACATTGTTATGTATATTTTGTATTGCATTTGTGTCAATGGATCCTCCTAAAATTTTAAAATAAATAATTTTAAGGTTTAAAAGCCATATCATTTTCAAAATAAAATGAATTTGTCACATTTCATAAATTAAAACATGAATGAACTATGCTTAGTCTTAGTGTGTGTAAACAATGGTTAGATTTTCAATATACCTGTAATGAAGCTTCAGGGAAGAGAAAATCTCTTTCTGTAACATGACAAATTCATCCAATAATTCAGAACTCTCCTTTCCCGTCTCATTCGAAGTCACACCGAACATTTCAATCTGCATGAATGTAAACAAAGTAAGCACCCTAAAGGTAACAACACATGCATGTTCATAGTACTGCAATTACATTGATCTCGACATCAAGGATCTTAACTTTTCTGCTTATCTTCAATTTTCCATGCTACCACTTCTGCTTTCTGATTACCTTGTTAAAATGGTGAACTCTGTAGAGCCCCCAGGTCTCTCTTCCTGTGTCTGTTTCTGCTCGATAGCATGTACTACTACAGACCGTCCTAGAACATAAAAGCAACAGTATACAAATACATATTACGAATAACACTTTATGTATGCATCAATTAAAGAATAACTTCATGTAGCATTAAGACAATCAATCAATAGGTCAATCAGGGACTTTTTATACCTGACAGGTAAATCCTTCAAATTTACAGCATGATCCATGAAATATCCTATTAAAATATAGGTCATAATCAATTCATTGTAAAGTATTCATGGATCTTTTTTTTTTTTTTTTTGCTAACCTTAAAATTTGTTGCCTACCGGTCTAGTACAATTTTATTAGTAGCAATACCTTAAAATACCAAGTCTGGAATTTTTAAGATTTTTTAATTTGTGCTCATCTATTAATAAGAATTTTTATTATTATCAGCATTTAAAACAAAAAAGTTTTTTTGTGTAAACAATAATGTATTTTTTTTTTAATGATTCTTTCATGAATAGAAAGTTCAATAAACAGCACAGAATTATTTCTGAAAGTAATGGATGCTGAATATTCAGCTTTGCCATCACAAAACTAAATTACATTTTAAAATAGATTCAAACAGAAAATTTAATTTTGTAATAATATTTCATATTACTGTTTTTACTGTATTTTTGTTCAAATAAATTTATTGATTAAAAATCTTAATTATTCCAGTCTTTTGATTCATAGTGTATGAATGTGACAAAAATGTATAATTTACAAAAATATTTATAATATACAGAAGAGGATTAGGGCCAAGCAATAATAAAAAATAAAACCATCTCGAGATTAAATTTGTTAAATTGAAAAAAAAAATCGTTAAATTTCGAGAAAAAAGTCGAAATAAAATGTAGAGAATAAAGTCATTAAATTACGAGAAAAATGTCATTAAATTTTGAGAAAAAAGTCGAGATAAAATGTTGAGAATAAAGTTTTTAAATTATGAGAATAAAATCATTAAATTACGAGAAAAAAAGTCATTAAATTATGTGAACAAATTCGTTAAATTATAAGAAAAATGTCATTAAATTTCGAGAAAAAAAGTTGAGATAAAATGTTGAGAAGTCATTAAATTATGAGAATAAAGTCATTAAATTACGAGAAAAATGTCATTCAATTTCGAGGAAAAAGTTTAGATAAAATGTTGAGAATAAAGTCATTAAATTACGAGAATTAAGTCATTAAATTACGAGAACAAATTTGTTAAATTATGAGAAAAATGACATTAAATTTTAAGAAAAAAGTTGTTAAATTTCGAGAAAAAAGTTTAGATAAAATGTTGAGAATAAAGTCATTAAATTATGAGAATAAAGTCGTACGAGAAAAAGTCGTTAAATTATCTCGTAATTTAACAACTTTTTTCTCATAATTTAATGAGTTTATTCTCAACATTTTATCTCGACTTTTTTCTCGTAATTTAACGAGTTTTTTCTCGAAATTTAACAATTGTAATCTCAAGATGGTTTTATTTTTTTATTTTTGCTTGGCCCTAATCCTCTTCCGTAATAATAAAACTTATAATTCACATTTTTAATAATCTTTGAAATATCATATATAATAAGATAGTTATCATATCACAGTTCATGCTTTTATCACCTGCCACTCCTACTTCCCCTGTTCCAGCAAGATTAAGGTCAGGAAAGCGTGAAGGGTCGAGAGAGTACACCTGCGATTTATGAGCATGAGGCTGCATCCCACAACCTTCCTGAACAACAGATGTAAAAACAGCACAATATCATGGAGATTCTTGGGAATTTTTTAAAGGATACTACAGTTGCGACTAAGTCCATTAATGCAAACTTTATATTTCCATTAAGAATCTTAATACACAGCTGCATCTGAAATATTCAGTGTAAATGATTTTAGATTATACTGCTAAACCAATTAGTCGTAGTAGTACATGATTATGAATAACCTGATCTAATTACGTTCATATGTTTATAGATGTGAAAGTTCTAAAAAATTAAAAAAAAAAAAAAACAGATCTCAGTACAATGTAATTAAAATGTTGTTACCTATACATTATACTGTATGTTAAGAACAAAGTGATACTCACAAAAACCACTGATTTTAATATGTCAGGAACAACCATGGGAATAAAGCCCTGTAAAATGTTAAAAATTCAAAACAGAGTATTAAGTGTATTCTACCTCCAAAAGAAACCAAAACATTGATGTTTGCATAGATCATAATGAATCCAATTTGAAACTTTTTAATAATAGGTTCATGGTCTATCAACATACCATTCATGGGTACAGACATTATTCCAAATAACAGAAATATACTAACCCGTTTCTGAAGAAGATCCATAGTAAAAGTTTGCAAGGCAAACTGAAGTCTGGCCCCTGCCCCTCTCAAGTAGTAAGATCTGTGCCCTGACACATGGGCAAGCCGTCTAAGAGGAAAGAGATACAAATGAAAAACCAAATAAAAATAATTAATTAAATAAAATATGACAGAGTGAAAACATCTAACCTTTGTCTGATGATGTCAAGACCCTCTCCAATTTCCAGGTGGCCTTTTGGTTTGAAATCAAATTCTATGGTGGACACATGACACTACAGTATATTACAATATTGTGCAACACTTCATAGCAATATTACAAGTCAGTCACACCACTTATTGATCAAAACTGCAAGCTTTGGTTAAGGAGCAAAAATCCAAGGAGCAAAAAAGTATTAAAAATATCAGTTCTTGCAACATAACACAATACAGTTCTGCTCATTTTAACCCTGGCAGAATATGCAAGATGTTGAGCAGTTTTTTTAAAGGGTGGGTTCTAATTGTATTTCATGCATTCTGACTTATTTACACTGTTAACCCTCTGGGGTACTTATTTTATGGGTCACCCAAAAATGACCCGGAGGGCGGGATTAAGATTTTAAAAAAATTTGAGTAAAATCAATGAAATATATTTTTGTTCAATAATATTTTTTCTTTTCTTTTTTTGGTGTTTTGAGATAATTTTATGATTTATAATTAATATTTATGCAATAATTATGACCAATTTTTTCCCATTGAATATAATAGAAAATGTATATATATTGTTTATAAATGTTTTTATTTTTATTTTTATTAAAGCTGTATTTCATTTTAGAGAGAAGCCTAGGCCTCATGAAAGCAATTTTTTTAATGAGATCGGTGCCATCTGGTGGACACATTGAGCATTTTTATCATGCAATAGCACATGTTTACCACTATAGTGGATTACAGCTCTCTGTAGAAAGGCTTGTGAATTCTAGTGATTTTTGCACATATTTGCCAATTTTTTTCAGGTTGTTGATTTTAATATATAATAACAGATTCTCAAAGACTATTTCTGTCAAGTTTTTTGTTTGTTTGGTTGGTTTAAAGAGTTTGGATTCTCATGCTAAACATGGCCAAAGTTTCAAAAAACGAGATGGGCGTATAATTATACAGTATAAAATGAGTATAAACGTATTTCTGTGCCAAAAATCTCTTCAGATTTCTCACAAACTTAAGACAGATTTTTTCGAGCATGGCCCTTTATTATGTAATATTAGTAGCGCGCACACATCGACCAGAGCAAGAGCACGCCCATCAACATGCTTCGTTTGGCTTTACAGAAGTTGTCAACAGCCCTGCACAGGACTTGCTCGAGAAAGATTTGTCACTTTGTTTTTAGACCACTTTCACACTGGCAGTTTAGTTCGAAACGGGGCATGGTTTGCGCTAATGTGAAAGCTGTCATGTGAACCCGGGTGTGCATCAGGGTACCGAGACTACCTGAAGGAGGTGGTCTGAGTTCGGTTGCACTCGAACTGTGAATATGAAAGCAACACAGACTCAGATGTGCACTTGTTCAGGAAGTAAAGTAACCTGCGCATGCGTTTTAGTCAATTATAATATATTTACTAAAATAAAACACATGTAAGAGATGACAGTGTTGATGATTTACCTTGGATTCGAGCAGGAGTGAGCCTGCAGTGTATTCGTGCTTGGTGTGTTTAAACACAGTTGTTTAGCTGACCATTGATAGCTTGCACACGATCGCAACACAAAAGCTGCGTGTGCTCGTCACTTTTTAGCTCTGCTCACACTGCACGCCTCCAGGTGCTCGGCTGTTTTTCGGAAAGACTCTGTACAGCGTATCTATCTTTTATAAATATGATAAAACTAAAGACTCTTTGGAGATATGAAGGATGCTATACTACTCTACTCTACTTGGTACTCAAGATTAACATGAGATTGGCAGAAACTGTTTGTTATGTACCCTTTAAAGAGGAAGAGTACAAAATGCATGTAGTTTTTATTTAGAACTGCCCTGATAAAGCTAGTTGACATGACAGGTATTTGCAAAAAATAAATCAAATACACCTTTCAAACACTGATCTCATTGCTAAAGAATTACTGTCTATTTTAAAGTCAAACCTCAAGGTCAGTGCAAGTCATGGGCGCTGCTTCAAATCAAACTTCACATCGTATTTTTGACCAAACTGATTTAAAGAGAGGGATAATATGGTTTGTTCAAATAAATTTACCTCGTCTCTGACCAACCAATTCAACCACTCTGGCCTGGCTCTCATCTCCGATGGGCTAGGAGAAAAGACACACGCAAATTTTTTTTTAAAAAATGCATTCCTGTCAAAGCTAGGTTAGGCAACGTTTTTCATAAACAATTTTTTTTTGTCTCTCTTCACGTTCTGAAAGCAATCAATAACAGAAGTGGTCTAAATATTAAAAAATGTATATATATATATCTTCTAAGGAATTCTCATGAAGTATTAAAACAATCCATGATGATGTTTTTGTGTACTGTTATTTGTTTAGGTGCGAATCTGATACTTGGATTTGGTTAATTGAACATTTAATAATAAATAGTTTCATAACTTAAAGGGATAGTTCACCCAAAAATGAAAATGATCCCATGATTTACTCACCCTAAAGCCATCATAGGTGTTTATGACTATCTTCTTTCAGACAAACACAATAGGAGATATATTTAAAAACATCCTGGCTCTTCCGGTAATCTGCCGGAAGCTTGTTATTTTAGTTTATAAAGATTTAAATATGGATATTTTTCTTACATAAACCAATCGCTTCACTTCAGAAGGCCTTTATTAACCCCCTGGAGCCATATGGATTATTTTTATGATGGATGGATGCATTTTCTTTTTTCATCGCAAAAATCAGGAGGCCCATTCACTATCATTATAAAGCTTGGACGATTTTAAATATATCTCTGATTGTGTTTGTCCGAAAGAATGTAGTCATATTCACCTCGTATGGCTTGAGGGTGAGTAAATCATGGGATAATTTTCATTTTTGGGTGAACCAACCTTTTAATAGCAGTTAATAGGAGTGGTTTAACATTTACACTATATTTATTCCTTGAAATAATACATAATATTTCCTTTTACACTGAAAATTAAGCATTTTCAACATTTTTTTTGTATTATGAAAGGTGAGTGGTCCCTTACCACACTTGGATGTGTTCTGTTGGGCAGTCTTAGAGCGCGGCAGTAATGCTCTTTCTCCAGCTCACTCTCTTGCAGATACAACTGACTAAGTTTCTCTCTGAGTGCTCGACCCTCTTCTCTAGCACTTTTGTACTCCACAAGCTGTCAAGTACAAAGCAGGGAAAGAGTATCATACAAAAATTCCTATGCATACTACATATTGCAAAGCAAGCAGAAAAAAAATCACAAAAATATAGTAGTTTTTATAAAGGATTAGTTTACTTTCAAATAAAATTTTCCTGATAATTTACTCACCCTCATGTCATCCAAAATGTTCATTTCTTTCTTTCTTCAGTCGAAAAGAAATTAAGGTTTTTGATTAGACTTGTGCCGATATTCGGTAATGCGATATTGTAATCGTCGGCACTTCAGAATACCGTAAATAATAATTTATTATCAATTATTAATTTTTTTATAAGGCAATTAAGAATACTTTACCCATCAATCGTATAAAATGCTCAACCCCGCTGTATTCTGCGTCAAAAAGACACGCGCTCAGATGTAAACAATCCCAACGTGCACGAGAAGCACATGGCGGAACCAGTGAAGGAGACGAGCTGAACGAAAGTGCGTGTTCACTCTCTGACAGCAGCATGCAGCTGTTACCACGGAAACCCTGCAAACAAAGTAACTGCTCTAGTGAAGTTTTTAAAATGCTTCAAACAGCCATTCATTTTTTTGTAATCTCAGTGTTGTTCATCACAGCACGAAATACTGAATACTTAAAAAAGACTTAAAAGGATATTTATTTTCAAACCTAAACATTTTTATATTTTAATCTGTACTACAACATGCCCTAATGATTAGAAATGTTCTGATTATTTGTTATTGTTCAGTAAAACTTTGAAAACATACAGCTTCATTAGTTAACATGTTAATTCATTATCACTAAACTGACAATACAAATACTTTTAAAGTATTAATTATTATTAATTAATGTTAATTTCTTAGTTACTATTTAATAACATTACTAAAATCAAAATAACTTATTTAATGGACCTGAGATAAAACTAACAATGATCAGTTGTGTTTCTAAACTAACATTAACAAAAAATAACACTTTCTGTAACAAATGTAGCTATTGTTCAATCTTAGTTAATGCATTAAATAAAGTGTTATCTGTTGTTCTTTATAGCCTATTTCTTTTGCATTTTAATCGGTTTGAAAATTTCAGTCAGAGTTGTTTTTGTTTTATTACAAAAAGAGTTCTTAAACCTGTTAAACTATGACAAAAAATGGTTTTGCAACTTGTTTTAATATCGTGATAATACCGTATACTGTGATAAAAGCTCCATCAATTAATCGCAACATGAAAATTTGATACTGTCACATGCCTATTTTTGATGAAAACATTCCAAGATTATTCTCCTTATAGTGGAGTTCAATGGACCCCAAATGGTTGAAGGTCCAAATTACAGTTTCAGTGCAGCTTCAAAGGGCTTTAAACAATACCAGACGAGGTCAGCGAAACGATCGGTCATTTTCCAAAAAAATGTACATGTATATGCTTTATAAACACAAATGATCACCTTCCATGTGTTTCCGCTAAAACTACACTTTCATATTCTTCAAAACGCTTACGCTGTATGTCCTACGCCTTCCCTATTCTACTTAGGGAACGAACACAGCGCCAGTTCCATTTTTTCCGTAAGTAGAATAGGGAAGGCGTAGGAAGTGCAGCGTAAGCTTTATGTCCTTAATTTCTTTTCGACTGATGAAAGAAAGACATGAACATCTTGGATGACATGGGGGTGAGTAAATTATCAGGAAAATTTTATTTGAAAGTGAACTAATACTTTAATTAAAAAGGCCATATGCGATATGTAAAATATGTATAAAAAAATTAAATAAAAAAAGCTGTAACTTACACTAGACAAAGTGGATTTGTCATGTTCATCCTGAAAGGGAAAAGAGTGGATCACTTTAATTACAAAAAAAATAGCCAGACTATCCTTCAGAAATTTACCATAACCAACAATATTTGGGTAAACTGTTCATTTAAAATAAGTATAAAGCAATGTGTATAAATTGATCCTTTAGCTTAAATTGTGCAATTTTAGATTAATAACATATCACACTGTCCAATGTAAAGTGCCCACACTTCATATTGAAACTCTAATTATGTAATTGTTTATGAACACTCACCACAAGAGCGCGGACTTTGCCACTGATCACATTCTTTCTCTTTTCCAAATCTGAAATTTCCTTTTGCACCTTCTGTAGTTTCTTCCAGACTGAGACCTAGACACACATTTATGTTTTCACATTAACTGTCTGGAAATCTCAGTTTAGGTAATGTCAGTGCAGCGGTACTGTTTTAATGACTGCTGTGTCTTACTATCACTCCGACATCAGCTGCCCGCAGATCTCCTTTCCGGTTCTCCACCTCGGCTGTCACCGCATCGGTCTCCTCGCACACACGCTGCATGTCCAGCTCGGGTTTGTGGCTGTACCCGTCCCGTACATGCTCATAGAGGCTGCTCCTGACCGGGCGAGAGGAGCAAGGTCGACAGGACCATCTAAATCCACTGCTGACATTTTGTCTCGAAGACGTAAGCAGGTAAAAAGAGCAAAGCCGTGTGACTGCCCTTACGGAGGACGCCATGATGAACGGGCTGACAGTTTAACTGTACGGAAGCCGAGAGGAGTCATTTCGTCCAAAGTCGATTGGAAAAGCGATGAGAGGGAGATTTTAGAATTAAAGAGTTAGTTCACCCAAAAATGAAATTTCTGTCATTAATTACTCACCCTCATGTCGTTCCACACCCGTAAGACCTTCATTCATCTTAAGAACACAAAAGATATTTTTGATGAAATCTGATGGCTTAGTGAGTGAGGCTTGCATTGACAGCAAGATCATTTCCTTTTTCAATGCCCAGAAAGCTACTAAAGACATATTTAAAACCGTTTATGTGACTACAGTGGTTCAACCTTAATTTTATGAAGTGACGAGAATACTTTTTGTGCACCAAAAAAACAAAATAACTACTTTATTCAACAATATCTAGTGATGGGTGATTTCAAAACACTGCTTCATGAAGATTTGAATTGTAACGAATCTTTTGTTTCGAATCAGGGATTTGGAGCGTGCATCAAACTGACAAAGTCACGCCCCCCAGTGGTGAAGCATTGAAATTTTTGGATTTTTGGAATCCACTGCCGCTTCAATATATATCTTTCTGTTAAATTATTTGAATGACTTCTTCAACTTATGTTAAAGCATTTATTTTCCTTTGCAAACAATAGAAAATAATTTTGAATACTGTCTGTACCTCTCACTGAGAGAAAAGAACATGTTATCAGTATGTTTTTGGGAAAGTTTCCTGCTCAGAGCAGAGCTCAGATCAACTTCAGCCTTGAAGAAGCTGTGAAACATGTATCTGTGTATGTGTGCTAAGTGTTATGTGCAGGTATTTTGTACTTGACAACTGACACTGTGCTTGAGACCAGCAGACACCATGTCATGACCCCAAAAAGACATCCAGTACCTAAATCCTGGGTCCCCTCGTCAGAATCGTGACGAATGGAGATATGCTTCTTACTATCTGTCCACGTGTGGAAAATTTCTAATCTTGTCTATTTTTCTTAGCCAATCAGAATCATTCAACCTGAAGTAATGACGTAGTTAGTTGACTCTGTTAGAGTGTAATTGTTATGGAAATGTGAATGTACGCAGAGCGGCCTACGAACTCCTTGTGAGACTTGAAGCTGGCTTCTGCTGATGAAACTGCAAACTATTCAACAAATTTTTCTTCAATTTATTAATTATTTTAAACTTTGACTCTGGGTCTATATTCAACATATCTGGTTTTCTAAACTGTTTATCCCCAACATAACAAAGCCTTGTTTACTGAAATCACGTGACTTTGGTGCTCCGAATCCCTGATTCGAAACAAACGATTCGTAAACTTCATGAAGCAGTGTTTTGAAATCGCCCATCACTAGATATTTTCATAAAGTCGTTATTTTGTTTTTTTTTTGGTGCACAAAAAGTATTCTCGTCACTTCATAATATTAAGGTTGAACCACTGTAGTCACATGAACTGTTTTAATTATGTCTGTAGTAGCTTTCTAGTCATTTGAAAGTGTTAATTATATTACTGGCAATGCAGGACTCACTGAGCCATTGTATTTGATCAAAAATATCTTAATTTGTGTTCCTTAATTACTCACCCTCATGTCGTCCCAAACCTGTAAGACCTTCATTCATCTACCGTGTGACTGCCCTTACGGAGGACTCCATGATGAACGGGCTGACAGTTTAACTGTACGGAAGCTGAGAGGAGTCATTTCGTCCAAAGTCGATTGGAAAAGCGATGACAGGAAGATTTTAGAATTAAAAGGTTAGTTCACCCAAAAATGAAATTTCTGTCATTTATTACTCACCCTCATGTCGTTTCACACCCGTAAGACCTTCGTTCATCTTCAGAACACAAATTAAGATATTTTTGATAAAATCCAATGGCTCAGAGAGGCCTGCATTGACAGCAACATAATTAACACTTTCAATGGCCAGAAAGCCACTAAAGACATTTTTAAAACAGTTCATGTGACTACAGTGATTCAATCTTAATGTTATGAAGTGATGAGAATAATTTTTGTGTGCCCACAAAAACTAAATAATGGCGTTTTAACAATATCTAGTGATGGCCGATTTCATAACATTGCTTCTTGAAGCTTCAGAGCTTTACGAATCGAATCAGTGGATCGGAGCGCCAAAGTCACATGTTTTCAGCAGTTTGGCGGTTTGATACGCAATCTGAATCATGATTTGACACAAAAGATTCCTAACACTCTGAAGCAGTGTTTTGAAATCGGCCATCGCTAGATATTGTTAAAAAGTTTGTTTTTTGGCGCACAAATGAACTGATTTAAATATGTTTTTTAGTACCTTAATGGATCCTGAGAGAAGAAATACCATTGCTGTCTATGCAGGCCTCACTGAGCCATCAGATTTCATCAAAAATATCTTAATTTGTGTTCTGAAGATAAACAAAGGTCTTACGGTGTGGAACGACATGAGGGTGAGTAATTAATGAATAATTTTTTTTATTTTTGGGTGAACTAACCCTTTAATGTTATGAAGCGACGAGAATACTTTTGTTCTCAAAAACAAAACAAAAATAATTACTTTATTTAACAAATTCGCCTCTCCCCGTCCCGTCAGTCTCCAATGCTATTTTCATTGTGGCGCTTCCAGGTTCTACATTCAAACGCCGGCTTAGTATTGGCCTACGCCTGTTCATGTGAGCAGCACACAAAAAAGTATTCTCTTCGATTCATATTAACATTAAGGTTGAATTGCTGTAGTCACGCTGACTATTTTAACAATGTTTTTACTACTTTTCTGGACCTAGAATGACAGTGATTTTGTTGCTTTCTATGGGGGATAAAAAACAAACTTTCATCAAAAATATCTTAATTTGTGTTCCGAAGATTAACAAAGGTCTTACGGGTGTGGAACGACATGAAGGTGAGCAATAAATGACAGAATTTTAATTTTTGGGTGAACTAACCCTTTAAGCCTCGTCTGTGAAACTGGGGGTGAAAAACATACAACTCTTGCTTTTTAATTTTAACATATTAGCATTAAAACAGTAGGATCAGGTGCATGCAAGAAAAGACAAAAAAAATAAAAAGTACTTAGATATACATTTTCCCAGAATAAGGATGTTATTAACCAGAAAGTCATCTTTGTTATTGCTCCTAACAAGTCCATAAACAACGTATTTTTGAGAAAAGACCCTAAGGTAAGGTAAAAGCCAGTCATTAACATCAAGCCATGTATCTGCATACATATAAGATGTCATAAAATTTACTGGTATCAATTCCAAATCTCTGTCATAAGAATACACCGTTTATTTTATTTTTATAAATGAATTCATTTCTCTTAAAACTCTTAAGAGACTCTTGATTCGCCCTGAAACGGAAGTAAATATCCACCACATCCGGCAAATTGGCCTATGAAAAAAGCGGAAGTTTAGTATGTTGTTCCGGCAAGTGACAGAATCCCTTGCTTCGCCTCCAATCATGGAGCAATGCTGGCAGCTGTGAGCATTAGTTGCAATAGACATTACTGATCCAACAATCATTCATTTCTCCCAGGACTGCAGTGCCTAGGCCAACCCGGATTACAGCCACGAATAACCTACATGGATCCGCGGTCGTCAAGGTGGATATATCAGGCGCGCGTGTGTATTTTTGAGCTGAAATGCTAAGGATGTGCAACACACCGTAATGAGCCGACCAATTTGCGCTGAAACTACCCAGGAAGGTCAAGGCGTTGTGAACGGGCCGAAGGGTGTCAGGCCGTCTGTACCATTGTGGCACCCTGATAGCCTTGATACACAAACTCGAACTCAAGACACCCCAAAAATTAAGAGGCTATCCGTTACCTAGAGCGGCACTGCTGGGGTCAACTCACTCTCTGATACAAATCTTTACCTCTCATGGTAATATTTGAGAAAATACACGTTTTTAATGGGCAAGAGTGTTTTATGCATGCTTTTGTATTATGTCAGTTTGCATTGCGATATTATTGTTTACTTATGGTGCGTGAAGAATCAGGTTATTTTGGCAGTCATATTACTAATATTCCCCAAACAGATTATCAACAGATAGATTTGGGAAATGTTTTGAAGATGAAAATCTTGGAAATAGCAGATAATTTTATAATTGGGTCATAAAAATTAATAAAATTATAAAAAGTTTTAAAATCTTGAGATCTATATATATAAAAGTATAATTAGTTGTGCCCAACTCCATTACCAATGTGCTATAAATGTAACCATGAATATTATACTGTCAGTATTAGAGCATCTGCAAGTCTTTAGGTAAACAATGTATTTTTACATTAACTCCCTGCCACAGATGAGTTCACTCAGACGTGGGGCGGGTACCTGGCGACCACAGCCGTGGCAGGATGCAGATAGAGGTGGTGGAGAACCTCTCTCGGATAGTGACTCGGAGGAAGAGGATTTTCCTGATGACTACTCAACTCCCTTGGGCGAATATGTAACTCAGGGTGAGATAGTGGTTTTGTTTAGATTGAATCCTGTTGTTATAGAATAATTTTTATTTATTTTTAAATTCATCATAGAACATCTTCCTGCTGTTTTATTGCTCTTTGTGTCCTAAATTATAGCACAACAACTGTATATGCATTGGTGTCCAGAAGATAGATAATCTTGGATTTTTGTTTCATTTGACCCCAAAAAAAGGTTTTAGGCTTGTGAAAGATTTACATAAAGCTGTAATGTAACATTTAAAGATGCAATATGTAAGAATTTTGCAGTAAAATATCCAAAAATCACTAGGCCAGTGTTATATATTTTGTTCACTTGAGTACTTAATGTTTGCAACTATTTGTAAATCGTGAGAAAATTGCAATTTTAACCAAGGCTCCGGGACGCGTGAGGAGTCGCCTGTCAATTGCGTCATACCCGCGTTACCCTCGGTTTCTGGTTTGTTTTATTTTGTAGAAACCATGGTAACACCAAAGACGCTTTAATATTTACATGTTTTAATAGTCAAGGGAACAACTGTTTTGTTATATTTATAGACAGAAAACTAATTGTTGTTATATAGCTCAACACGTTTAGTCTTACTGTTTAAATCTAATTTTCTTGATTTTTTTTTTTTTTTTTTTTTTTTTTTGCGAGTACCATGCTTTACCATGCCTCAGAGAAAAACACTAGTTTGTCAAGTAGCTAACATAGCATAATCAGATGCAGCTTTATTTTTAGTAACAGTAATACAACATTTTCTCCATCATACAATACATTTTAAAATTAAATGCATGCCATTTATCAACACAATCCATCCAGCATTTAATATGACATTCTTACTGCAGTGTGTAACAGTGTCTCACAGCAGCTGCCGAGCGAATGCACAGAGTAATGTTATAATATTTTCAACACGCTCAAATGTATCTAATATGATAAACAGAGCTGCGTTACCTCATACTCATGACCGGAAAAGCGGCCTCTAGCGGACAGAATATCATACATATTGCATCTTTTAAGAGTGCGCAGTGTGTACTACTACTTATTCAAATAAAATAAATTTGTGACGCAAAACAATGAAATAGTATAGTTTTCATCAAATGTCGCAATGTGAGAGCATTATGGGGACGATATGAATTTGTTTAATTTAGCCACCTTTTTTTATCTGCCTTGTTTTCCTCTTTGTCAACTCATTCAGGGTTAAAGCAGTTACTTGATGCTCAGCAGTTGTGTGATGTCACTCTTTTGGTGGAAGGAAAAAAGTTCATGTGTCACAGGTTGGTTTTATGTTGAAGTTTTTCTGATTGTCTGGTCCCACTTTATATTAAGTGGCCTTAACTACTATGTACTTACATCAAAAAATAAGTACAATGTACTTATTGGGTTCATATAGAATTGCAAAACACATTTTCAGCTATTGAGGTGCATACTTGTAAGGTTATGGACAGGTTTGGTGGTATGGGTAGGTTTAAGGGTAGGGGTTAGGGTTAAGGGATGGGCAACAGTGTAATTATAAATGTAATTACAGAAATTAATTACAGATGTAATTACATGCAGGTGTTTTTAAAATATAAGTACAGTGTAAAAACATGTATGTACACAATAAGTGCATTGTATCAAATGATTAATTTAAATCTAAGTACATAGTGGTTAAGGCCACTTAATATAAAGTGGGTCCGATTGTCTTACAAAGGCTGTATTTTTACTAGAATCATTTAAAAAATGGCATGCATTTATTGTATCTTACTACACATTAAATGGTATGGCACATTTTGTATGCTGAAACAGTTCTATATGTCTCACATTCCCGTTTACACCTGGGCCTCATTTATAAAGCTTGCGTATGCACAGATTTGATCTTAGAGTGTGTGTGTATGCTCATATTTATAAAAACGATCTTTGATGTGAAAAAAAAGTGCTTCGTGCCACATCAGGGTCTGAGCAGATGTGCGCACTTTTCCTGCTCAGATTACTGCAGATTTTTGGAAATCTAAGCTATTCTTTCAGCTCACCATTCTAAATTAAAGGATTTGGATGATGACTGTTGATCTTTTATATGTACAACTCAGAGAACTGAAACCATTCAGCTCCACGCAAGTTCAAGATCATTTGCGATTTATAGATTTCACATGTGAAAGTGAGGTCTACGCTCATTTTCTGTGTGTACGTTCATTCTATGAATCACGCAAGAAATGTTCGTAAGACCATTTTATAGGCCCCTGGTATTTTAATCCATCTCTTTTGTCCACTTTCAACCACTTCCGTCCTGGTTTCTTCGAGGGGAGGGTTTATGGGTGGGTAATTGTATGGGCTTTTTTTTAGATCTTTATCAAAATAAGCTCATGCATTTACATATGAATGCAACAGGAGATGACAGAAAAACACACAGAGAGCAACAGCTCTGCTCTGATAGCCGCAAGACCACACCGATCGCTGTGAATGCGTGTAAGAAATCAGGAATGGCGAGAGAACATGGTGCTTGGTACATTTTTCATCTACAAACCAAACTTCAGCCGACAAAGTTTAATCCCATCTGTCTAGCGTGCTTTCCATTTACCCATTAAGTTAGAGAGTAGGTGATTCTTTTGTGGCTGTTCAAAATGCATTCAATCACATTAGATCGAATGCATTCTCTGGAAGTGGTCGAAAGTGGACAAGCAATTTGTAAACTGTATTTAGCGTCATCCACTTGTGATCCAATCGACCAAAATGCATCTTAATACCAGGTGTAAACAAGGCCTTTGAAATGGTAGTGTACATATACAACTGTTCTGTTTTGTTATATGTGAACTGTTTTTCTTTTTTCCAGAGTTCTTTTAGCAGCAGTCAGCCCGTATTTCCGTGCCATGTTTACCAGCCCTCTCGTAGAGTCTCGTCTCACTGAGATCCGACTGGAGGAGGTCACACCCTTTGTTATGGAGACAGTTATCCACTTTGTTTATACAGGAGAAGCAGGTCTGAGTCTTGACACAGCAGAGGATTTGTTTGTGGCGGCCAATCGTCTTCAAGTGATGCCCTTGCAGGACCTTTGCTCTAGGTATTATTTAGATGCTGTCTTATTGTGATCCTTCCACCTTGTATCTTGTCTCGCTGATGCTCAGGTTTTTATTCTTCCTGTTCCTTTGTTAGATTCCTTTTTGAACACCTGTCTGTGGAGAACTGCCTGGGGATGTACTCTCTGGCTCGTTCACATCATGACCAGCTGCTTCTTCGGGCTTCTTTGAGGTTGGTGGGTCAGCATTTCCCTCGAGTGTCTCGGCAGCGAGATTTCCTGCTGTTGGACCCAGGAACTCTTGGCAGCTTGCTGGAGTCGGATCGATTGGGTGTGGAGTCTGAGACTGAAGTTTATGATGCAGCAAGGCGCTGGGCAGAATACCAGCCTGCTGATCGTTACGTTCACATGCCCAATTTGTTACGGCATTTACGTCCCGGCCTTTTGGGCCCTGAAGAGAACCTCCGAATGAACCAAGAACTTGGGCCTCGAGCCAGTACTGAAGGCATGGGAGGACCTCTGAGGCCTCGTGAAGGCATGTTTGAGAAGAAAATAGTCTGTGTAGATCTCAAGCCGAGGGAGGACGAGTCTTTACAGAAGAGGGACTTCACGGTGGATTGCTTTGACCCTCGTACAGGGAAGTGGGAGAAGCTGGCAGCCTTGGGCTCGTTGCTTTGCCCGGGCTGCACTGCTGTCGGAGGGCGACTGTTTGTGGCAGGCGGCATCCTGCGATCTGGCCAGGTCTCGTCATCTCTGCATGAGTACGATGTCGTGGTTAACCGTTGGATTGCACAGCCATTGATGGCTGAACCACGTGCGATGTTGGGTCTTCTTGGCTGTGGAGGTTTTTTATACGCTCTTGGCGGCTGTAACCGAACAGCATTTCTAGACACATGTGAAAGATTTGACCTTAACGCGCTGACCTGGGCGCCAGGACCTCGTTTGCCGTTGCCGTTGCGTTCTTTCGCTTGCGCTGCCCTTCGCTGTCGGCTCTACTTGCTTGGTGGTACCACGCTGGAGCAGAGCAGGGCTGTGGTGCATGCTGGCGTGCTTATCTACCACACAGTTACAAGGACCTGGAGCCGTGTCGCCCTAGACTCTGGCGCCACCTGCCTGGCTGGAGGAGTAGCGGTGCGTGGCGGCGTTTGCGCCGTTGGCGGTTACTTGCGCGATGCCGCCAAGTTCCTCGATGGCAACTACACCCAGGCCGAACCGCTAGATGCCACAGGGCGCGTGCTGTTCTTCCGAGAGGGTCGAGGATCTGGATTGGAGCGGGAGGTGGCGGTTGGAGCAGAGCGAGGGGGTGGCGGAAGCGACCGCGCCCCTAGTCCAGTGGTTTTTCCAGGCCTGCCGAGGCGCATCGCTGCTGGAGGTGTGGCTAGATGGAAGCGCAGGATATATGTATTGGGTGGTGAGAACGGATCGAGATTTTACGACAGCGTCTACTGCTGGAAACCTGGCTGGCGAAGCTGGGTCCAAAGACGGGAGAAATTGCCCGGGGATACAGGAGGAGTTAGCCAGTTTGGATGTACCACTCTGAAGTTCCCCAAAAAACACATTTTAGCACGTCTTCGGGCTGCTCAACAGAAACGAGGGAAGGAGAAACGGCCGACCCGGTCATGCAGAGTCATGCGGATTGACAGGGCGAATCAGGGAGTGTGATTTTCAAAGAGACAAAAGGGCATTTCGGACAAGTTTATGCACCTACTTTTACATCTTTACTCTTGGTTGATGTCTAGATGTTTTGAAATTCATTATTTCATTTCTGCAAGCTGAACGCAAGTTTTAATTTACTAAGTATTGACGGAAAAATAAGCATAATATTTGGGTTTGATTTCAGAATGCTTTGCGCTTAATAAAAAAATCTTTTACAGATGCTCAAATTTGAGCTTGGAAATGGCAATCTTGGAGAATGATAAAACGTTTGAAATCAGAGCAGGTTGTTTGACTCAATGAGTAAAAAGTCATTGAAGTTTATTTGAACCTTTTTGCTTAAAGTCATTCCTGTGAGGCTGAGTGTAGTTTACACGCATTCGAACATCAAGATTGCTTCTCTTACAGCAGTGGATACTACTGTAAAGTAAAGGACAATAATATGGGGTCTCTTAAAATGTCTAAGCAGCTTTTAAAATCTGTCTTTTTTTTTTTTTTTTTTATGACAGTGGTGACAAATTACACTTGTATCAAGCCACTGTTAAGCAACATCATGAGATTTTTTTTTTTTTTTTTCCCGTTACCCAGCATTTCTATGTAGTATCCCAAAATTGCTGGATGCAAAAACCACTATGGGAATAAAATATCCATAATGTTCTCAATAAATGTGTACACTTCTTTTTTTTTTTTTTTTTTTTTTTTAAAAACATGCGCATAAACTATGACAGAAATACATTTACAGATTAAATTGTATGATGTGCATCTGAAAGACGTCTTTCCCTTAAAGTCATGTGACTGGATAAATTGCTTAGGTAAAACATGTTGCTCTGGTTATTCTGAAATTTTATCTGGCAAACGATCGCTAGCATACATGAAGTTTTTCAGAGCGTTTTGTCTGCGCTCTCTAAACCACAAGTAATTTATTACATTTAATAAAGGAGTGGATTCCCCCATTTCTTTTTTTTTTTTTTTTTTGCTTGCTTGCTTTTTTCTTTTTGGCCAGTCAGCGTTAGCAATGAAAGCATTTTTTTTTTTTTCTTTTAACATTTCTTTTTATTTGTAAATTGTTTTTGCGTTAGTTCATTTTGCGTACAATACATGCATTCGTTACTGACATGGAAACATAGAACCCAGATGATAACAGCTGTTTAAAAGAAATGTAATTTTCAATTCTATAGCTATTAAAATTTGTGTTGCAAACTCTACTGTATCATAACATCATGAAAAGTTATTCTGAAATGCATTTACAATACATGTCCTAAATTCTTTTTTCAAATGAAATCACGAAATGCAGCACTGGCTCTTGGACTGACATGTCTGTCTTTTAATCTTACATTACTGAACTAACATTGAACAATAATGCAACACAACACGAGTCTTAACATTAACACAGTCCGTGTTACAATCCTTCAGTATCATGTGTTTTTTTTTTGTTTTTGTTTTTTTTTTTACATCTCTGAAGGTTTGAGTTAATCATGACATAGTGATCGATGATTTTCTGCACATCGTTGTAACGCACTGTTCAGCTTGCCCTCGATGAAGTGGATCAGTATATGTATCCGTAGTGCTTTAATGCCATCTTTTTGGGTTTAGCTGATCATCTCATCTGAAATGTTTGAAACATAGAATCGCAATAGAAACCAAATGAATGCTTTTTGTATGATTTTGTTGTTCTTTTTGTCTTACAGTAACATTATTTTCTCAGAGACAAGCAGGACTCTGTATTTACATCTGATGTCAAACAGGTCTGTTTGTTTTGAAAGACCTAGAATTGTAAAATATTGAACATTGTTTGAATGGAAAGTCTGTACTCTGGTTTTCATTAAAATAAATTGAACTCAAGTTTTTTGTGGCTTGTCTTGCAAATATAGGGGAGTTGTTGTAGCATTTTAAAGCAGTGAAGTAGTGATACTGTCACACACCAAAGTGAAAAATTATTAACCAGATCTTACAATAGTTTTCCCCTCTTAGTTATTTCCAAATAAGGTTAGAACTGTACAGTGACTATTAATAAGTGATGTATATTTATAACCATAAATACCAAGCATTACTTTAAGTTTTATACATTGGTGTCAAACACAAACAAGAAGAAACGTTATTTTAGTGTTACATGTACTTAATATATTAATAACAGTAAATTATGCATAATTACATGCACCTAATGCTATAGCAAATACATTTAGTTAATATTACTCAAATGTATTACACTGTAACAAGGAAATTGTTCTGTTATTTTAAAGAGCCCATATTAATGCTTTCTCATATGCCTTTTATGTAATTAAACAATAATTTAAATGCTACACTGTTTTGTTTTCTAGTGAAAGTACCACAGCATATAAGATGTAAGTTTGATTAACATTTAATGCTTAAAGTCTTTCCCGAGTGGGTAATAAGTTAATTATTGTTGTTGATAATATTCCTTCATCAGCCTTTTTTGCCATGTGGGCAAAGATCATGGATTTTACCCTCAAATCCTGTATGAAAACAACTTTTCTTTGTCGAGTGCTTCATCCGTGGTGTTTGTTTCACATCTTGTCATCTCATAAAGGAAATTAGCATTGTGTCTGTCTGCCTACAAAAATGGAGAACACTACAGAGAAACACGTAACCATCAACAATCCAGCTGACATCAGCGTGATTATTGGCTACTTTTTGGTGGTTATTGCAGTAGGAATTTGGGTAGGTGAAAAATTTGTTTTTGTGTTTTAAAGTGCCAGATAGCTGCTAATTGATATGACTGTTAAAATTTCATTTTTAATTTATGGAGAATGTAGTAAATATTTATTTATTTTCATCTGTTAGTCTACATTTAGGACTAATCGTGGCACCGTAGGCGGCTACTTTCTTGCAGGTCGGACCATGGTGTGGTGGCCTGTGAGTAATAACTTTATTAAAATTAAAAGTTTAATTAAAAACCTGTGTAAATTCTTTGGATTAAATGTTAAAGGGATAGTTCACCCAAAAATGAAAATTTTGTCCAAACCTGCATAAATTTCTTTATTCTGCTGAACACAAAAGATATTTTGAAGAATATGAGTAACAGTTGATGGTACGGAAGAGGGCCAAGCAATAATAAAAAAATAAAACCATCTCGAGATTGAAGTTGTTAAATTTTGAAAAAAAATCTTTAAATTTCGAGAAAAAAGTCAAAATAAAATGTTGAGAATGAACTCATTAAATTACGAGAAAAAACGTGTTAAATTTCAAGAAAAAAGTCAAGATAAAATGATGAGAATAAACTCGTTAAATTATGAGAAAAAAGTCGTTAAATTTCAAGAAAAAAGTCGAGATAAAATGTTGAGAATAAAGTCATTAAATTATGAGAAAAAAGTCGTTAAATTTCGAGAAAAAAGTCGAGATAAAATGTTGAGAATTAATTCGTTAAATTACGAGAAAAAAGTTGTTAAATTTCAAGAAAAAAGTTGAGATAAAATGATGAGAATAAACTCGTTAAATTATGAGAAAAAAGTCGTTAAATTTCAAGAAAAAAGTCGAGATAAAATGTTGAGAATAAAGTCATTAAATTATGAGAAAAAAGTCGTTAAATTTCAAGAAAAAAGTTGAGATAAAATGTTGAGAATTAATTCGTTAAATTACGAGAAAAAAGTCGTTAAATTTCAAGAAAAAAGTTGAGATAAAATGATGAGAATAAACTCATTAAATTACGAGAAAAAACATGTTAAATTTCAAGAACAAAGTCGAGATAAAATGTTGAGAATAAAGTCATTAAATTACGAGGAAAAACGTGTTAAATTTCAAGAAAAAAGTCGAGATAAAATGTTGAGAATAAATTTGTTAAATTACGAGAAAAAAGTCGTTAAATTTCAAGAAAAAAGTCGAGATAAAATGTTGAGAATAAATTCATTAAATTACGAGAAAAAACGTGTTAAATTTCAAGAAAAAAGTTGAGATAAAATGTTGAGAATAAATTCATTAAATTACGAGAATAAATTCGTTAAATTACGAGAAAAAAAGTCATTAAATTTCAAGAAAAAAGTCGAGATAAAACATTGAGAATAAACTCGTTAAATTATGAGAAAAAAGTCGTTAAATTTCAAGAAAAAAGTCGAGATAAAATGATGAGAATAAACTCGTTAAATTATGAGAAAAAAGTCGTTAAATTTCGAGAAAAAAGTCGAGATAAAATGTTGAGAATAAATTAATTAAATTACGAGAAAAAAAGTTTTAAATTTCAAGAAAAAACGTTGAGATAAAATGTTGAGAATAAAGTCATTAAATTACGAGAACAAATTTGTTAAATTATGAGAAAAAAGTTGTTAAATTACGAATTTGTTCTCATAATCTAACAACTTTTTTCTCGTAATTTAATGACTTTATTCTCAACATTTTATCTCAACCTTTTTCTCGAAATTTAACAACTTTTTTCTCGAAATTTAACAACTTTAATCTTGAGATAGTTTTATTTTTTTATTATTGCTTGGCCCTAATCCTCTTCCGTATGATGGACTCCATTGTTTACCATTGTATAGAGAAAAATAAAATACTAATGGAAATCAATGGGGCTCATCAACTGTTTCTTTAAACAACATTTTGCAAAATATCTTCTTTTGTGTTCAGCAGAAGAAATTCAGGTTTGGAACAACTTGAGGGTGAGTAAATGATGCCAGAATTTTCATTTTTGGGTGAATGATCCCTTTAAATCACAGTTTTGTAGCAATACAACTCATATGAAAAAAGTTTTCAATGCTTATTTTCTTTTTTTCCATGTGTTTATTCCCCCTCACATCGCACACGTAGGTGGGAACGTCTCTTTTTGCGAGCAACATTGGCAGCGGCCATTTTGTTGGCCTCGCAGGAACAGCAGCTGCGAGTGGAATAGCCGTCGGGGGTTTTGAGTGGAATGTAAACTGGACATTTTAATAAATAAGAATATTGTCATTGGTGTATTTTGAAAGAGATTGTGATTCCAATAATTAGTTTTGAATATAAAAAAATTCTTCTGTTTCACAGGCATTATTTATTGTTTTGTTGCTGGGCTGGGTGTTCGTCCCTGTTTATTTAACCGCAGGGGTATGTTCACTTTTCATCATTTTTAGATGACAAATGTTTATTTGAATAATGTAAGTAAAAGACTCTTTTTTTCCCCCCCCCAAAAAAGGTGATTACAATGCCACAGTACCTCAAGAAAAGATTTGGAGGGAGTAGAATTAGCTTGTATCTCTCTGTCGTTTCACTTTTCCTTTACATCTTCACAAAGATTTCAGTAAGTGTAAAATCATATCCGGATAACAGAAAAAACGAATGAGCTGTTTTCTTGTTTTACACACGTGAAAGGTCACCAATTCACCAATTTTCTCCTCCTCACTGAATGTAGGTTGACATGTTCTCAGGAGCGGTTTTTATACAGCAGGCTCTCGGCTGGAATATCTATGTTGCAGTGATCGCTCTTCTCTGCATAACAGCACTCTATACTGTCACAGGTAAAATCAGCTGCTGTCCATCTCATTTCATTTAGGCCTACATTTAGAAGACACCTACATCCAAAGTTTTTATCTACTGTTTCTGTAACAGGAATGCTTATCATCTCTAGAAAAGAATCAGTTTTGGACAGACAATGTTGATATTAAATAGCATTTAGGAACAAAATAGTCTATTTGAGCTCTGTCCATTTGTTGAGGCCCACAAAATGTCTTGCAAATGACCTCTGTAGGAGGACTGGCTGCGCTGATGTATACAGATACTGTCCAGACCTTTGTTATCATTGGTGGAGCCTTCGTCCTCATGGGATTCTGTAAGTATCAACTGCTTGGAATCCATTCATTCTTATTACTTGATGAGAGTTACATACGGTTCCATGCAATGTCATATTCCTGAGGAAGGACAGCAAATGCTCTTCTTAATAGTTGTTTTTTTCTGAGTTAAACATCAACTAAGTTTAAGCACTAACCATCTAACCACTAAAAACCACCGTCAACACTTAAATAATAAATTTACTAACACTAATCTTTTTTTTTACTTTGCTACATGTACTGTGCCAGACTAACTTCCATATTGTTGGCCTGTTGTTGGTTTGCTTATATTGTTCTCATTTGTAAAAACAGGGCCCACTGTACTGTGTTAAAGGGTTAGTTCAGCCAAAAATGAAATTTCTGTAATTAATTACTAACTCTTATTTTGTTCCAAACCTGTAAGATATCTTTTGGAAGAAATTTTTGATGAAATCTGAGAGGTATCTGAACCACACATAGGCAGCAACGTCATTGCACCTTTTGAGGTCCAGAAAGGTAGTAAAGACCTTGTTAAAATAGTCAATGTGACTACAGTGGTTCAAGGATTAGTTCACTTTCAAATAAAATTTTCCTGATAATTTACTCACCCCCATGTCATCCAAGATGTTCATGTCTTTCTTTCTTCAGTCAAAAAGAAATTAAGGTTTTTGATGAAAACATTCCAGGATTATTCTCCTTATAGTGGACTTCAATGGACTCCAACCAGTTGAAGGTCAAAATTACAGTTTCAGTGCAGCTTCAAAGGGCTTTAAACGATACCAGATGAGGAATAAGAGTCTTATCTAGCGAAAACATCACTCATTTTCTAAAAAACAAATTAAAATTATATACGTTTTAACCACAAACGCTCGTCTTGAACTAGCTCTCTTCTTCTTCTCTATTAGAATTCCAGCAGTGTAGAATCTGCTAAGTGCATTACTGCCCTCCACAGGTAAAAGTTTGAACTAATTGTTATATACTTGCACTAGCATATTGCATATGAGAATTTAGTTCAAACTTTGACCTGTGGAGGGCAGTAATGCACTTAGCAGCATCTACACTGCTTGAATTCATATAGAGAAGAAGAAGAAGAAGAGAGCTAGTTCAAGACGAGCATTTAATGTTACAACGTATATAATTTAAAAAATATTTTTAGAAAATGACCAATCATTTTGCTTCTTCCTCGTCTGGTATCGTTTAAAGCCCTGCACTGAAACTGTAATTTTGACCTTTAGCCATTTGGGCTCCATTGAAGTCCACTATAAGGAGAATAATCCTGGAATGTTTAATATTTAATACTTTAATACTTAATGTTATGAAGCTACGAGAATACTTTTTGTGTGCAAAAACAAAACAAAAATAACGACTTTATTTGACAATTTGAACTGTTGTCATACGCAGTTGATGTTGTGAATGCAGTGCGTCCGACCGCTGGCTCAGTATTGACCGGCTCCTGCTTCAGCATCATCCGCATGCATCGAGGTGCTTAAAAGTACAACTTTGGGCAATACTGATTTTTATTTTTTATTTATTTTTTTTTTTTGTGTGTTTTTGGGGGGCGATCGAGATTACTACTACGAGGTAAAAGGAACGTGATCGCGGGGCCCCCTACTGGAGATTGGATTAGGGCCCCTAGTAACTATATCGTGATTTAATGTTAATGTGCTTAAAGGGTTAGTCCATCCAAAAATTAAAATTCTGTCATTATTTTCTCACCCTCATGCCGTTCCACACCCATAAGACCTTCGTTAATCTTCAGAACACAAATTAAGATATTTTAGTTGAAATCCGATGGCTCAGTGAGGCCTCCATAGGGAGCAATGACATTTCCTCTCTCAAGATCCATAAAGGTACTAAAAACATATTTAAATCAGTTCATGTGAGTACAGTGGTTCAATATTAATATTATAAAGCGACAAGAATATTTTTGGAGCGCCAAAAAAATTAAATAACGACTTATTTAGTGATGGCAGATTTCAAAACACTGCTTCAGGAAGCATTGGAGCATAATAAATCAGCGTATGGAATCATGATTCAGATCGCGTGTCAAACTGCCAACGGCTGAAATCACGTGACTTTGGTGCTCCGAACAGCAGATTCAACACACTGCTTCAGGAAGTTTTGGAGCACAAATGAATCAGTGTTTTGAAATCGGCCATTACTATATAAGTCGTTATTTTGGGGGGTTTTTGGCGCTTCAAAAATATTCTCGTCGCTTTATAATATTAATATTGAACCACTGTGCTCACATGAACTGATTTAAATATGTTTTTAGTACATTAATGGATCTTGAGAGAGGAAATGTCATTGCTGTCAATGGAGGCCTCACTGAGCCATCGGATTTCAACTAAAATATCTTAATTTGTGTTCTGAAGATTAACGAAGGTCTTACTGGTGTGGAACGACATGAGGGTGAGTAATTAATGACAGAATTTTCATTTTTGGGTGAACAACTAACCCTTTAATGTTCATCACCTATAGGCTATATGTAAGATGAACTATGTAGGTCTGGGGCGGGGCAGGTGCGTTAAATGCGTTAATAATTTTAACACATTATAATAATAAGTTTTATTTATATAACACCTTTCCAGGGCTCAAGGACGCTTTACAATGTACATTTAACTAGGAATAGACAATACGAGTAGACAATGATGAAAAACAATAAAAGGAACATTATATGGACAGGGAAGCATACAGAAGAATAGAGTCAAGCACAATAAAATACAAAACAGGACTTAAGAGACATAACATAACTATTAGTTAATTAAGCAGAGCAGTCAATCCATCAAATCAGAGGTATAACATTCAGAAAACAAGTGAGTTTTGAGTAATGATTTAAATTTAGAGATATTATTAACACAAGTGAACAGGGGAGAGAATTCCAGAGTTTGGGTGCGATCGCACTGAATGATCTGCTCCGCATTGAAAAGAGGCGATGCCGAGGGACAACGAGAAGGCCAGAGTCAGAGGAACATAGTGAGTGAGTCGGGGTGTAGGGGACGAGCATGTTACAAAGATTTAAAAGCGAGCAGGAGGATTTTGAATTTAATACGGTAGGCAACTGGAAGCCAAAGGAGATCATACAAAATTGGGGTGATATGAGCAGAACGCTTGGTATGGGTGAGTATTCTAGCATCTTTCTCCATAAGTTTTAATTAATTAAATTAACGCTTTAAATCAACAGCCCTAATATTTATAGGCATCAATAATATTTATAGGTATCAATAAGGCTACTGACTCACTTTTGTTTTGTCCCCTACTTGTCAACAGCTTTCTATGAAGTTGGAGGTTACAACGCCTTACTGGAGAAGTATAGTTTATCTTTACCATCTCAGAGGATTTCCCTTGACCCTCAGAGGTATAATATCTCCGAACAATGTTACACTCCACGAGAGGATGCCTTTCATTTGCTCAGGGATCCCACGACTGGGGACTTGCCATGGCCGGGTGTGTTATTTGGCATTGCAATTATTGGTAGCTGGTACTGGTGTACTGATCAGGTGAGGACAGAGTATTTTAGGGATAAAGAATTGAAAATATATAACACTGTCTTCTTTGCTCAATTTTTTTTTTTTTTTCACATTACATATTGTATTCTGCAGGTAATTGTGCAACGCTGTTTGGCTGCCCGCACTCTGACGCATGTAAAGGCAGGATGTATATTGTGTGGTTACCTGAAACTGCTCCCTATGTTCCTCATGGTGTTTCCAGGCATGATCAGCAGAGTGCTTTACCCTGGTATGTATTTTAATAGTATAAGCATATTTAATACCACATGTCTTTATAATTACAATTTTGGTCAGAGAATACCAACAATAAAAAATAAAAATTTTCAGATGAAGTAGGTTGTGTGGAGCCAAGCATCTGTAACAAAGTCTGTGGCACAGAGGTTGGCTGCTCCAACATTGCCTACCCCAAACTAGTGGTTTCTGTAATGCCAACAGGTGATCAACAGAATTTATTTTTTCAGTGGTTTTTAATTATAATCCTTTATACCTTTACAAAGTTTAATTTAATTTACAAGTAGTTTGGGTTGCACTTCTTAATCTTCAATCCTATTGCCTTTAATCAATCCCTAAACAGGTCTCAGAGGTTTAATGCTGGCAGTTATGTTAGCAGCTCTCATGAGCTCACTAGCATCCATCTTCAACAGCAGTAGCACCTTGTTCACCATGGACATTTGGACTCGTATCCGGCCTCAAGCTAGAGATAAAGAGCTTATGGTTGTTGGAAGGTTTGGATCTATTCAATTTACATGTATAATCACACTAATTAGGTTTGCCTGTGTGTCAATTTATACTGTTTTAAAATTATATAGTGCAAATTACATCAATACCAATAGTTCCTGAATTTAACAATTCTTGTTCCAATTCCTAGTTCTTAAAGGGATAGTTCACCCAAAAATGAAAATTCTGTCATCATTTACTCACCCTCAGGTTGTTCCTGCATGAGTTTCTTTGTTCTGTTGAACATAAAGGAAGATGTTTTAAAGAATGTGGGAAATTGAACAGTTCTGGGGCACCATTGACTTCCATAGTATTTTTTTTCCAAACCGCGTAGGAACCCTGTATATAGGTTTGGAACAACTAGATGGTGAGTAAATGATGATGGAATTTTAATTTTTGGGTGAACTATCCCTTTAACAATACAATTATTAATTATTTGGAGGAATTGTGAAAAAACAATGTTCGGAAAATAATTACAATTTCCACATCAATTACATCAAGCAACTTTGCTATCTTTGTTATCTCCTCAACACTCTCATTGCAGTTCATAACTATTTTATGTTTTGGCAAATTTGTGGTGAATTCTGCTTCTGCTTGCATCTCATTGACAGTTGGGTTTAATGCCGGACCTTCATGATTTTTTTTCTCAGTTGGTCAGAACAAAAGTGGCAGACATTGTTCAAATGACATTTTCCGGAAAATTCTTATGTTGGTCATACTTCCAAGATGTAGAATCTGTGATTCTGAAGTACAGTATCCACACCGATGTAGTGACTGACAGCAAACATTAGATTCATCCTCTCTGAGGAACCGTGCTGATGCACAACCCACGTAAAGATGATAATTCCGCAAAAAACTGCAATTACATGTTTCAAACAGAGGTGGCGATAAAGAGGCAAAACTTACGAACTGCAGCTTTAATATTACTTAAAGAATTAGTTATTATATTTATTGTATTTGCGGTTCAACCTTAATGTCATAACTTTTGCATTTCTTTCTACGATTTTCATGGCCTGAACACATGTATTAACTTCTGTAACAGGGTGTGGATACTCTGCATTGTCGCTATTAGCATTTGCTGGATCCCAGTTGTCCAGGCAGCCCAGAGTGGTCAGCTGTTTGATTATATTCAGTCTGTGACTAGTTACTTAGCTCCACCTATTGCAGCTGTCTTCTTCCTTGCCATTTTTGTGAAGAGAGTCAATGAGTCAGTAAGTGTCTGCTTTGTACATATTTAGTCTTCATTTAATGTAACGTCACATGCCTGCAAGACAAATTTACCAAAAGCTTGCATCCTCACCTTTCGTTCCTTAGGGGGCTTTCTGGGGCTTGATGGGAGGACTGGTTATGGGTCTGTGTCGCATGGTACCCGAGTATGCATATGGCTCAGGAAGCTGCCTCTTTCCATCCACCTGTCCGAAACTTATATGTGGAGTTCATTACCTTTACTTTGCAGTGCTGCTCTTCTTCTGCACCATTATTCTAGTGCTGTTTGTAAGCTACAACACCCCACCCATAGAGGACAAACATGTAAGTTGTTTTATCAACTGCTGAAGAAGCTTAAAGGGTTAGTTCACCCAAAAATGAAAATTCTGTCATTTATTACTCACCCTCATGCCGTTCCACACTCGTAAGACTTTCGTTCATCTTCATAACACAAATTAAGATGTTTTAGTTGAAATCTGATGGCTCCGTAAGGCCTCCATAAGGAGAAATTACACTTCCTCTCTCAAAATCCATAAAGGTACTAAAAACATATTTAAATCAGTTCATGTGAGTACAGTGGTTCAATATTAATATTATAAAGCGACGAGAATATTTTTGGAGCGCCAAAAAAACTAAATAACGACTTATTTAGCGATGGCTGATTTCAAAACACTGCTTCAGGAAGCTTCGGAGCACAAATGAATCAGTGTATCGAATCATGATTCAGATCGCGTGTCAAACTGCCAACGGCTGAAATCATGTGACTTTGGTGCTCCGAACAGCAGATTCGACACACTGATTCAATTATGATCCGATGCTTCATGAAGCAGTGTTTTGAAATCGGCCATCACTTTATAAGTCGTTATTTTGTTTTTTTGACACTCCAAAAATATTCTCGTCGCTTTATAATATTAATATTGAACCACTGTACTCACATGAACTGATTTAAATATGTTTTTAGTACATTAATGGATCTTGAGAGAGGAAATGTCATTGCTGGCTATGGAGGCCTCACAGAGCCATCGGATTTCAACTAAAATATCTTAATTTGTGTTCTGAAGATTAACGAAGGTCTTACGGGTGTGGAACGACATGAGGGTGAGTAATAAATGACAGAATTTTCATTTTTGGGTGAACTAACCCTTTAAAACACTTCTATTTATTATTAATAACATTTACCTTGCCCTCTTTGCAAAGCTCCATCGCCTTGTCTTTACCTTACGTCATTCTAAAGAAGAAAGGGTCGATCTGGACCGGGAAGAGCAGGAACGAGGAAGGAAAGCACGAAGAGATGCAGATGAAAAGGAGAAGGTCGTAACTGATAAGGATCAAAGTAAGATGACATGTTGCTTCATTTATTTTAGAGAAATTATTAACATTTGTTGATAATTTTTTTTTTTTTTTAGGTCAGGGGTGTCCAACCCTTGTCCTTTATTAATTATTATTAATATATTTTTAATTCTCTACTCTCTGCCATAGTTGAACCTGGTGACCGATCTATAATGATGAAGATTATTGGCTGGTTCTGTGGCATAAGTGATGCTCAGGCTCCAGAGCCTACAGAGGAGGAAGTGGCAGAAGCATCAAAACAATTACCTGACATAAGTGAAGAACCACTGTGGAAGTATTTAGTCAATGCTAATGCTCTAATAATGATGTCTGTGGCTGTTTATTTTTGGGGTTACTATGCATGAGGAGGAAATACTGACCATAAGACATAAATCAGTGTTTCCCTACACTGGTCTTAGAAGGGCTTTTCACACTGCGCTTAAAGGGTTAGTTCACCAAAAAATGAAAATTCTGTCATTAATTATTCACCCTCATGCACCCATAAGACCTTCATTAATCTTTGGAAAACAAATTAAGATATTTTAGTTGAAATCCGATGGCTCAGTGAGGCCTGCATAGCCAGCAATGACATTTCCTCTCTCAAGATCCATAAAGGTACTAAAAACATATTTAAATCAGTTCATGTGAGTACAGTGGTTCAATATTAGTATTATAAAGCGACGAATAATAAAGTTAATCCAGGGTTTAGGAACGGTGTGAAACACAGGTTTATGAATATCCAGGATTAATTGTTAACTCTGGAAAAATTATGAGTAGTGTTTAACGTAAAGCAAGATTCCGTTAACCCAGGGTATAAGAGTAACCCAGGGTTAATTATTTCAATTGTGGCCCGGTTTCACAGACAGGGTTAGCCTAAATCAGGATTAGGACTTAGTTCAATTAGGATATTTAAGTAACTTTTATAAATGTTCACTACAAAAAAACATTACTGGTGTGCATCTTGAGACAAAACAATGGCACTGACATTTTAAGATATGTCAGTACAAGTTACTTTCAGTTACAACAGCTCAAACATGCATTTTTGTCTGGGACTAGGTTAAACCTTGTGCGTGAAACCGGGGGTGTATTTAGTGTCTTTGAAATCAAACACAAATGAATGATGAAATGATGAATGATCAGTTTGTTACTAGACACTCCTGAAATGAGTGTCAGATAACAGAGATGTGTACTCCACACTGATAAGTGTACACCAGGACCAGGGTTGGGAAACACTGATTTAAATCTTTGAATTTTTACACGTCTACAGAATCTGTTAATGACTAACATGTACCTGATACAATGTATGAAAACAGTACTTTAAAATGATCACTGAAAATGCAATAAAAACGTTGTAGAAGTTTAATAAAAAAAAAAAAAAAACTATTTGGATTGGTATGTTGGATTTCACGTTTGAGACGTTGATACGGTCAAACAGAAAAGATACCTCAAGTGTCACTGAAATAAACAGCTTTGTTTTTCCCCAAATAAAACTCCTATATACACATAAAAGATGCACTATGGAAGATAAGTAAACATTAATTCCAACAATAGTACCATAGCAAACCAAACAGAACATCTTCACAAGTAATTTGCAATTTTATATTTCAACCACAGATGGCAATAGAGAGGCCAAAGTTCCATAGTGCACCTTTTATTAAGATCATATCCACACCAACAAATGCCATGTACATTGCAGAAAAAAACAAAAATGTAACAAGATAATTCATACAAATAAATTGAATTACAAGTATTTGACTGTTGAAGTCACCAAGAAAACATAATATCACAGACTCCAGTTTTAAATATCTTTTATTCATTTTAGAGGCAAAAATTCCCAATAGCAGATTGATGGTGAAACCTAGAACGGTCTCCCAAACCAGAGGGATCAGCATCAATGTTTCTGTTTGTAAGATTTCACAGACTGGTGGAATGAGCAGAACGAACAGGGTTAAGGCTAGAATCAGGTTTTGAGTCGTCCTGTTCTTTGTTGTTCTTTCAGCCACATGAAGCTAATTACTGCTTTGGCAAAAGCTGCCTTTGCCAACAAGCACACAGACAGCCTGGCAGGCAAAGAGATAGGTAAGAGGAAAGGTCTGGTCAAGAAATAAAGACTGATTTCATAAATCAAATCGAAGTAGAGGAAAAATGAAGTCCAACAACAACAACAAAAAAATATTATTCACTCACATTCACACAAAAAAATCTAACAAGCAGTCAAACTGTTGATTACAAAGTGACATCAGGGATTCGTAAAGTGACATCATTTTGCACGCTTTTGACCAAAGGGACAGCAAATTTAACTTGACAACAACCCCTGAAGTTATACTCTCAGTCCTTTGTCTAGCCTGCAGTTTTTCTTTTTGTAAGGTTGGGTTCTGAATCAGTGCTGGTCTTTGAAGATTGCCAAGCCGTAAGATTTTCTAACCAATTCAGAAGTACAAGTGAAGACTAGTCCCATGCAGCTCATTTTACCAGCATTGGTTTCCAAATATCGAAACATTGGTCTACTCATGAAGGGACCAAGAATTAAGTATGGTGCACTGATAAGAACTGATACTGACAATGATAGCAAGGTTAACAAGCTAAGATAGGAGAGGCGAGCACAACCTTAAATAGTACAGTGGCATGAGGTTTCAGTAGAGCGAAAGTAGGGAGAGAAATGACAATCCCCCAACTCAATCCTTTACCTCCCATCGTCTCTTTTGGCGCGGGCCTGAACCAGCTCGCATGGCTGTACCCAGTTGTTATCATGTAGCCCAACTCGACAGCCAGGCGTGTCCTTATCTGTGCGTCGACAACACATCCAGTAGGAACGTCCATAAGGCAAGTCGTGGTGGTAAGGTTTAGGGTGCCAGCGGCAGAGCGACACATCTCCCCGCTCATACTGCCGCTTGCACTGCTTGCAGGGGTCATCGCGGTACAACGGGTCCTGGTTCCAGCGAGAGTCTGTAGCACGCACACCGTACGTCTCGATCAGGGTCTTGAAATCATGGCAAGTGCATTTGAGGGCCGCTAACGAACGGGTGGGCAGGTAGCTGAAGATATTGACCATGATGTGGTCCGGAAGCAAAAGCATGTATTGCCGTGGTTCCAGAAGCCGCTGGATCTGAAAGCGAATCTCAAGGAAGTCATGGGAGACGTGTCGGTAGAGGCGGCACAACGGAGGATCAGAACAATCATCCACAGTTGCCAGTGGGGAGTCTGGCCTCTCTACAGTAGGCCCCACTGGCCCATTGTTGTTTGCACAGTCTAAAGACAGCATACCGCTGTTTACTGTTGAACAACTCTCATCTTCAGTAGCAGGTGACTGCAGAAAGAACAGTTGGCCAGGAGGCGGATCCTCTGAGGATTCAGTTGAGTTAGCCCCATTGGGCATAGCAAAACATACAGTCTCTTCTTGAACATTCTCTGTGCTGTCTTTCCCATAGAAGACACATTGATCTACTGCACCCGTGACCACTACCTCAACATGGAATCCGGTCATCCGCTCTCGAGCCACTGCTGCCTTATCTCCTGAGGCAGAGTCTTGGTTGGGATCTGGTGTTGTGGAGGGAGGCCTGTCGTTGATACCTTCCCCGAGTGGATCGGCCTTTGGTGAGCCAGCAAGGAGGGCACCTGGATCTCGAGATGAGGGACTAACCAGTTGGTAGAGGTCACAAGTGATCTTTTCTTTGCCCCTGGCTCCTGCTTGGCCCCCTCCGACTCCACAACTCATAAACATGCATTTAGGGCGGCCAACAGGCTCAGACTGGGCGCGAGGGTCCAGACTTGACACCCGAAAAGCAATCCGTACTTCCCCTCGTCCATGGCTTGGAGCACCACCCACAGACTCACCAGTGTGAATGCGGTCTCCTCCTGAACCACTAAGTTCAGGCCGCAAAGTTGTACTGTCGATATTCTGCTGCCGAGATTCAAACTGCGCAACAGCCTGAGCAACCCGTCGGGATTCCTGCTGTTGCTGCAGCAGATCAAAGTCACTTTGAGAAGTTGGTGCAGATGAAGGGGGTTCTGAGAGGATTACGACAGGTTTCTGATGGACTGTATAAGGACTTGTTTGTCCTTGTGCTACCATACCTTGAAGGGCCAAGGCTGTACGCTGTTCTACAAGGGCGACCATTTCAGCCACAGAGAGCAGATCTGTCTCACTAACTCCAACACCATCCTCCGTCAAGTTGGATTCTGGGGGTACATCAACGGCAACATTTTGAGCCCTAGTGGGAGGTTCGTAAGAGGAACAGCGACGACGGCGCTTGGCCTTGGTACAATCGGTAGCCCAGTTTCCCTTGACTTTCATGGCACTAGGCCTGGCAATTCCAGCACCATTACACTGGTGAGCTACAAAGAAGGCAATTTTCTCCTTGGTGTTGCCTGGTTTGATGACATACCAGGTATCAAGCAGTACCCTGCCATCCTCCATCTGTGAATTTGGAGAGGGTGGTGCAGGTAATGGTGGAGCCAGAAGGGTAGATGAAGAAGCTGGTGGGGTGTTTTCAGTGCCAACATCATCATCTTGCTCCTCACCAACTCCATGGGTCTCTATGGTTGTAAGCCCCGAATCATCAGCCTTGCAGTGGGTGGTAGTTGTTCCATTGCGAATTGTACCATTGCTGTATGGCTTATTCTGGGAGTAGGTGCCAAAGGGGCGTGGGCACCACAGCCGGATGTGGGAAAAGGTGTCACGGTTCATTGTGAGCCCATGGGGAGCATACCTGCCTCTATACTGGGCAGCTACTTTGCAATTCACCACTCATCTTCATTTTTCAGGTCTGTAGGTTCCAGCTGGACAGATTACTCCATCTGAGGACTAAAGGAGGAAAAAAGGCAAGACTTAGTTTCACGGAATTCATGTAAATTACGTTAAAAAGTCTCAATCAGAATTACAGCAATAAATGGTTATGCAGAGTAGTGAATCATCTGAAATGAATGTGAACACACCCACTGTGCTCAAAAAAAAGCTACTTTATATGATACATGTTGTATTGAGCAGCAAAATCTGTTCTGTTAGATATCTTATTTAAGCCATTTCTCTCACTCTAGAACAGAGGCTAGGTAACTGGCATACACAGCAGATTTAATAGGGTGGATCAACTTTATATTTTGAGTGTTGATGCAATAGTTTTAATAGCATTGCCAACACAATTACTCCTCAAACTAAGAACTTGCTCTTTTAAGCCAGCTGCCACAAAGGATTACACACAATTGTTTTCCCCCTCTGAAATATTGGCACAGATTTCATGCTGTTATTATTATTACTGTAACAAGTTATTTTTCAAGAATTTGAAAAGTCATATTGTGAAGCATTACTGCCATCTACAGCTCTTTGGTACATGACCAGGAAGACAAAGGATAAGACTGGGCTGACAGACTACAATAAATTCTATTAATTTAATCAGTGATGCAAATGTCAGTGGATTTTAGTAGTCAACTAAACTGATTAATCATCCCAGCTAACAGGAACAGAAATGAACATGGTACTAAAAGGTACTGGTGTATCTGTAATCTCTACAAGAAGCAATCCTTGAGAAACTGATCAATTCCAATCAATAAAGAGTGAACATTCAGGAATTTTGCTTTCAATAGAGTTAGTCAAACTTCTTTTGTTAAATGCTGTTATGTTAAATAACACTTAGGCTAAAATCTTTTATTAAATGGGATCCATCAGATCCCATTGCAAGGCAAAACATGTGGTACACAATTGCACAATCAGTGTTAGGTTAGTCTTTTCATTCTGGGTGGCCACAATGCTCCATAACAAAACCTACTATTTTCTGTGGCCATTAATTAGCAGAAGAGCTTATAAATTCTGATGAAGATATGCAACATCCAATCCTTTGCCAAGAGAGAGAATGCTACTGTAGGCATATGATGGTATCAAATTTCCATATAGTGATAATTAAGCCTTTATCACAGTATATTGTATCATCATGGTATTGAATTAAGTTACCAAAAAGTGTTGTCCTCCTAAAATTATTTAATAACTTTTCACATAACAAAAAGAACATTTAAATACAATAATGTAAAAAGTAAACATATGTTTCAAAGAGATTAAAGTGCTAATGAACAAAAGAGAACACTTTACAGAGAGGCCCCATTAGTTAATGTTAGTTATTCCAGCAACTAACAATTAGCAATATCTAGATTTGTTACAGTAGTTATCATTCATTATTAATGTTAGTTATTATAGTTCAGGTCATTAAATATAATATTAACAGATACATTACTTTTAGCATTACTGGCCAGATTAGTCCAGTTTAGAGATGACATTACCTTGAAATAAGAATCACCATCATTTCCTAGTTGTTGCCAATATTTAATTTTAAAGAGGAAAAAGTGACAAGAAAAAGCCTTGGTTGAATATCATTTCAGAGTTAAATAAAAGAGAAAGGGTAATGTGTTCTTTAATGAATTCATCTAATTCATCTAAATGTTAGAATGAGGGCAATAAGCAAGTCATCTCTTGTAATAGTGCAAAAAGCTGCTTGGACAGGAGAGTTGAAATTTTTTTTTGATGAAACCACAAAGCTGACACGGAGGTATGTATAATTACAATGCGATTGGCTGTTATTGTTTTGTAAAGCAAGTCACATGTAAGATAAAAGTATGTGACTCTGATGTTTTCTGAGACAGCTCCAGCTCTCTGACGCACTAGTGAGTGATTCAGACAGCACCGGAGTCGATTGCTGTGCTGCAGTCGACACCAACACTAGGAATCCCCATCACTACCTTCACTCGTTCCGCCATGCTTTTCATACGCTCTGTTGTTGTTTACATCAGAGAGCGCACATGCATCTTTGACGTAGTGTACAGGCATTGTTGTACATTTTAACCAGTTGATGGCAAAGTATTCTTAAATTGTATCTAAAAATCTAAATATTTCATAAGGAATTATTAACAGTATTTTCAAGTGGCTATGATAATATCGTGCATTTTCATTTTTGTGATATATTGTATATCGGCACATCTAATAAGTAGAGGAGGACAACCTGAAGAGTTATACTTTAGGTCGGTTTATAACACATTGCTTTGCTAACCTCTTTAATAACTGTGACACATCTAACTGAATGGAGCATGAAAAGCATTGTTTCTAACCATACTGTATGCAAAGTTTTGAAAGACCTTGAAGACAACGTTAATGGGTATAGCTTTGTGAAATGCAAGCTGCTATTTTTAGCCCACAATGTATTTTAGAAGCACTTTATATTGCATATGAAATATGACACTACATGCCTGCTATAAATGAATGAGAAATTAGGTTTGCTAAACAAGGATTAAGACTGACCAATATAATTTACTGATTGTTTAATGTGTACTGTTCGACAACGAGTTAAATTCTCATATCTGTTGTGACAGTAATTATATGTCAGTGTATTTGTTTTGAAACTTAACTTCTAGTGACTAATACCCTAATACTAATACTCTCTCTCTCTTATATATATATATATATATATATAAAAACAAAAATATGGTTCAGACCAATAATCTGTACTTAATCTCCTGTGTTCGGACAAACTGTATAATAATAAAAAAAAAAAAAAAAAACTTCCTGAATGAATAAAATTAAGGAAGTGGGAATTTTGTTAAACTGGTGAAAATTAAAGTACTTCATTACAATCAGTTTAAAAAAAGAAAAAAAAGAATAAACATTATTTAAAAGAAAGAAAGCGAATCCACTGCTGGATCTCATTATTGTAAAAATTTGATGACTCCAGTATGCTTCCAGCTAATCAGGACAAACAAAATGTTAAAGGACTTGTCAAACAAGTCAGTCCACAAGATGATTCACTCAGGATTGAACAAGACAGGACATACTATTTGCATCCTATTTTCTAAATGTCAATTATACATTACAGTGTGAAATCGGCCTTTATCCGTTTAATATGACCATACATTGTTCTGTATATTCCTGGAAAACCTTACAAATCGATGGCATTAAAAAAACGATTTTAACCATATCAAACGTTTACCAATAGCAAATAACAAAAAGACAGAAAATATTCCCATTGCTGATGATTAACCTTGCAAAGAGGCTTTTTTTATTGATGAAAAATCAAAACAATACAATTACAATACAAAATTTCAACTGCTATAATGGGACACATGAACAATATTATAAGAATACTTTAAAGAGTGTACTCTTGTAAAATCTGAATAGCTTTTTGTTTCTTCTATAGCAATATTAACTGCTTCACTTGATTTATAGCATCTGTAAGTGTTTTTGTCAGCTCTCCCTGTTCACTAGGCCTACTCATCAAGTTAATCCATGGCTTGACTTAACATAATCGCTTGACATCTTCAGTGCTTTACTTTAATTTCAATTAACACTAACAGTACAGTCAAAACAGTAAAGAGTCGGAATAAAAACAAAGCGTTTTGAATCATTTGACTCGAGGCAGTTAAAAGCTGACTAGCAGCTAACTGGCTATTGCAAACTATTAGCCAGCTTTATAACATCTAAACAGGAGCGAACCTCTCCACTTTACTTTCAATTAACAGTCATGTCAACCGAAATAATCGGTAGCGGTATAACTAACACTAATATATTATCCACTCAAGAGAATATATTTTATTGATGCGGTTATATATCTGCGCCAGTGTGTAATTAGCATATGTTTAGCTAAGCTGTCTGCATGAAGTGTAAAACTGCTGTCTTACATATTATAACGTTACTTGGCTTATTTCAGTATTACACAGTAGACGTTTAGCAACTCTTGTAGTATCAGAAGCTTACATTTTTAAACGTTTTAAAACATTTCACTTTAAGTCATCTTCAACAATAAATAATAAGCCAAGCTAAAACAGTAACGTTAGCAGCTCTGCTAGAGTTGTCTCTGCTTACCTTCTTCTGAGACCAAATCTCCGCTGGTTTCGCTCCGACAGCTTTACTTTTATAACCAAAAATGGCTGTGTTGTTGAATTTAAGTCAACAATCATTCAAATTTCTCTCTGTGTTTTTAAAAAGTATTAGAAATGCAAGCGGAGGTCGATGAGGGTTTGCAGGTAGACTGTTAGCATTTGCAAGCTAACTCAAAAATGAAGCAAAAATCCCAATTTTCATCTGGCTTTATCAACTATATATGTCTGTTTTGAACACAGTAATGTGTTGTTAAATACTGTGTCTAAAAAAAATGGTCGTCTCTATTGTTGAACCAGAGTTTCAATACTATTTCACCAAAACAGAAATAGTTGGTAGGTCCTCGAAAAGCAATTGAGGAAGGCCATTTTGTTGACAAGCAGCTGCAAAACGCTTGTAGCCAATAGGGAGAGAAAGTTGATGGCATGCCCATATATGGATGTTCAGACTCCCCCTCTATCTCTACACCCACAAAGAGGAAAATTCTTCTACCTCGTAATGATCAGCATCTTTCACTTTCACCACATTTTACATAAAAATCAAGCCTGGGCAAAAAAACATAAATGAGGACTCTGTTCATGTTCTTTTTGTACTGTTTTGAGCACAACGTGTATGACAAAGATGCACTGTGATTGCTCACAAATATATATTAGATACATATAAAATTTACAGCACAATTTCAGCTACAGTTTTCCGTTGATAAAACATAAGCTGAAGTGTGGTATTTGGAAAGTGATATATTTTTGGGGAAAATTTCTGTAATAATTGAAAAAATAAAATATGAAAACAATATTACATTCATCAGTATTCCAAACTGCTTGACAGAGGCAAGGCTGACTATTATAGTTATTTAAAATTCATTATTATTTATTTAGTGATTTACATTATTCATTTGTCTAATTAATTTATTTAATTGTGCATGCTTGTATGTAACCAAAAACGATAGGCTCAAATAATATTCCAAAATACTCGATTATCCTGCCTATAAGTGCTTTTAAATGATGTAAAAAATAAAAAAGTAAAATAAAAATATCAGAACAATATTTCATGGACTATGACTGAACTACAGTTGAAGACTTCAGATGCAAAAAGCCTCTAAGTGCCATATGAAATTTTCTTTTAAAATGAGCATTTTTATCAAGCTTGTATGTTTAGGGTCAGTAATTTCACTCATTACTGGCATTTCTATTAATAGAGTAAAATTACTGACCCTAAACATACAAGCTTGATAAAAATGATCATTTTAGAAGAAAATTTCAGATGACACTTATGGGCTTTTGCATTTGAAGTCTTCAATTGTAGTTCAGTCATAGTCCATGAAATATTGTTCTGATATTTTTATTTTACTTTTTATTTTTTACATCCAGGCACATTTAAAAGCACTTATAGGCATATTAAAAGGAATACTCCACTTTTTTTTTCTAACTCCCATAGAGTTAAACAGTTGAGTTTTACTGTTTTTGAATCCATTTAACCGATCTCGGGGTCTGGCGGTACCACTTTTAGCATAGCTTAGCATAGTTCATTGAATCTGATTAGACCGTTAGCATCTCGCTCAAAAATGACCAAAGAGTTTCGATGTTTTTCCCATTTAAAACTTGACTCTTCTGTAGTTACATCGTGTACTAAGCCCTAAGGAAAATGAAAAGTTGTGATTTTCTAGGCTGATATGGCTAGGAACTATACTCTAATTCTGACGTAATAATCAAGGAACTTTGCTGCCGTACCATGGCTGTGCAAGCAGGGGGTCACAGGCAATGCTTAAAGGTTCTCTAAGTGATGTCACGTGTTTTTAGGCCAAAACATTTTTTGTCACATACAGCAAACATCTCCTCACTATCCGCTAGCTGCCTGTCCCCTGAACACACTGTAAAAAAACAATTTTCTGTAGTCGCCACAAGCTCCGAAAACGGCAATAAAAACAAACTGGTGCAGTCTGGACCACGAACCATAATAAACACGCTCCAGCCAATAACCGACAAGAATGATTTTAAATGCGTGTTCATGACTGTTTCAGGAAGCACGGAGGGGAGGGGAGGAGGAGGAGGGAGGGTCTAGCTAGCCTTTTGTTTGACAACACTTTGAACGTCAACAGGAAGTTACTCTGCCCAGGATCACTTAGAGCACCTTTAATATCATTGCGCCTGCTGCACCCATGGTATAGTAGCAATGTTCCTCAATTATTACCAAAGTCCCTTTAAGACAAATCATTTCACTCGGTGGCCATCTTTGAAACGCCTCTCGGGCATCCAAGTGCAGCTCCTATCTCTTTGAATGGGGAAACATCATATTCTCCAAAGCTGTTCACCAAGCTTTTGATTAAATTTCATATTTCAAATAACCAATGAAATCTGACAACAATTGTCTCATAAAATTTATTTCCAAATGCTTGAATAATGAAAAAAAAAAAAAGGCATTTTTCAGGCTGGATCAGGCTACTGCACATGCGCCAACCTAAATGCGCGTTTCTTCAGCTTCAATTCGGAGGAGCGCATCTGACTATTTCTATACGAACCGGAGCTTCTAACTGCCGCTGCAGATGACTTTACCAGTCGGCGATTGGCTCTTATTTAAAAGGCGGGACTTATTCTGCCATATTGCGCGTTGCACTTTCTCCCATTCAAAACAATACGAGTGACGCGTCTTGTGTTATTCTATAGTCTTTGTTATTACACCAGAATAAGAGTATAGTTCCTAGCCATATCGGCCTAGAAAATCACAACTTTTCATTTTCTGTCGGTCATAGTACACAATGCAACTACAGAAGAGTCAAGTTTTAAATAGGAAAAACATCGAAACTCTTTGGTCATTTTTGAGCGAGATGCTAACGGTCTAATCAGATTCAATGAACTATGCTAAGCTATGCTAAAAGTGGTACTGCCAGACCCCGAGATCGGCTGAATGGATTCGAAAACGGTAAAACTCAACTGTTTAATTCTAGGGGAGTTGGAAAATGAGCCTATTTTCAAAAAAAGTGGAGTGTTTCTTTAAAACCATTTTTTTTTTCCTTTCTTTTTTTCTTACAATTAGTATTTGACAGTAATTGCCACTGGACAGACATAAATAAGAAATATAACAATACTCAAATACCAGTAAATAAAATATCAAATGAACACAGATAGCAGGAGAAAGATAAGTAGCAATGTACATCAGTGTACGACCACCGCACAGTATGTTCAGAGTAGAGTACAGTAGACATGAATGATCAGTGTATGGGATTATGTACAGTTCTTTATGTACAGTATGAGGACTACGGTAATACTGAACACTGCAAAGTGTGTGTTTTTATGTTTAGTGGGGCACAGTTGTATAACTGTTCCTTATTGTTCCTAATTGTTTAAATATGCTGCCATATCACAGTCAAAACAAGCATAACTGGACATGATCAGTATGAGATCACGGGGTAAACTTGAAAGTGCTTAAAAAACGAAGCATCTCTTTAGGACTGAGATTGGTAAAAATGCCATTTTTAATATGGTTTTAATATAGTATAGTATATAGTATATAATATAGCTTCAGTGTATAGTGAGAGAGGGCCTTTTAGAGGAAACCGTTCTTTCAGATAATGCCCAATAAGAGATAAATAGCACAAGAGATACAAATAAGGCCATGCCAGATAATGTACTATGGAAAACAAATGCAGTTTGTGTAAGTACAGGAAGATGTTCACAGGTGTTGTCAGTCTTCTTCTTCCTTGGTGTTTATGGCAGTTGGCATCCAAAAAGTTGCATTACTGCCACCTACAGTCTTGTCACTTCATAATATTCGTCTTTTCAGTCCAGTCCTCCTTAAAAGGGTTTAGTTCACCCAAAAATGAAAATTCTGCCATCCCTCATGTCGTTCCACACCCGTAAGACCTTCGTTCATCTTCAGAACACAAATCAAGATATTTTAGATAAAATCTGATGCCTCAGTGAGGCCTGCATTGACAGCAAGATAATTAACACTTTCAATGCCCAGAAAGCTACTAAAGACATATTTAAAACAGTTCATGTGACTACAGTGGTTCAACCTTAATGTTATGAAGTGACGAGAATACTTTTTGTGTGCCAAAAAAACTAAATAACGACTTTATTCAACAATATCTAGTGATGGGCGATTTTAAAACACTGCTTCATGAAGCTTCGAAGATTTACGAATCTTTTGTTTTGAATCAGTGGTTCGGAGCGTGTATCAAACTGCCAAAGTCACGCCCCCCAGTGGTGAACCATTAAATTTAGAAACACTTATGACATAAAGAAGCCTCGTTTACTGAAATCACATGACTGTAGCAGATATTTTTGAATAAAGTCGTTATTTAGTTTTTTTGGGTATTCTCGTCACTTCATAACATTAAGGTTGGACCACTGTAGTCACATGAACTTTTTAAATATGTCTTTATTAGGTTTCTGGGCATTTAAAAGTGTTAATTGTCTTGCTTGCAATGGAGGACTCACTGAGCCATCGGATTTTATCAAAAATATCTGTTCTGAAGATGAACGAAGGTCTTACGGGTGTAAAACGACACGAGGGTGAGGAATTAATGACAGAATTTTCATTTTTGGTGAACTAATCCTTTAATAAATTAAACAAATGGTGTTGTCAGTGTTAAAACGGATACTGCAATCTTTGTTTTTTTTCCCTTATGTGACATATCCGAGTGAAACGGCTTCTCGAACAAGAAAAAAATGTATCAGTAAACACGTGATTCGAGAAGAGTCCCGGCAATAGGGGTAGTTATTTTATTTAAAGATTAGGCACGTGAATTAAAAAAATAAAGTTGTGCACGGATAAATCATTTATAATAAATGCTGCAATATTCTATAAAAAAAGATAAACTGCCCATTTTGATTTCAGGGTGACTTTACAGTTGTGAGTGAACACTACAAAGGTATGTCAGGATAGTAATGTTTCTTTAAAGCCAGAGACACACTTAAAGACACATGATTTCCCGGTTAGTAAGCGATAATTTCATAATTTTAATAAAATGCATAACATGAACGGTGCATTTGTGAACGGAACATTTTAGTAATAATCTCTGATTTATTTGAAAGTGAATGTGTTATGTATTTCATTGAAGAATCACACACATACTCTGCAGTTTTCGGATAATATGCTACTAATCCCTCCGGAAAGTCATGTGAAAGTCACTATAGCTCCGCGAGCTGTGCTTTACACAATCAAGAGCATCCAGCGAGAGCGTCGTTTGTCACTGCACTTCTCACACTGGCCGGTAGACGGCGTTATCCTCCAACGGTTCATTGGCCATAGAGTCATATCGGATACGCCCCGTGCCGAATTCTATTGGCCCAAGACGTGTATGTCAAAACGGATACTATGGTTACCAGGTTAAACGTGTTTGCTTTCCGCTCGTGATTGGTTGTCAGCAGACACAGCTCTTAAAAACAACCCCTTTTTGATATTTGCTAATTTGATTGGCTATGTCGGTTGTCAATCACTGGAGTCTTTCCGTGTCCGGTAGTGGTTGCAAAACAGTCAGAGGTGTGTGGAGTAGAAAGGACGCACAGACGCAGAGAAGTAGCTAATCTCAACACGAGTGAGTATTATTACTACACCGCTGTACTTATTTATTTATAAATACAAGCTGGAAACAACTGTACAGTGTAAAGAGCTCTTAGGTAAAATGCCATGTCATCAAAATTGTATTGTAACAATTAATTGGATACATTTTAATACTGTAATATTCAGGAGTCAATATAGTAAATATTCAAAATTCGATTTCTAACTGGAAATAAATTAACACTGAAACTGAAATAAGATTACATTAAACCGAAATAGGGATATATACATTATAAAAAAAAACTAATCAAATATATAAATATATATAAATAATCTGTTAACTTTACATCAAACCTAATTGCACATAATATGCAAACATTGTAATAAATTTTCAACAATATTGAAAACTGAAAAGCTAATTCAAGATTTATATGTACTATATAAATAATGCTAAAATACCTGCCTGCTCTGAACTGTTCAGTAATGATCTGATGTTTGAAGGTTCAGTGCTCTGAAATCTGCTGTGATTTTCAGTGATGTTGGCAGAAGTGCTCCAGGTGTTGAGGGGGGCCAGCAAGGTGGGTGCGGCCTTCGCCAGCCTTCAGGGCGAACAGCTCAGACTGATGGCCTGTAACTCGACCTTTGGTGCAGGGGTCAAAGCTGCGACGGAGGCGGTCGAGAGTGTGATGGGCACTGGAGGCGTGGTTAGTGAATGCATAAAGATTTATCTCTCAGCACATTTATAGATATGAATGAATATAGTAAGAGAAATGACATGATAATTTTTTAGACTCCCAAGACTGATGAGTTCCCTAACATTGAGAAGTGGGAGGAGATGGATCCGGATGAAGCAGAAAAGTGGGCAGTCGGCTCTGAAATGCCCCCAGACGTTTCCAGCAAAGAAGGAAGGGATGAAACGTCAGAGACGCCTGTTGGTGCTCCTACTGGCACGGTCAAAGGAACTGGCTGGCCTGGTCAAAACACTCGGTTTTTGCATGTATCAGTGTCTCATCATCATCATCATACTAGGTTTGTCCACGACTCTATTGTGGCCAGGTTGAGCCCTGAAGACATTAAAAAGGCGCGGGAGGCGAAGCAGAATATCGCCAGGCCAGTACGACAAAAGGTGAGGTTTTAAATGTTAACATTGGAAATACATGCCGAAAACATAATATATGGTGAAAACCATTAGATTGCTAAACTATTAAAGGTTTAGTTCATGCAAAAATGAAAATTCTGTCATTAATCACTAACCCTCATGTCGCTCTAAACCCGTAAGACCTTCGTTCATCTTCGGAACACAAATTAGGATATTTTTGATACTGATATTGATACTGAAACGACATCCTGATGTATAACCCGGAAGTGCAACACTGTGTTTACTACATCAACAGTGTTGGAGACTGAGTTGGAAGAGAAGAAATTGTAGAATAGTTTATTTTTTGCACACAAAAGTATTTTCATCGTTTCATAACATTAAGGTTGAACCATTGTAGTCACGTGGACTATTTTAATGATGTTTTTAATACCTTTCTGGGCCTTGAAAGTGGTAATTGTGTTGCAGTCTATTGGAGGCCAGATAACTCTGGGATTTCATCAAAAATATCTTAATTTGTGTTCCAAAGATGAACGAAGGGTTTGGAGAGACATGAGGGTGAGCAGTTAATGACAGAATTTTCATTTTTGGGTCAACTAGCCCTTTAAAACATACAAAACAGTTGAAATGAAGCTAAAATAAAATATAAATATTAGATGAAAAATGAAAATTAGAGATTTTTTCAGTTAATTAATAACTGAAAATAAATTGACATTGAAACTGAAATAAAATACAGTAAACCTAAATAGTACTATAAATAAATGAGAAGTAAAGCACCTCTGATGGCCAATACTATCAATATATATATATTTTATATACAGTACAGTCCAAAAGTTTGGAACCACTAAGATTTTTAATGTTTTTAAAAGAAGTTTTGTCTGCTCACCAAGGCTACATTTATTTAATTAAAAATACAGTAAAAACAGTAATATTGTGAAATATTATAACAATTTAAAATAACTGTTTTCTAGTTGAATATATTTCACAAAGTAATTTATTCCTGCAATGGCAAAGCTGAATTTTCAGCATCATTACTCCAGTCTTCAGTGTCACATGATCCTTCAGAAATCATTCTAATATGCTGATTTGCTGCTCAAGAAACATTTAATGTGTACAATTGTACAAAATATTTGTGTACAATATTTTTTTTCAGGATTATTTGATGAATAGAAAGTTCAAAAGAACAGTGTTTATCTGAAATCTAATCTTTTGTAACATTATAAATGTCTTTACTGCCACTTTTGATTGTTTTAATGCATCCTTGCTGAATAAAAGTATTGATTTCTTTAATTTCTTTTCAAAAAAATAAAAACTAAAATTCTTACTGACCCCAAACTTTTGAACGGTAGTGTATAATGCTACAGAAGCTTTGTATTTCAGATAAATGCTGTTCTTTTGAACTTTCTATTCATCAAGGAATCCTAAAAAAAAAGGACACAACAGTTTTCAACATTGAAAATAATCATAAATGTTTCTTGAGCAGCAGATCAGCATATTAGAATGATTTCTGAAGGATCATGTGACACTGAAGACTGGAGTAATGATGCTGGAAATTCAGCTTTGCATCACAGGAATAAATTACTTTATCAAATATATTTAAATAGTACACAGTTATTTTAAATTGTAATAATATTTCACTATATTACTGTTTTTACTGTATTTTTAATTAAATAAATGTAGCCTTGGTGAGCAGACGAAACTTCTTTTAAAAACATTAAAAATCTTAGTGGTTCCAAACTTTTGGACTGTACTGTATATATATATAATTTATTTAATATATTTAACCAATACTAATTAAAAGTATATTGTTTAGTATGAAAAAGTATTTATTTACAGTTTTCATTTTCAGCATGTGCTGCTCGTTTATGGAAAACAAAATCATGTTTTGGTGAATACATTTGTAGACTTTATTGAGCAGTATGATATTGATGCTTTGCAGCTTAGTGAGCGAGCCAGAGAACGGAAGGTTCCTGCGACGCGGATGAGTCGACTTGCTAATTTTGGGGGTCAGTGATTTTCATTATTTGATATATAATATATAATTTTATATATACAGCTTTACAGAATAAAGGTACGGTTGTGTTTATCGTTGTTCTTCAAATGTTTGTGGGCGAAATCTGGCTATTTCAATTTGAATCCATGCGATTGGGTATTTTGTGTGAGAGTGAAAGATTTCCCAACACTGATTTCGCAATTGGGTTAAATTTGTCTTGTAGATTTGCCATGTTGACCAACAGAAAGCTGCTTGGCTTCATACATCGCTACACTATTGGCAATATAAAATTGTTTAGAAATAGAAAAGTTTTGCAGAAATTTCGCTAATGTGGTCGCACCTTAATAAGGCATTAATTTGTGCTATCCATAATAATTCTGCTGCTTTCTTTGGTAGGCTTAGCTGTTGGTCTTGGCATTGGAGCCATTGCTGAGGTGGCAAAACAGTCTTTTGGAGGAAAACGCACAGGTACGTAGTATGTGGCATCTTTTGTCTTGTTTCTAAAACTGTTATTGGGCATACTAGTCAAATTTCTAGTGTCTTTCACTTTTAGAGATGGGGGCTCTTTTAGACTCTCCCTTCCTGTCAGAGGCCAATGCAGAGAGAATAGTGAACACACTGTGCAAGGTTAGAGGAGCGGCCCTCAAGATTGGGCAGATGCTAAGCATTCAAGGTACACAATTTAAATGTATTGTGAATACTTTGGTACCAAGTGCCTTGATTTGTTCATATAAATGATGACGCTAAATATTCCTGTTTCAAGAGACCCATTTAAAGGATAGGTTCACTTCAGTAATTAAAATGATAATTTACTCACCCCCATGTCATCCAAGATGTTCATGTCCCCATATAGTGGATTTCAGTGGGGTACATGGGGTTGAAGGTCCAAATTGCAGTTTAAGTGCAGCTTCAAACTACTACACTGAAGTCCACTAAACAGAATAATCCTGGAATGTTTTCCTCAAAAACCTTCATTTCTTTTCGACTGAAGAAAGAAAGACAAACATCTTGGATGACATGTTAATTCTGAAGTGAACTAATTCTTTAAGAGCTTGAAACTCTTCCAGATGTTTTCTGTCCTTTTGTTGCTCTTCACAAAATATTATTTAGAGCATTTGAAAGGCACAAAACAAATTAGATGCTTTATTTCGTGATGGTAGGAAATTATCCTCTGTGATGATGTTACTCATTTTTATGTCCTCAATAGATAACAGCTTCATTAGCCCACAACTGCAGAAAATATTTGAGAGGGTTCGACAGAGTGCAGACTTCATGCCAGCCTGGCAAATGCATGTAAGTTACAGTGGTTTCTTCAGTGATACAGTGTTATTTGTTATGGAAAGATTCTTCAGATTTTATTTATTTATTTATTTTTTTTGATAATGATGATGATCTTGTAAAATATTAACCAAACAACTATTAAAAACTGCTTTGATGTTTTGAAATAATCGAGTTTATGAGCACCATGCTGGAGAGTGTTTTTTTTTTTTTTTTTTACCAACAAGCTGTTTCAATAGTCATCAAAAATACTGTTAAGACAGCAGCTTGAAATTTAATTGTTTTTTATTTATAATTTTTTTTTTGTTTTAGTAATTTTGCTTTTGTCATTTTTATTAGTTTTACTTAAAAAATCTATTCAGCTTTAATTAATTTTTATTTCAATTTTAGTACATCAACTTAAAAGGGATAGTTCACTCAAATTATTCCATAATTTTCTCACCCTCAAGCCACCCTAGGTGTATATGGCTTATTTCTTTCAGCTGAACACAATCACAATTATATTAAAAATATCCTGGCTCTTCCAAGCTTTATAATGGGAGCGAATGGGACTCAAGAATTTGAAGCCCAAAAAAAGTGCATCAATCAAGTAATCCATACAACTCTAGGGGGTTAATAAAGGCCTTCTGAAGTAAAGTGATGGGTTTTTGTAAGAGTTTTAACTTAAATATTGTTAAAGGTGCAATATGTAATAATTTTGCAGTTAACCCCTTAAGACCGGATGGAGCGTCGGCGCTCCCATTTGCGTGTCTGTCTTTAAAAGCCAATAAAAATTGAATCCATATAGGTAGCACAAAAATTCTTTTTGCATACAAAACCAGAGACTTTAAGCTTTCATATCAAGCCTTCAACATGCTTCTGTTGCGTTGTTTTCACCCTCTAATGAGTCTGAGTAATATGCGTTTACAACAAAAATAGCACAGCAGCTAACTGAATACAAGTATGTATATTTCACATGCTCATAACTTCATGAAAAATGCACAGATCATTAAAAAATGGCACATCAATATTTAAAGCAGATTCTCAAGATTAAAATGAACCCAAAATCAATATAATATATCGCGGTGATCACAAGATATTACTCACGAAATGATTTAACATACTTGGCTAAAAACATGTCTCTCATCTCTCCGGGATGCAGTGTGTATCCAATGTTCCCAGACCCATCCATGTTTGTTTTCCAACGTGGAATAACACAAAATAGATATCATTTTAAAGCTTAGAATCTCATCTTTTTAATGCATCTCTGACCATTTTGAAAAACTCCTAACGACTGCTGAGAAACACCTCTAAACCGGAGTTTACCACCCGTTGGCGCCACCTGGCTGCGGAAAAAATGAACAACAATTTTTCAAACTATTCTTTATAATATCACCACGAAATTTGAACCAGATGCAGCTCACATATAGGAGAGCATCACCAAAAAAGAATTTTTTAGCGATCTTATTGTGTTTCTGAGTTATTCCATGTCAAATTAAAAAAAAGAAAAATTATTTAAAAAAAAATTATATATATTTTTTGTCTTTTATCAGCTGTTTCTCAGCAAGAAAATGTCCAAATGTAATGTAATTTATATTTTCTTAAAATATTCAATGTTTTCTATCAAATGATACCTACCTTTTGACTCTCCTTGCTAGAGTTTTGGAGTTATGAGTCTTTACTTTTGTGTGTGTCGCTCAGAAAAAAAAACTCTAAAAAAGCCTTCAGGTCTTAAAGGGTTAAATATCCAAAAACCACTTGGCCAGTGTTATATATTTTGTTCACTTGAGTACTTTAAAAATCGCAAATGTTTCCAACTATATGTAAATTGTGAGAAAATTGCAATTTTAACCAAGGCTCTGGGACGTGTGAGGAGTCGCCTGTCAATTGCGTCATACCTGCGTTACCCTCGGTTTCCGGTTTTCTTTTGTAGAAACCATGGCAACACAAAAGACGTTTTAATATTTACATGTTTTAATAGACAAGGGAACAATTGTTTTGATACATTTATAGACAGAATACTAATTATTGTTATATAGCTCATCATGTTGAGTCATATTGTTTAAATCTAATGTTCTTGATTTTTTTTTTTGTGAGTACCATGCTTTACCATGCCTCAGAGAAAAACAGTATTTTGTGAAGTAGCTAACATAGCATAATCAGATGCAGCTTTATTTTTAGTATCAGTAAATCAGCATTTTCTCCATCATACAATACATTTTAAAATTAAATGCATACCATTTATTAACACAAGCCATCCAGTATTTAATATGATATTCTAAAATCGATCTATCTTACTGCAGTGTGTAACAGTTTCTCACAGCAGCCGCCGAGTGAACACACAAAGTAATGTTATAACATTTTCAACACACTCAAATGTATCTAATATGATAAACAGAGCTGCGTTACCTCATACTCATGACCGGAAAAGTGGAAGCAGCGCCGGCGACTGTGACATAATAAAAGTCCCGCTGCTCGTGAGGCGTGTGTTGCGCAATCGCTCCAGCGTCCTCGTTCAGCTCCCACAACACTCAGTCCTGCTCTGCTTCATACTACAGTAACATTAATAATTGCATCCATGAACATGAGTTCTTCCCGAATCCAATCCCAATTCTTTTGCACCGTCCGTTGAGGTGAAGACCACATGTCCCAAGATTCCTCTCTCAAACTTGGCGTCATCAAGCTACACCTTTGTTTTGAATAGGCCTCTAGCGACCTCTAGCGGGCAGAATTCTTACATACTGCACCTTTAATAAACTATAATAACTGGCTTCTGGTAACAGCCGTATGCAAGTTGAGTTCTGGCGAAAAGTGACCTCTGACCCGACTCATGACGTAGGATGTAGAAGTAACGTAAGCTTAGGTGAAAGTAGACGCCTCTTGCAATTCAAACAAATAGGGCTGGACAACAAACTCAAGCTCCTCTTCTCTTAGATCAAAATCCTCTGACCTTTCTCTTTAAATCTTTTCATTTTAGACTTCTAATTTGTGACCGTTGTTTTGTTTTGCTCTACCCTCCGTGCTTTCGCGTTCATCATGCGTCGGGTCAGAGGTCACTCTTCCGCCAGAACTAGACTTGCATACGGCCGTTACCGGAAGCCAGTGATTATAGTTCCCCAACAGAGTGTAAACCTGGCAACCCTGATGACAGCTGTTAGTGGTGCTTAGTTTCTTCGAACTGATGTTTTTGAGATGTTAAGTTCACTTTGTGATATCTCACCAACTGTGTTGAAACCCCATGTGCAGAAAGTGCTTGAGGAAGACTTAGGGGCTGGATGGAAGGAGAAACTCTCATCATTTGAGGAAAAACCCTTTGCTGCTGCTTCCATTGGTCAAGTGCATCATGGAGTTTTGCTTAATGGGAGGGAAATTGCTATGAAGATACAGGTAAATTTTAATGATCTCTTTTCAGCAGTCTTTTTTTTTAGGTTTTGCAACATATATTGATGTTCTATGTGTAAACAATAATTTATTTCTTTTTCTCATTTAGTACCCTGGTGTCGCTGAGAGCATTCATAGTGACATCAACAATCTCATGTCTGTTCTGAAGATGAGTGTTATGCTGCCTGATGGTGAGCACTGGCAATTGCTTTCATCATTATATTAAGTTCAAAAAGCACAAAATTTCAGAAGTGGGCACATTGAGTCATACACATTGTGTGGGTTGTCAGTAGCTGATGATTTATTTGAACAGGTTTGTTTGCTGACAGTAGTCTGGAGGTTCTTCAAAGGGAGCTGGCATGGGAGTGTGACTACAAGAGAGAGGCAGAGTGTGCAAAGAGATTCAGGTATATAATAAATGCTCAGTTATAATAAATATCTGTTTTCAATGAACAACAACAACACTACCGTTCAAAAGTTTGGGGTCGGAAATGTGTTTGAAAGAAGTCTCTTATGCGCAACAATGCTGCATTTACTTTAATTTAAAAACTACAGTAAAAACAGTATAATTTTTCATATTGTGAAATTTTATTACAATTTAATGTAAATGTTTCCTATGGAATTTTCAGTAGCCTTCAGTGTCACATGATCCTTTTTAATGTGCTAATTTGATGCTCAAGAAATATTTCTTATTATTATCTATGTTGAAAACACTTAATATTTTTGTGGAAACCTTGATAATTTTTTTTTTTTCAGGATTCTTTGTTTAATAGAAAGTTCAAAAGATAAGCATTTATTTAAATTAGAGATATTTTGTAACATTATAAATGTCTTAACTGCCACTTACTGTCAATTTTAATGCACCCTTGCTACATAAAAGCATTCATTTCTTTTTAAAAAAAATCTGTAAAACAAAAAGTCAGTAAAAGGTTGGACTCGCATCTCATAAATCTGAGCTGCCCTGAATTAAAAGATATCACAAAAATCTTGAAAAGCACACCTTTACACATTATTGACTACTTTTCTTGACTCTCACAGGAATTTGCTTGAGGGAGATCCAGTATTCGTGGTCCCCGAGGTCTTCGATGAGCTGTCGGGCCGTCGTGTGCTCACCATGGAGCTAGTTAATGGAGTTCCACTGGACCGCTGTGTTGATTTGAGTCAGGAGACTAGAAATGAGGTGGGTTAGATAGTTAAACAGAGAACAGACATTTGCTAGAAGCTTTTGTTTAATTTATTGATTCATTTTTTGTTGTTGTTGACGTTTTTGTGGTGTAACTTGGCACTACATTTTTTTTAAATCATGCATATACCCTTTGCATATACTGTTATTGATACTTTTGTTGTTTAAGAGTTGTAGGTGTGAATAACCTACAATAGTATTTCTCCTGGTTTGGCGATATTGATATTGTTTATCTTATATGATATCCTATTTTATTTCACTGTGAAAATGAATTTGAGAATAATTCTCGCTCACTTTTATTCTGTAGATCTGTTTTAACATCCTGCAGTTGTGTTTGAGAGAGCTGTTTGAGTTCCGCTTCATGCAGACAGACCCCAACTGGTCCAACTTCTTCTATGATAGTGAACAGAACAAGGTAAGCAACCACTAAGACACTGACGACAGAGCTGTGAATGTACATTCAGATGTATATTTGCTCATTTATAGTTTTACATTAACAATTCAGTTCCAAAATTACAGAACACAGTATAAATATTAGATTCAGCTATTTGTGTGGGTGATGATAGTGTTAAATTATGCAGCAGCGCTCTTTAATCATCTTCCTTACACGCACACACAAAAATAAAACATTAAGTATTTCTCAAAAATATGAATTTGTGTGCATGTGTTCTTCAGTCCGATCATTTTCAATCAGCTCTGAAGGTTTTGATCACTTTTTAGAAAGGCAGTGCTGAGGAAATGGCATGTTTTCTTAGCGATAGCTGCTATTTACACTAAGTTTTAATAGCAATAGATTCTACTTACACTAACTGAAAAAATAGATCCTATTTACACTATATAACAATAGCAGTATTTCTTTGCAATAAGTGTAAATAGTAGTTAGATGATATTTATGCTTATATATAAATATATATTATATATATAAATAGTGGCAGATACTAATTGCTCCTCAGAATTAATGCTCATTAAATAGTATGCAATATGTAAATGATTATATTTATTCAAATTATTAAATGAATGCCACCTTATTGGGACAATAAAGCCCTCCCTAGCCCTAAACCTAACCGATAAACCCACGTTAAACAATTTATTTCCACTTTTTCAAATATTTTCTTTAATTAATGTCTTTTTTTTTGTTCTGATATGTGATGGGAAAAGGGAGTTGAGCTAGTTCAGCAAAAGGCGGATTCAAACTTGGGTTGATTTGGGTCAAAACCTTTTTTACACTGCGCCTTACCCTCACACTGTTGCTACTGTTGATGATCCATCATCTTCCATAATTTTGTCTGGCCCAACCAGATGTCAGTGGGTGGAGTTAGTGTAAATAGCATCTGCCAACAAGGCAGGCTGTTTGCACTATAGTGTAAATAGACACTCTGTTTTAGAAATCACATCAAGAGCACATATGATCTAAATACCCTATCTTTCAAAAGTTGGGGGTCAGTATGATTTTTTTTTTTTTTAAAGAATACTTTTATCTTCAAATTATGTATCAAATTGATCAAAAGTGACAGTAAAGACAATCCTGAAAAAAATGTATCACGGTTTCCACAAAAATATTAAACAATGTTTTTAACATTGATGGTAATATTAATAAATGTTTCTTGAGCACCAAATCAGCATGTTAGAATGATTTCTGAAGGATCATGTGACACTGAAGACTGGAGTAATAATGTTGAAAATCCAGCTTTGCATCACAGGAATAGATTACTTTTTAAAATATTGCTATTAAAATATATTGATATTATATTAAAAATATATTTTTTAAATGTAATTTCAAAATATTGCTTTTTGCCTTTTTTGAAGAACTTTAACAGATCTTCTCATTTGTTTTTGTTTCCACATTTCTTTCATAATTTCCTAATTGCATGTCTGTTTGTTGTTAGTCCTTTCCACTTCTCTAAAATGAAACAGTATGCATGGCTTTGATCATTTGTTCTTCATCATAACAGATATTTCTGTTGGACTTTGGAGCCTGCCGGGATTACCCACAGTCATTCACAGATGATTACATAGAGGTACAGATTTTTGGGAATAGTTTTACACAACACCTTAATGGGTAGGACTGGAAAGGGATGTGACTCATAGGGGCTTTTCAGATTTTTGTTATTAATAGGAATCTCTGTTTTTGTCAGCACAGACATATACAGTATACTAATAAATATGTGAGTGTTATTAAAAAAAATCACAATAGAATTTACAAACAATGCAAAAATATGGGTAAATGTTAAAAATATGTTTTTAATTTTTGTCATTCAAGGTGGTTCATGCAGCGTCAATCGGAGACAGGGCAACTGTTCTGCAGAAATCCAAAGACCTGAAGTTCCTTACGGGATTTGAAGCCAAGGTTTGTGGCTTTATATGGTTTATAATACTCATCCCCGATAGTTTTACTGTCTTGCATATTTTCTATCCACTTTTTCCTTTATTTCTCTCTAGATTTAAAGTACTTTCTCTCCTGCTTATACACTGTCCTCTTTAGTAAAATGTTCTTATTCTCTTCAGGCATTTGAGGAAGCACACGTGGAGGCAGTGATGATCCTCGGCGAAGCGTTTGCTTCTCCGGAAGCGTTTGACTTTGGCGCTCAGAGTACCACACAGCGTGTCCAGAGCCTCATCCCCATCATGCTTCAACACCGTCTCACTCCTCCTCCAGAGGAGTCTTACTCTCTGCACCGCAAAATGGCCGGCTCGTTCCTCATCTGTTCCAAGCTAAAGGCCCGCATGCCATGCCGAAATATGTTCCTTGATGTTTACAACGCCTATAAACGTCAACGACAGGAAAGACGCACCTAGGTTTGGAGGGTTTTATGTGACTATTTAATCACTCGAGAACTTAAAGATGTTCCTCTGACAGCCAGATGTTTATTTATATGCATATGAAGAAAGTTCATTTGTTTTAGTGTGTTTTTTCTTTTATTTGCTTTTTGATTGGGAAAAAAAAAAAACATTCATTCTCTGTTAACCAAACAACAAGCTGACTGTGAATGTTGATGTTTGTACAATTTGTTTAAAGGTCATTATGATCATTGCCAAACTTTTAAAGTTATGACATTATAAGCAATGAAAATAACGATTTTGCTCCAGTGGAGTGAATTACATGTCAGAATTTTTCTGAATTATGTAAATCTAACAGTAGAACTAGACTGGACATATTGAGTTGTAACATCATTTTGCAAGTTATTCCATGTAAGAAAAGTCAATGTGTGTATTCTCATCATTAAAAGTATGTGACATAACTGGTTTAGCAGTGAATATTACACTGTCTATAAGGCCACTGATATAAGACTGTGATAAGTGTCCAGTACTTTAAAGGACAAATCTGAGGTCACATCCCAATATTCTGCATATTTCCAGATTATTCATGAATTTAATTATCTGTTTATTTATTCATTCACTAAAAATGATAACATTTTGCACAGGTTCCATGATAGTACCATAATATTTTTTGAAATCCTTGGAATAAATGTAAATACGATACATGAGTATGCTAATATTCTATAATCTTTTAAAGGATTAGTTCACTTTCAAATGAAAATTACCCATGATTTACTCACCTGTAAGCCATTCGAGGTGTATATGACTTTCTGCTTTCTGATGAACACAATCAGAGAAATATTATTAAATATCCTGATGCATCCGAGCTTTATAATGGCAGTGAGCGGGATCAATGAGTATGAGCTAAAGAAAGTGTCTCCATCCATGATAAACATATGGCGGTTAAAGGGTTAGTTTACCCAAAAATTAAAATTCTGTCATTTATTACTCACCCTCATGTCATTCCACACCTGTAAGACCTTCTTTAATCTTTGGAACACAAATAAAGATATTTTAGCTGAAATCCGATGGCTCAGTGAGGCCTCCATAGGGAGCAATGACATTTCCTCTCTTAAGATCCATTAATGTATTAAAAACATATTTAAATCAGTTCATGTGAGTACAGTGGTTCAATATTAATATTATAAAGAGATGAGAATATTTTTGGTGCACCAAAAAAACAAAGTAATGACTTGGCCGATTTCAAAACACTGCTTTATTAAGCTTCGGAGCATAATGAATCAGCGTATCGAATCATGATTCGGATCGCGTGTCAAAATGCCAAACGGCTGAAATCACATGACTTTGGGGCTCCGAACCGCTGATTCAACAAGCTGAATCATAATGCTCCGATGCCTCCTTAAGCAGTGTTTTGAAATCGGCCATCACTATACATGTCATTATTTAGTTTTTTTTATAATATACAATATATTATTCAATATATTAATATTGAACCACTGTACTCACATGAACCGATTTAAATATGTTTTTAGTACCTTAATGGATCTTGAGAGAGGAAATGTCCATTGCTCCCTATGGAGGCCTCACGGACCCATCGGATTTCAACAAAAATATCTTAATTTGTGTTCTGAAGATGAATGAAGGTCTTACGGGTGTGGAACGGCATGAGGGCGAGTAATTAATGACAGAATTTTCATTTTTGGGTAAAATAACCCTTCTGAATTAATCCCCCCCCCCCCCCCATTTAACAAGTTAAGAAGTAAAATATCTAGCTTCCACCAGGCTGCCTTCCGTATTCAAGTTACGAAGAAAGCGTAAACTGGCGTCGTCTCAGTTACTCTTTTTCCATAAGTTGAATAGGGAAGGCGTAGGACGCTGCGTAGGACGTTCTGCGTACGTTGAATACGGAAGGCGGCTGGTGCAGCTAGATATTGTACTTCAAGACTTGTTAAATATGGATTTTTTTTACACAAATGCATCGCTTCACTTTAGAAGGCCTTTATTAACCCTCCGGAGCTGTGTGGAATATGTTTATGATGGATAGATGTGGATGGAGACACTTTCTTCAACTCATACTCATATCATTCACTGCCATTATAAGCTCGGATGCGTCAGGATATTTATTAATATTTCTCTATTGTGTTCATCAGAAAAAAAGAAAGTCATATACACCTAGGATGGCTTGAGGGTGAGTAAATCATGGTGTGATTTTCATTTGAAAGTGAACTAATCCTTTAAGATTAGTCTTTTAAGCTTTATTCATTTGTTTATTATCTTATAAATGTATATATATATATATATATATATATATATATATATATATATATATATATATATATATAAAAATAATAAATTTGAAAATAAAAATAGTACATTTAAATTTTTGTTTATTATTTATGTATTTATTATTTATTTAGATGGAATTCAAAAGGCAGTAACGTTAACTGAACACTTGCTCAGCTAAAAAAATAAAATAAAAAAGTATACTTTTGAAAATACAGAAACGTGAACGTTCAGAAAAGTGTGTTTTGGCCTCTAGATGACGGTATTTTATGCCTTCCGTCTGGATTCTTGTGTGTTCCCGTTCAGACTCTTGAACATCAGCGGGAAGAGAAAATTTGCATAAACGCCCGTGTGCGCCAATGAGCTCGTCGAGAGGGCGGGGCTAGCGGGTGGAGTCGCGGGAGGAGCGCAGTCTATGCGCCAGTGACTACTGCTCAGTGAATAACAAACGCAGAGATTATCCAAATTCCGTCCATTTCTCACGGTCGTTTTTACAATTTACGACCCTTAGAAGCGCCTCAGCCCACGTGCATCTGATCGAGCGTCGGTTTCGCGAGAAATTCTGATGTAGAAAAATCTTAAATTAATTTTTCTCCATATTTTCTCTGGATTACACAAAAGGCGGCACGGACACTCATTGTGGTATCCTTCTATTCGGTAAGTCTCAATGGCAATCTGTGCTTTCATTTAACATGCATTATTTATAGTTTTAGGCTATCATAAATTACAGCTGAAGTGGTTGGAGATTGCATATCTGCAGATATCTGGTTTCATCAGATCCATCTATGATAAAGCATGCATAATAGAGTTTTAAGGGTCTGATGGGGTGAAAAAATTATTAACCAATAACATCCATCAATACTTGCTTTTCTGGATACGCAAGAATGTCAGTGCGATTGAGTCCAGATGTTTCTGAACACCCAGCATCATGAAACACCACATATATGATAGATTATAATAGCATGATCCAGTGTAAAATTATGCAACACTTATAGTCTGATTGTGATATTATGTCTAATAATTATAATTGCATGTCTGTTTTTGATCAATAATGCTTAGGCCTGACACTGTGAGGAGTTTGTCAAGAGCTCTCACTGAAATATGAGTACAGGACTGCAGTGTATGTGGACTATCAATATCAGCAGCATTATAATCAGCATAGAATGATTAAAATACACAAATAATATACATTTTCTTTATATAGGGTGGATTCAGGGTGATTGGGACACTTTTTCCAAGTCGTTTCAATGGAAAAATGTCCCAATCACCCTAAATTCCCCCTGCTTTTCTTAGCTGATGTAGTCATACTTTAATTGATTTTTTAGCCTATGATTGTAAATTCAAATTATGTATAGAATATATTATTTAAAAGTACTTTGGGACACAAAAGAAAATATTCTGAAGAATATTGTTTTTGCCCAATGCATAAACATATTTTAAAATATCTTCACAGAAGGACATTATTATAGAATGATAACCGAGTTTTAATTTTTGCTGAAATATTCCTTTAAATCTTTTAAGTCTTGTGTGTTTTGCTCACATACACACTGCACCATAAGACATCAGTATTACATCAATTTTTACATTATTTTTTTTCATCCATTTAACTTTCTACTGTAATGTTTGGCATTTCTTCTCATGTGTTTAGAGGTTCAGCTTGATTCTTTTCATAAGTACTGCAGGTTGTGACTTTGACCCCAGTTTGATTATAGTTTAAAACCTTTTTTGACTTTTAAAATTACTATATATAGTCAACTTATATCTTTTGGGTTAGTTCACCCAAAAATGAATAATAATTGCTCTGTAATAATTGCTCACCCTCATGTCGTTCCACACCCGTAAGACTTCGTTCATATTCAGAACGCAAATTAAGATATTTTTGATAAAATCTGATGGCTTGCATTGACAGCAAGTTAATTTAGACTTCCAAATGCCCAGAAAGCTACTACAGACAAATTTAAAACAGTTCATGTGACTACAGTGGTTCAACCTTAATGTTATGAAATGACAAGAATACTTTTTGTGTGCCAAAAAACAAAAAATGACTTTATTCAACAAAATCTATAGTGATGGGCGATTTCAAAAAACTGCTTCATGAAGCTTCGAAGCTTTACAAATCTTTTGTATCGAATCAGTGGTTCGGAGCATGCATAAAACTACCAAAGTCTTGTGAACCATTGAAATTTCGAAACACTTGTGATGTAACAAAACCTTGTTTACTGAAATCATGTGACTTTGGCAGTTTGAGATCGTTTAATATGCGCCCCGAACCACTGATTCGAAACAAAAGATTTGTTAAGCTTCATGAAGCAGTGTTTTGAAATCGCCCATTAATAGATATTGTTGAATAAAGTCGTTATTTAGTTTTTTTGGCACACAAAAAGTATTCTCGTCACTTCATAACATTAAGGTTGAACCACTGTAGTCACATGAACTGTTTTAAAATATGTCTTTAGTAGCTTTCTGGGCATTGAAAGTGTTAATTATCTTGCTGGTATTTTATCAAAAATATTTTAATTTGTGTTCTGAAGATGAACGAAGGTCTTACGGGTGTGGAACGACATGAGGGATGACAAAATTTTCATTTTTGGTGAACTAATCCTTTAATAGATTGATTTAGTCAAATGAAATACTTCTTTAGTCTGAACTTTGCGCTGATCCAAAATTCAAGCCTATGGGCTAGTTTAAGAAATCTTGTTCATGAATATGAGTCATTATATTTTCTATTCATTCCCCAAGGTTACAGTCTTTTTGGGCTGGTTTGAAAGTAATTCACACAAAAACTGTAAGTACCCCTGTAAGCAACTTTCCTTTGCTGCACTATTTAATCACCTGTCACACTGACTGTTGGTATTGGACTGCATGTCCATGACAGCTGAATGGGTTTTTTTAACTGTCCTGAGTGGGTACCGTCTGTTCTGCGTGTCTGTGGCGTAAGTCTGCGCCCCATTGTTATCCAGATGGACGAACAAGAGGACACAGCAGCTGAAACTACAATAGCGCAGGGGCAAAGGGCAATCAGACGGCTGCCAGCTAAGCTGTGGCACTAGAGAAGGATGTAATTTCCTTTGTAATAATAAGGGTGTGACTTCTTAACAATGGACTACAATTCTGCGCCATACAGAGAGCAGTTGCCTGAAAAAGCCATTTCCGTTTTTTGCTGAGCCATTCTTCAATTGCAGTGCGTGAATTGTGTAGAGGGATTTGTGCCTTTGTGATTTGGTTTATTTATTGGCATGTCTCATATTTGACAAAGGATTGTGGTTTATCTCATTACCAGGACTTCATAGTGTATAAAATGAAATGATTAGCTCCAGGTGCACATGGTACCTCACAAGCGGCAGCATGCTTTGCTCCAGTTAAAAGTTCAATATTTGGCAGTAAAATATCCAAAAACAACTATGCCAGTGTTATATATTTTGTTCACTTGAGTACTTACAATATCCCAAATGTCATGCTTTACCATGCCTCAGAGAAAAACACTATTTTGTCAAGTAGCTAACATGGCAAAATGGGTTAGGGTTAGTTAATAGAGTAATACAATATATTCTCCATCATACAGTACGTTTTAAAATTAATTGCATGCCATTTATCAACACAAGCCATCCAGCATTTATTAATATGATATTCTAAAATCGATCTATCTTACTGCAGTGTGTTTTAAACAAGTGTCTCACAGCAGCCGCCGAGCGAACGCTCAGAGTAACGTTATAACATCATTTTCAACACTCTCGAATATATCTAATATGATAAACAGAGCTGCGTTACCTCATACTCATGACCGGAAAAGCGGAAGTGGCGCTAGCTACTGCGGCATAATAAAAGTCTCGCTGCTTGTGAGGCGTGTGTTGCGCAATCGCTCCAGCGGCCTCGTTCAGCTCCCACAACACTCGGCCCTGCTCTGCTTCATACTACAGTAACATTAATAATCGCATCCATGAACATGATTTCTTCCCGAGTCATATCCCTATTGTTTTCCTCCGGCCGTTGAGGTGAAGACCACATGTCCCAAGAGCTACACATTTGTTTTGAATAGGCCTCTAGCGACCTCTAGCAGACAGAAAATATTACATATTGCACCTTTTAAAGTTTTTAATGTGTTTTTAATATGCTTGAAATTAAACCATGTGCAAATTCATCAGTCAACACCATTGCTGAGTATTTTCTCCGTAAAACTCCAGTGAACCCCCTGTTCTCTACGTCATAGATAGGTTGCAACCAATCCCGTCAATGGCTTTAGCATATCATTAAATATGTTGCAAAGTAGGGGAGTCTCAAGAGAAGCCAGGTGAAAAATTGGGTGCATTTAGCAATATAGCAGGTGAATTATGTATGATGTATGTTACGATGTTATGATGAAGTTGTTCAAAGCCTTTCTAATGATATTGATTTTTAGAAGGCAGACTAAGATGACTAACAGGAACATGGTTTGTGTAACATTAGCAATACATTATTAGCTGTTTGATAATATAGTCAAGTAAAAAGCTTATCATATCAATTACTGTTATGTGTCCAACGTTGTAGAGAGTGATACATAAAAAGCTTTACCATTCTGATACGTTGACTTATAGACGACCCTGTATAATTTGCTCTTCCTATTCTTCTTCTGGATCTGTTTTTGGTTCAAACATGCATGAGTCAATTAAACCAGCATTTCCACTTGCCATTGTGCAGCGTATACTACAGTAAAGTTGACCGAGTGGAGCAGGTAGTCCGAGATGGTGTGATTGAGTGAAGGCGAGAACTAATTTGCATATTCATGGGTCCACGTATACTAAATGAGGCAAGGGTGTTGAGTTACATTCAAGCTAGGGGAACTTTAAAGGTGCCATCGAATTGAAAATTTAATTTACCTCGGCATAGTTGAATAACAAGAGTTCAGTACATGGAAATGACATACAGTGAGTAAAAACTCAAACTCCATTGTTTCCTCCTTCTTATATAAATCTCATTTGTTTAAAAGACCTCCGAAGAACAGGCGAATCTCAACATAACACAGACTGTTACGTAACAGTTGGGATCATTAATATGTACGCCGCCAATATTTGCATATGCCAGCCCATGATCGAGGCATTACACAAGGGCAGAACGTCTGGATCTGTGCACAGCTGAATCATCAGACTAGGTAAGCAAGCAAGGACAACAGCGAAAAATGGCAGATGGAGTGATAATAACTGACACGATCCGTGATAACATGATATTTTTAGTGATATTTGTAAATTGTCTTTCTAAATGTTTCGTTAGCATGTTGTTAATGTACTGTTAAATGTGGTTAAAGTTACCATCTTTCTTACTGTATTCACGGAGACAAGAGCCGTCGCTATTTTCATTTTTAAACACTTGCAGTCTGTATAATTCATTAACACAACTTAATTCTTTATAAATTTCTCCAACAGTGTGTAGCATTAGCCGTTGGCCACGGAGCATCATTAAACTCATTCAGAATCAAATGTAAACATCCAAATAAATACCATACGCGATTAGACATGCTGCATGACGAACACTTTGTAAAGATCCATTTTGAGGGTTATATTAGCTGTGTGAACTTTGTTTATGCAATGATAGAGTTGAGAGCTCGGGAGGGGGCGGAGAGTGCGAGCAATTAAAGGGTCCGCAGCCTGAATCGGCGCATTTCTAATTATGCCTCAAAATAGGCAGTTAAAAAAATTTATAAAAAAAAATCTATGGGGTATTTTGAGCTGCAACTTCACAGACACATTCAGGGGACACCTTAGAAAAAAACGTTCGATGGCACCTTTAAGATCTTTAGTTCAGTATTTGTACTGGCTCCACTACAAATATATAAAATACACACACACAGACACTTTTATACAAAAGACTATTGATATATTCAGATTTAATTTGCAATAAGAGTAAATTATGTAGCTATATAAATATAATTTGCCAGGAAAAAAAAACTTAACAGGCATAACTTTGGAAAAAATGACTCCCCCACTTTCCTCAGGATTTGTGTGGAAAGTCCTGAACCTGGAGTCATTCAAAGTAATCACATCAAAGTGTGCTGGCATTCAGCTGTGAAAATCAAAGTAGTTTAGCTCAATTTCTAAGGTCGACCTTTACATGCCATGCACACTTTTGAGTGCTTGCTTGTAGACCTTACATTTTTCTCTGCATTAAGAATATCATAGCACATCCACCAGTACATGACTTTACATTATGTATGACCACACTTAAATGGACTTTACAGTGAGATCTCAACTGACAGGGTGATGAAGCTCTTTCCCTTCCTAGTGCTCATAATGGGTAATTTAGTGATGCTTGGCAATGTGTCAGGATTCTGCAAGGAATCTGTTTAGGATCAAAATGTTTCTATTGAATTAAAGTATGTAACATCATGTACTGTAGATCTAGACGTGCAGACTCCATTTTAGTTAGGTAAGTTCACTAAAGGTTTACCCACACTAAAAGTTTTTTAAAACTTATCAGATTTTTAAATTGTTAGAGACCAGAAACATGGTGATTAAAAAAATCATAGATTTAACAGTGATGTGACTAAGACAGCAACACCACACACACCCGACTGTGAACATGGGAAATTTGTCGTGGTCAAACGTGACTTTAGAGTAAAGAAACATGGCAGAAGACGGGCAAGAAGAAATGGCGATAATAGTATTTGGACTGCTTTTTACAGAACATTCATTTTGTTGGATGAAGTCGTGGAGACTGCTTCCGTCTTTTGTCAGCTCGCTTTCTGATTGGGTATCGCATCGTTTTGTTCCTTGTGACTATATATAGAGCCTGTGTGTGTTTATCCTCAGGGTTCCCTCCACACAGCAGGATTTCTGATTGTAATTATTGAACAGAAGGCCTTCTGAAGCAACGCGATGCATATGTGTAAAAAAGTATATCCATATTTAACAAGTTATGAAGTAAAATGTATAGCTTCAGCCAGACCGCCTTCCGTATTGTACTTACAAAGAAAGTGTAAAACTCTTCCCTATTCAAATTATGGAAAAAACTTAACAGTTTACACTTTGTTCATAACTTGAATACGGAAGGCGGTCTGGCAGAAGCTAGATATTTTACTTCGTAACTTGTTAAATATGGATTTTTTTTTTTATGCAAACGTATCGCGTCACTTTAGAAGGCCTTTATTAACCGTCCGGAGCCGTGTGGAGTATGTTTATGATGGGTGGATGTGGATGGAGACACTTTCTTCAGCTCATAATCATTGATCCCACTCACTGCCATTATAAAGCTCGGATGCATCAGGATATTTATTAATATATCTCCGATTGTGTTCATCTGAAAGAAGAAAGTCATATACTGACTTGAGGGTGAGTACCCGCTAGAAATTGTATGTTCCCAGAACATTGTCAGAACGTCCCCACTGTGTTAAGGACGTTGCCTAGTAAAGTTCCCAGAACATTCAGAGACGGTCACGATGTGGAGTTCTTTTGAGGTTTGGGGAATGTTATTTGGTGGACCTTCAGGGAACATTCAGGATGTTCTGGGAATGTTTAGGGGACTATTACTATAGGATGTTCTGATAACTTCTCAAATGTCCTCTTTGTAACGTTTTTATGTGACCATAAAATAACCAAAATGGAAAGTCCCCCTAAAGTCATATAAGGAACCTTGAACTGCAGCACTTTCATTACCAAAAGAGGACGTTTTAGGAACGTCCCGAATGTTCTGTAAAGGTTCAGAATTTTCGTCACCTTTAGAGAACTTTTATGCTGCGTTCACATCGAACGTCAAATTCGCACCAGACGCATCTAGTTGGACGCTTGAACATTTTGAAGTCAAACGCTTCAGATTCGCGTCATGGGAGGGGCTTCCATCTCTTTCTGCACAGATCCTCTGAATAAACACATCATCTTGTCAGTTGGAAACCAGTAGCGGCAATTTAATAACTCGGTTATGCCGGCCGGCTTTTGCTAGCTAGCAGGTGGGCTAGTATCAACGGCTAAAATCATGCAAAGCGTTTTACAACTAACAGACTGTCCGATTTCTTCTCTTATCCTCTTCCAGGCAAGGTCCTTTTTATTCCTGTCTCGATAAAAATACGATGACACATCATAGAGCTCAGGGTGGCCACACACAGCGACTATTATCTTTGTTCTGGTCTCCACCGCTGATCACGTCATAAACACGTTACTACCAAAGCAGAGTCCCTGATTGGTTAACGCGCTGCAAATTTTCGCCAAAGTTCCGATTTTTCAACTCTGGCGTCTAGGGCGTCAGACGCTCAATTCGCGCATCAGGCACGTGAACGCTCAATTTGTGCCACGCCATTCACGCGGCAACGGCCGATTTGTGCCGCGCTAGATGCTTGATTCACCCCGCAGGACGTCTAGACGCGCGTTTACATTGACTTAACATGTAAATCAGACGCCCCAAATGCGTTCAGTGTGAACGCAGCATTAGGGATCGTTGCGCAAGGTCCTGAGAACGTCGCCTTCTACGTGGGGTAAAGCTTGGGGTAATTTTTATTTGAAAGTGAACTAATCCTTTAACACACATTACACCACAGGTGTAATATCTGATAAGATAATGCGTAGAACCATCAAAATAATTGGGACTTTAGCTAGGTTTGTCAGAAGGGGAGAATTGGGCCCAAAATCAGCCCCTTTATTTTGCAGTGTGTGGGTGCCTTTATTCATTGAAATTTCGGCAAATAAAAAATATTCAGCCAAATCAGCAAAAAAATTGATTTTTGTTTTTGGAGTGGCAAAATCATTGAACGAACGTTTCAGTAGTGTTTCCCCGATGACATGTTTTTACTTTTTTAGAGTCTTTTTTATGCACAGAATGTGGATAAACTACAACAGGTAAACACTCTGGAATGTAGTCGATCTTCATTTTGAATTTCATCGTCACCAATATTGATTCTTAAATCCCAAGATGGATCTTTTAGTCTATGCTCTTTTCTTCTGATGCTCAAAGAAAACTTAACCAAACAGTACTTTTTGTAGTACACCTCCTAGTCCTATCCAATTACTGCAAACGTAAAGTTTGTGTTTGTTACGTTTGATGTCTCAGCTTTCAAATTCTGTCAGTTTTATCATGAAATTCAAAGAGTAAATGTTGTTTTGTCGCTCTTTAATGTGGCGTAACAGATACATGGGACCTGAAGTAGCATCTCAAAATCAAAGGTAGAGACAAACAGTAGATTTCATATTAAAAATGATGAGTATATGACAATGGGCATCTCAATCAGTGGTTACAGACTTGTGTGAAGGAAGGAGATTGAACTGAACGCAGTAAGAGCAGCTTGTTTGAGTCATAAACAGAACTACTGCGGATGCTTTACAAGAGCTCATGTTCTGTGTTCTCGTAGTCTTGTACTCTTGTAAAGCATCCGCAGCAGTCTGTGTGCTTACGTAAGAGAAAGAGAGTGAGAGGGCGAGAGCAACAGGGATAGAGAAACAGGAGATGGATAATCATAGTAGCGTCTATGTGTTTGTGCCTCAGAGAGCTCCCCTGTGTGGCACAACTTCAAAGTCAGCGACACCGCAATTACGGAATGAAATGAAATTCCCCTGTGATTGCGGTGGTGAGGCACTCTTCATTTATAAAGTAGCATCTTCTGTCTGATGCCTTTGTTCTTTTTAGCATTCACATCCGAAAGCCTGAATTCTAATTCTAAAGTCTAACAGCCATTGTTTTCTATCCAAAACAATCAGAAGATGAAAGTAAAGTTAATTTCACACTCTACAGTACAGAACAGTCCATTAAAACAGTACCATTAATGGCACCATCTGAAAAAATCAGGTTTCTATAATGTACTTCAAAAACCAGGGACATAGCAACCATTACAACTATTTTTTAGAAATGTCAAAGTTTGTCATAAAGTTTTTGGAAGATTATCAGTTTTAAAACAAAAACTTACCTGCAATGTAAAGTGGAAAATTGTATCTACACTGAAAAAAAAATTGGTCTAAGACTTATTTTGAAATAGTTTTTGCTCAGTAATTGCTAGCAAATTTCACAAATAATTACAAAGAAATGACACATAATGCATTGAAATTAATGTAATTTAATTTTTTCATTGTACTTTAATGGAAAACTAAGTGAGTGATGCTGGGGCATGGCATTGATTTTGAGCAGCCAGAGTTTGAAATTTTAAATTGCACGGCATTTCTCTCTGTGCGAATCCCTTTATGCTTTATTTTGCTAATCGTTGAGGCTTCTTTCAGGGGAAGGGCTCTGATAGCAATGCTATGCAAAGTGATAGAACTAGGGCTGTCAAACGAATAATCGCGATTAATCGTATACAAAATAAAAGTTTGAGTTTGCATAATGTATGTGAGTGTACTGTGTGTAATTATTATGTGTATATATAAATACACACAAATTAATGTATATATTTAAAAGAAATATGTTATTTATGCACAAAATATTTTCATTTATATATAATATAAATTATATAAAAATATAAATAAATACATATACTTGTAAATATTTCTCAAATATAAACATGAATGTGTTTGTATTTATATATACATATTAATTACACCCACATATATTAGGCAAACTCAAACCTTTATTTTGTATGCGATTAATCACGATTAATCGTTTGACAGCCCGGTCATAACCTACCAAATTGGCTAGTTGTGTTGATATGCGTTACGTGCCACAGTGGATTTTCACCCGCATTTGATGGGTTGGCGGGTGTTAATTTCAAACTCTGGTTATTATTACGTGTAGTTTTTATTCACCGTTAAGCAACAGGTTAACCAGTTAACACTGCTATACTAATAAGTTACCTTACTAATTGAATATTCGAAGAAGTGTTTAATTTGACCATCTCTAATTTTGGTGAGTAAATAAATATATTTTAAAAACCTTTGCAGTATGAGTAAATCACTCGCATATGTGACCAAATTTCAAGCAAGGCGACTAAAAAATGACTTTAATTAGCCAAAGGCTAGTAAATTGTACGATTTCACTCGTCTGTGATTGAGTTAGAGGCAAAAAATAAGTTTAGCGCAGATATAATTTCATTGCCTGCTGAGCTTTACGCACTATCGCTTGGCTGAGAGCGACCTCTCAACGTGAAAGGTCTACATGCAAACTGATGCAGAATTGACAAAGTAGATATAAAATAAATGCATGGCTCGACAATAAGGAGTGTCCGATGAACAAAATTACGGAACTGTCAGTCACTGTCCTGATCGGGCCAGTGCTGCATCGTTTATCATTTGCACGTGTTTTTAAGCATTGCCAATGTACACATTGAAGCACAAGAAGATGTGAAAGACAGCTCAGTTCGGTACTCACACGCTGCGTGAGAAGTTTTGTGTTAACTCTGAGGAGCACTTGCTATTTCCTGTTCATTGTGGATCTCAGTAGGACACAAGTTATATATAATATATATATTTTTTATATTTTAAACAAACAATATTGAAGTCTCTGGTCACAGCTTTAACATGTCAACTCCTTCATCGCAGTGTAATAGTTTCTGTAAATTGCTGTGGAATAAATCTTGCCATTTTTGATGCTTATTAAGGGAGCTACCTCTAAGGAAAAAACAAAAAACAAAATCGCTTCACTGAACAACATGTGGTTAAGGTGGAAAAAAAATAAATTTTGTCAGGTTTTATGTCTGATTGTTGAAAAGTGCTCTCAAAAGGTCTATATAATGTGATTTAATATATTTTTGTTTGTGAAGAATTGTTCTTATGTTGTTTCATGATTATATTTACGTATACTGTATATTTGGCCCCAGCTGGACCTTTGTCAACACCATCAGTATTTGTTAACTCTGTCAGTATTTAACACCGTCAAGTGAAGTTTTTTGTTAAAGGGATAGCTCATTTAATTACCCTCAAATTGTTCCAAACCTGTATGAATTTCTTTGGTCTGCTGAACACAAAAGAAGATATTTTGAAGAATGTTTTGAGCCAGACAGTTGATGGGCCCCATTGACTTCCATAGTAGGAAAAAAAAAAATACTATGGAAGTCAATGGGGTTTGGTTACCAACATTCTTCAAAATATCTTCTTTGTGTTCAACAGAAGAAAAAGAAATTCATACAGGTTTGGAACAACTTGAGGAGAGTAAATGATGACAGAAAATGTTATTTTTGGGTGAACTATCCCTTTAATTTTGAAAGAAATGTCTTATTCTTTTATTCAATTTATTGTGTAAAAATTTTAAAACATCAATGGATCTACATGGATCTATATGTATCGTTTACCTAAGAACATTGGTGATATATGTTTAATATTAAAAGGAGGGAGAAGAATTAAGGAATTTAGGAACTCTATTGTTCATAATAGTGTGAAAACAGAAAAAAAGAGAATGTACTTTATGATTTAGCTCATTTAACACCAATGTTACATAACTGAATACTTTACACTTTCTTGGATGGATTAAATTAAATTAGCATGCTTTTTAGTGTGTCTGACAGAGTTGACAAATTAAGTTAAATGAAGTGAGTAAATATTTTAATTTTTTTTAAAAAAAAGCACATTATCTGAGACATTTGCCTACAGAAATATCAATGTTTTAATAATGTAGTGTTAGTTTTTTTTTTTTTAATTTGTAACATCTAAAACATGTTTTGTCCCTTATCTCAAGAATCTGTGATATGTTCCCGACAGTTTTCTGCATCCCTTCGCCATCCCGACTTCTCACTCTCGGCTGGTTCCTATCCTAGGGGGGATTCGGGGGGAATATTCTGGGTTCAGGCCAAATTCCAAAATTTGAAGTCCTCCCCTCAGTCAGCTCGCCAAATACGCAATACCATTTTATTCTGAATATTTGTACAAATTTTACTAAATGGTGTACTCAAACAATTGGATATCGATCATCTTATGGATTTGCTTTGGGATCCAAGGGGGACTGGAATCATTGGGTGCCCAATCAGCAGCCCTGTCAAACACTTTCCCTGTCTTCCATTGTTTGGATAAACTGATAGTCACTCCCTGAGTCAGTGTTGCTTTGTCAGTTTAAAATCAATCTACGAATGCCTTAGTCTTTCGATTCTGAGCTGGAATAGGAAAGTGTTTAGTATCAAAAATATACACAGCAGCTTTAAGAAACCAAGATCACAGCAAAAGACGGCATGCACCTTGATTGCCAAGATATTTAGGCTTCTCTTCGGACTTTCCACAAATACTCATCTGAAAAGGTTAAAAGTATCACATGTCTGTGACTAGGGTAAAGGTGGGCGTGGTTTGTGCCGCTCCAGTCCTCAGTGTAATTACTCTGACTCATGCCTAATGCTAACATAGACAAATGATGGAGGGTGTGGAAGCTTTTCCATCTTTGCCTATCCTGACATTCCCCCGTTTCCAATCATGTCCTTTCCAAACATCTGTCAGAAGCCTTCAGCTGTTGAACAGATGTTGTGGATTCTCTCATCTGTAACCGAGGATCCCGCTGGAATGAGGTGGAGGAGGAAGAGTTGGAGGAAACAAACAACTGCCCAGACACTTTTACTTTTTATAGTGTATTTAGGCCAAATATGAAAATAGAAATGATGGTCCGTGGAGCACGGATGCTTCCAGTAATGCTGAGCGTTTGACATTTTGCACTTAATCAAACTGCGGTAACCCGGTGGCATCAAAATTAGAGACCCTCCCCTTGATGAAATCTGATTCAAGTGCTCATGGTGTACAGTAGTAAATGGAGATCTGTCTCGTCTGACCACATGTGATCAGTTCACATGAAACAGATGTTGTTGCTTTGGATCGATTTTAATATCCTTTCATGTGTCACCAATACCATTCCCACAAATAGTTGACTAAAGTGGCAGGACGGAGTTTATGGAAAGCTTGATTCTGTGTAAACACAGAACATGTAAACTTCTTCTCAGGGAAGAATTCTGTAGTCAGACAGAGAGACTGCAAAGCTGTGAAGAGCAAAAATTCTACAGAGCATCTACATTATAAAATAAATAACACAAAAATGCTATTCTTTTCTTCCATGGTTTGCTAAAACACATCTGTCTGTCCTGTTTTCTGTTTAGCCTCCTGCCCTCAATCAATACTTCTTGTGCGGAGCCCATCTCATCTATTATTGCAGCACTTGCTCACTATCTTGGTTTCACTCAGTTGCACTTTTTCATCAGTTTGAGTGAGGCTAGAAAATGAATGTATTCAATTCCACAAAGAATTTTCTGAACAAGAAGACCTGCCTGTGAGTGCAGTGCATTCATTAGGGAGCTTAGAAATATATGAAATATGTTTTCTCACTTTTATTGTAATGTCTAAATAGGTTTTTAGGTGTTCAGTATTGTGAAAAAGAAGCTGAATTGTTGGGTGCTATGACAAAATGGATGTCCAGACCTTTTTTCACCAGTTATTATATTATATTATATTATATTATATTATATTATATTATATTATATTATATTATATTATATTATATTATATTATATTATATTATATTATATTATATTATATTATATTATATTATAAATACATAGAACATTTAATTATTATTATTTTATTTTTAGTGTCATGATTTGTTTAAATATCAGATTTATTTTAATATCCATCCATCCATCCATCCATCCATCCATCCATCCATGTTTGTAGGGCTGCACAATTTGGCCCAAACTTTTGTGATTACATACATATATCTGCAAACTAGTCGCTTTTCGGCGAAATTCGCCGTTTTGAATCAAATGGGGTGTCGGTGTGAATTTGCAGGCACAAGAATCGAAAATGGCCTACTTTTCCATAGACTGCAGACCATATACATCTTGAGCGCACTTGAACCGATCATCTCTTCCGCTTTACAACACGAAATAAATGGGAATAAATATCCGAAGTTATGTTGAAAGATACAGTACAACTTACCGAAATCCATATCATGTCACATTAATTGATAAATCAGTGTTTCAACTGCGGAAAGGCATAAAAAAAACAGCTTGTAAAAATGTCACGTTTACCATCACATTTACCTCAGAAAAGCCGTTCAATGTCTAAAAACTCGTTAGTCAGCTAGTCACTCACGACTGTGACTAGGCTATTGCATATTTATTGTACTTAACATGTGCTTCAATATTGAATGTATAAATCTGTTTTATGACAGCCACCATTTAAATGTTTAGGCCTATATAAAAACAAGTAGAACGAGTAGATTTAAGTAGCTTACAAATCAATTAATTTTAACCTTTAATAATATATTGATGTACCGACTGTGGTTCCCTGTATAGTTTACAGCATTAATTGAGAGATATTTTTACTTTGAGGAAATAGTGTACCTGATATGCCCCAAATGAATCATTATTGAATTGAAGGTAATCAAATTGAAATCAAATTGCAAGCTTCTGAATCAACATCAAATCCAATTGTGAAATTTGTGTCAATGCCCAACGCTAGTGTCAATAAATGTTTTTTAATTTTTCTTTTCTTTTTTTTTTTACTTGAAGCAAATGTCGTTTTTTCCACTTATTTTCTTGTCAGAGTGCACCAGAATGCTTAGTTTACATGTTAAAATCATAAAATACCTTAATTATATTTCACTGTAAAATAGGCAAAATCAAGTATTTAAAAAAAAATCGTATATAATAATAATAATAATACTAATGATAGCCTTTGTGGTTTTATTTCAATTTAATTGTGCATCCCTAACATCATCACTCCATTATTTTGGTTGACAACAGATATGACAATAGATCTAATTAGTTGACTTCTAACCCCAACCAGGACACAAACCTGTGCTTTCTGGGTTTCCAGGCCATATCCTAAACCACAGCTAATGTTAGCCTGTTAGCTGGAAAAGTAAGAAGCACATTTTGCAAGCTTTTTTTTCTTCAAAAACAATGGGCCAATATGCATTATGAAAAAGTAATAAGTCAAGTATTCTAGCTTACACTGGTTTAAGCTGTGTTTTTTTTTTTTTCAGCAGGGTGTTCAGAATTTACAAACTGATTTGCTTTGCCTGCTGCACAACGAAACACACCACAACCGTGCATTGGAGAAGACAGATGATAGAACACTGAGCCAGTTCTTCAGTGATTATAATGGCGAGTCTAGCCAATATTAGTGGGAATAATTTCAAAAGGATCTGATTTTAAGTTGGAAAGAATATGTGAAGCATGTTGAACAACTTAACTTGTTGTTTTAGCGAAACTTTGTCTGCATTCGTTAGCCTGTATGCTAGCAGTTTGCTTTTTTTTGCTGTGTAGGTGCCAGGGCGAGGGTGCTTTTTACTGTTCTTATGTAGTCTTTATTTATTTATAGTGTTTGTGTATGTGGTCGCTATTGAGTGAAGTATACATTTAAATATGTCTATTTATTTTACTTTTTGAGTAAAGTGTTTTAAAGTGCTACTACAAGTACTTGAAATGCCTATTCTTATAGTATTTATGTTTGGTTGTCTTTGCAAATTCTTTTAAAATCATGACCAACATTAAATATAGGCATGACATCAATGGTTAATGATTTTGTGAATGTGTCTGCGTATTTGTTTGCTAGTAGATTAAGTTTATTATTAATATGTTTTGGTTAGATGAACAGAATTCTTTCATTTACCATTAGAAGTTTCAGTGATTCAAAATTTCCTTTTGATGGAATGCAAGAAATTTTTACTTGTTGCGTTCTGTGTGTTTTGAACTTCCTTTTTAGTACCAGCCTGCAAGTGAGGAGTCTTGAGTACCATTCAGTTGCAATTTCAAAGAAACACAGGCAGTCTAAAATTTAAATATTCTTAATAGAGTCTTTTTTCAGCTTGTTCATATCATAGGTGTACCTCAAGTAAGTCCTCATTAGCAATCCACAGTGCAGTCTTCACTTGCATTGTGAAACGGTGCCCACAGGCTGTCATTGCAGAAGTCTGGAAACATGATGTATTGTAATAAGAGCTCTACTGGAACTGTTTTTGAAAAACGAAGTGAATATTCCTCTCTACGGTTATCTGCCGTTTTACAGGACCACAGTATCTTCCTGCGCTGTGTATGGCCACTTTAGCCTCCATTATGGGATTCTTATAGACCATAAGAAGACTTAAAATGGTTAAGTGAGATGTGTCTATCAATAGAGCAAAGAGTTTCCTGAAAATACATGGCCTTTGCAAGCAGTGAGCATAGCCAGAGGTTTACGAGCAGGCTGGATAGATGCTAGAATCAATAGTTTCACTTTGTAAATGTTTTAATAGCTCTATTAATGCTAAAATAAAATAATCATTTCTAGGTAATACAGTGACAGGATTATGGATTTTAAGCAGATGGTCTCTTCAAAGGGTTAGTTCACCCAAAAATGAAAATTATGTCATTAATGACTCACCCTCATGTCGTTCCAAACCCGTAAGACCTCCGTTCACAGTTTAAGATATTTTAGATTTAGTCTGAGAGCTTTCTGTCCCTCCATTGAAAATGTATGTACGGTAGACTGTCCATGACCAGAAAGGTTATAAAAACATCATCAAAGTAGTTCATGTGACATCAGAGGGTCAGTTAGAATTTTTTGAAGCATTGAAAATACATTTTGGTCCAAAAATAACAAAAACTACGACTTTATTCAGCATTGTATTCTCTTCCAGAATCCTTTCCATTGAATTGATTCCATTGAATTGATTCCATTGAATCCTTTCATCTGTCGGCGTTGGTAATGCACTTTTACGTCATCGTTTTTGCCGATTAGGACATCCGCGACATGCACACTTACGCCCCATTTTAAAAAATATAACTTTAACACATCAAATGTGTTCTCTCTCATAATAGTGTTTTGTGAATTATTTGTTTTATTTTAGAGTTCAGACTGTGTCAGATTCGGACTGACTAGTGGTCAACCAACATAGGTTTCTCAATGACTAATGGAAATATTTTTGGGATTTATTGGTATTGATTGATACCATTGATACCAATCATATTGATGGATATTTAAAAGCCAAAATTGGATATTTAATTGTCCATTGCCCTATTTTTACATTTAGATCGCCTTTGCCGTGACGTAAAGTTGATATATATACAGTGTTAAATGTAATTGTTTTGCAAAACTAAGAAGACTCTCCATTTTTATCCCTATATTTACTTAACATTATTTATAAGCTTAGGGCGGAAACATTATTTTAATGTTTTTGAAAGAAGTCTCAGTCAGTCAGACACTGTTATCAATGTTGATAATCTCAACATAATCCATCAGTTTGCCACTATCTACTACAACTTTAGGCCCAGTTTACACCTGGTGTTTTAATCCATCTCTTTTGTCCACTTTCAACCACTTTCTGTCCTGATTTCTTCGAGGGGAGGGTCTTAAGGGCGGGTAATTGTATGGGTTTTTTCAAATCTTTCGATCTAATCGACAAAATAAGCTTGTGCAATTTTATATATAAACCTGGAATGACAGAAAAACACACTGAGAGCAGCAGCTTTCATTTCTGCTCTGACAGCCGTAATACCACGCCGAACGCTGTGAGTGCATGTTAGAAACCAGGAACGGTGAGACAAAATTGTGCTTGGTACGCTTTCGTCTTAAAACCAAACTTCTTCAGCCGACAAAGTTTGAATCCCACCTGGCTAGCGTGCTTCTCTTTTGTAACTGTTGACCACTGAGCATTAACACTATGAAAGCAATCCGGTCAAATGCGTTTTTGACTACCTCTGGAAGTGGTCGAAAGTTGACAAGCTCAAAACGTTTTAGATCCCATTTACACCTGTATTTGGCGTCGTCCACTTGTGATCCGATCGACCAAAACGCATCTTAATACCAGGTGTAAACAGAAACAAACCTTAGGCTACGTTCACACTGCAGGGCTTAATGCTCAATTCCGATTTTTTGAAAAAATTAGATTTTTTTGCAAGGCCGTTCACATTTTCAATTAAATGCGACCTTTTGTGATCTCCTGTGTGAACGTGAAATGACCCAGAAGTGACCCGCATGCGCAGAAGAGTATGCAACGGTCAACAACGTCACTCGTTGTTTGCGGAAGTAGACGGCCACTTCGTTTGTTCCAGGCTTTAACCTCCTTGTATTTGGCTCGGAGGCTTTTTATTTTTCGCTGACATTGGAGCCAGGATCGTCTGTAACCACGCTCGGCCATTCCGCTGGAAATGTTATCGTAAACCGCCCGGTTCCGATAAGAGCCCTCGAGTTTGGCCTGAATAGAGCTGTCACCCCAAATATTAATTAAATCTGTGACCTCGCTTCCCTTCCATTGACTGGTCTCAGCAGCATCGTCCGCCATGGTTGTTGTTTATCTTCTCGTTCCCGCCTACTTCAACGCACAATTATGACATTTGTAGCGTATCAATGACGTACGGGTCGGATATATGTGGCCTGGCCGTTCAGACGGAGGTCGCATTTCAAAAGATCGGATACGTATCGGATTCAGGACCACATACCCAAGTGGCCTGGGTCACATTTGAAAAGATCGGATCTGTGTCGTTCAGACTGTCATGAAAAGCTCAGATACAGGTCGCATGGGGCAAAAAAAATCTGAATTGGGTCGTTTCAGCCTGCAGTGTGAACGTAGCCTTAGAGTCTGAATGCTTTGGTGTCCAGAGCTATTTAATGTGAAGCACTGGATCCATTTGTAAATCATTTTGTATCATCCAACAGTGAGAAACAGCAATCTGAGCCATGTAAGGGTCCTAAGATTTGGACACTATGTGGACACCCTCCCCCAAACTCACTGAAACCCCCTAACTCCTCCCTTATACAGCTGGCTGTGTTTGGTCAGGGAGCGGAGCAGGACGGGGGGAGGGGGTCAGTGGAAGCACAGCTGGTCTGACCTCCCTTCAACCAGCTGCCGTAACAAAGGACCCCTGTCAGGCTTCTAGAAAGGTGGCCCGTCTACCCATCTTTTTTTTCCCTGTCCCATTTCTCTTCTGCCACTCTCCCTCCCCCACCCTGACTCCATTGTATCCCTGTAGATCTGTCCCAGCTGTTAGAATCTTTTTATGTTCCTTTCTTTTGGCGTGACCTCCCTTCCACTGAATTAACCCCGCTTCCATATGCATATACGACTTGTGCGCATACACGCTTTTACAAAACTGTTAGCACAACTTTTAAGAGACCAATGCTGATGCTGAATTGTGGGGTCGGTAAGATTTTTAAATGTTTTTGAAAGAAATCTCTTATGCTCACCAAGCAATGATTTACACAATATGCAAAAAAATAGCTTTTTTTTCTTTTAAGTCTGACAGAACGGGGTCCGACAGAATGCTGAGGCTGAAGCTTTTTGGCCAGATACCTTGAGGGTGGGCCTTGATGCCACCCAGTACCCGTCCCATTCCCTTTTGTTCCAGGCTGCGCGTGCCTAGCAATTCACAGCAATTGTGTTGGTGGAGGGGAGGCCGGGCTGTGTCCCTTTGTAGTCCAGCCATTGTTCCTGACACACGCTCGTGTTTGACAGACGCACGTGCTGACAATGGCCGCACAGCATACCTCTGCTAATTATTTGCCGGGGCCCGCTGAAAGATGAGACGCGGTGACCATCTGTGATCCGTGCTTTTAATCCCTGCATGCCCACCCGTCCGGCCCCTTCAAATCCCTGCCATTGTTGGGCCACACCTTTTAAATCTTTTTCAGTTTTCTTGGTCTGTCTCTTCTGGGGAAAGAAGAATCCAGACTGAATATGTTAGATCTCATATTGAGGATCTCACATATGTTGTCTCTTGACACATTGAACATCTTGAGCTCACAAAAAAGTATTCCCATCGTTTCATAACATTAAGGTTGAACCACTGTAGTCATGTTGACTATTTTAATTATGTCTTTACTACTCTTCTGGACCAAACATATCTTAATTTGTGTTCCAAAGATGAACGAAAGGTCTTTCAGTTTTGGAACGACGAGGTTGAGTAGTTAATGAGTAATTAATGACAGAATGTTTTAGTTTTGGGTGAACTAACCCTTTAAATGGACAATTATTAGCATTACCATTTTGTGTAAATAAATAATAAATAAAAAGTAAAACTCCAAAAGCTAAAATCAGTAATTTTAAATACTACAAATGAATTTAGGCATCATCGTGACATGGTGATTTTGAAGATTAACTTTAAAGGTAGGGTTGCCAATTTTTCGAAGAAGCTAGCAATAGCAAGCTAGCTTTGAAAGCATAAGATCCCACCCTCCCTTCAAAACATCTCCAAAGCCATGTCTTCTCCAAAACACATGAATGCGTACAGCAGGGAGCAAACAAAAGCACTACGAGAGACTGCGTTAAACTACCTCACAGGTAATGTCATGGATCGCTGTCTTGTAATTACGGTTACGACATGGCGTGAACGCAGTATAAGCTGGTTGTTTTGGTTCAGGCCTGCTGTTTTTTTTTTTTTGTGGTGTTCGCGACTGACATCTGTCTAAATCTGCATAGCATGAAATGCGCTGATTACGTCTATGTGAGCAGAAAGCGTGGACATATAAAAATGCATACATTGACAAGCAGGTAGGACATTCAGACCGATTACAATGATTGGACAAACATTTTATGGTCCTATGTCTTCCACAGATGATATATAATTACATTTAGACCTCTTAAATAGTGATTGCTTTCAGGATGTGAAGAGACTTTCAACCAGCATAACAAAAAATGTTTCTGGAACAAATCACCTATACCCTGCCTTTCAGTGAGGGTTTGATGATGGCAATCTAAGGTAATCTAAGTTTAAAACTGGGGAAATGAGCATGTGGAATTCAAGTGTTTACATGATTAAAGGATTAGTTCACTTTCAAATTAAAATTAGCCCAAGCTTTACTCACCCTGAAGCCATCCTAGGTGTATATGACTTTCTTTTTTCTGATGAACACAATCAGAGATATACTGCCCTCCAAAAGTTTGGAAACACCCCTGGCAAAGTGTGGATTTGGACGATATCAGCATAAATCCTTATCATTTTTTGGTGCAAATACATTAAAGTAACTTGACATTATCATTGAAGACCAGCAATAATAATTTTCATTTTGATTACATAATAATGGCAATATATACATGTCAAAGCCAGACTTTGCCAGCTGTGATGCCTGGTTACTGGTTTAAAGATTTTTGGGTCAGCACACCTTAATAGCTTCAACAATTGATTGCCAATTAAGTTTAGAATACAATGAACCAATTAGAACCCAGTTTAGGTCAGATAGTTGCTAATGGTGGATATTTTGATAAATCGAAAATTAAATTTTTTTCTATGTATAAACTGTTTATGTAATAAAATATGTTTTCGTAGTTTGTGCTATCCCTTACCAGTGCAAAATTATCACAAATTAGAAAGGATTCATGCCAATATTGTCCAAAAACCCACTTTTCTGGGGCGTTTCCAAACTTTTGGAGGGCAGTGTATATTAATAAATATCCTGACGCATCCGAGCTTTATAATGTTAGTGAGCGAGGATCAACAAGTGTGAGCTGAAGAAAGTGCTTCCATCCACATTCATCCATCATAAACATATTCCACACGACTCCGGGGGGTTAAAGGGTTAGTTCACCCAAAAATGAAAATTCTGTCATTTATTACTCACCTTCATGTTGTTCTACATCCTTAAGACCTTTGTTCATCTTCAGAACACAAATTAAAATATTTTAGTTGAAATCCAATAGCTCCGTGAGGCCTCCATAGGGTGCAATGGACACTTCCTCTCTCAAGATTCATAAAGGTACTAAAAAACATATTTAAATCAGTTCATGTGAGTACAGTGGTTCAATATTAATATTATAAAGCGACGAGAATATTTCTGGAGCGCCAAAAAAACAACATAATGACTTATTTAGTGATGGCTGATTTAAAAACACTGCTTCAGAAAGCATCGGAGCATAATGAATCAGCGTATCGAATCTGCTGTTCAGATCGCCAAAGTCACGTAATTTCAACTGTTGGCAGTTTGACACGTGATTTGAATCATGATTCGATAGACTGATTCATTATGCTCCGATGCTTCCTTAAGCAGTGTTTTGAAATCGGCCATCACTAAATAAGTCGTTATTTTGTTTTTTTTGACACTCCAAAAATATTCTCGTCGCTTTATAATATTAATATTGAACCACTGTGCTCACATGAACCGATTTAAATATGTTTTTAGTACCTTTATGGATCTTGAGAGAGGAAATGTCATTGCTGGCTATGGAGGCCTCACGGAGCTATTGGATTTCAACTAAAATATCTTAATTTGTGTTCTGAAGATTAACGAAGGTCTTACGGGTGTGGAACAGCATGAGGGTAAGTAATAAATGACAGAATTTTCATTTTTGGGTGAACTAACCCTTTAATAAAGGCCTTTTGAAGTGAAACGATGCGTTTGTGTAAAAAATATCCATATTTAACAAGTTACGAAGTAAAATATCTAGCTTCCACCTGACTGCCTTCTGTATTCAAATTAGGGTAGAATGTAGGGTAAGCATTTTGAAATGTGAGAGTTTTACAGAATACAGAAAGCGTATTCTATTCACAAAGTAGTAAAATACACCTAACTAATATTTCTCAGATTGTGTTCATCAGAAAGAAGAAAGTCATAGACACCTAGGATGGCTTGAGGGTGAGTAAAGCTTGGGCTAATTTTCATTTGAAAGTGAACTAATCCTTTAATTATCGGATTGTTCAAGGTTTACACCACCACTTTTAAAATCCAATCAAAATTTAATTCTGATCGAATGAGGAGTTTACATGAAGGCTTTTTAGTCCGCTTGATCATCAGTGGATTATTTGGGTTCACGTAAACGTAGCTAATATAATTTCTCATCAAATTCTAATAAGTAATTTGAAAAATAAATAGATAATAATACAATTGTCTTCTGCTCTATAGAAATTTTACCACTATTCATGATTTCTATCAAGTGGGGAAAGTTTACAGGAAGCATCTCAGCCAGGTTTGAATGAGTTTTTGTTAAGTCAGAGGCCCCCTTTCTCTCGCAAGGCTTTGTTTCCTAACAACCAGACAAAACACTCATGGAAAGGTGCGCTTCCACGGCTTAAATGACTTTCACTGACTGGTTGAGAGGTGGAGATAACAGTCGTTTCATTCTAGCATGGGACACTAACTTAATTCTGTCTGCTTCACTGTTCTTGCCTTTTAGTTTGAATCAATACATTGTATCTGCCTAGTGAAGGTCATCCAATGCACTGGGTGAAGTGCGCAGACTATAGCTAAAGCACAATCATTGCAGTCCACAGATAACAGCCGTCTGTTATTCTGGAGTATTGATGGACACCGAAGGTTTTCAAGCAGGTATTTCTGGAATATTTTCAATTTAGTTGGTTTATTTTGAGATAATGTTTTTATAGCATGGCCTGATAGCATAATGGTTTCTACTCCTCAGTGCAGACAACAGCAGTACATGCTGAACCCAAAGTGACTGACTTGCATTTTTGGTGTCCTTTAAAAAAAAAAAAAAAATTCCCAAACCTCTTGGTTGCGTACCACAACAGGGTGTCTCTGAAAACAAAAGGAAAAATGGTGCATCGTTGTAATTTCGTGTGGGAAAATCCAAACTTTCTTTAAACCCTCTTTAACTTTCTTTTATATTGTTCATCCTTAAAATTATATGAAAACAATTGTCATTTAATGGCATGGACAGGAACCAGGGTTGTCTGTGATGATAGGTTCATTAGCGTTTTTTTCAGTTCCACTCGTGCAGTGACGTCTTAAGTTCGCCCCATGACCGCAGGCAGCTGTCCCACACCATTAGCATAACAAAGTTGTCCACTTCTGCTCCCTGTGTTGGATGCCACTAGCTGTCAAGAAGGAACCATGTGGCATGTCCCAGCCCTGCTGTGGGCCATCTGTGGGCCTGTCCTCCTTTCCACTCTCTATTCCTGACTCACTCTTACCAGTGTGGTGGAAATCTCCATGTAACATACTTGAGTCATCGCCCCATTCGGCTGCAGTCTAATAATTGTGGGTACAGTTTTTGTGTTTATCCAATATATGGACTCGGACGTGGTTGGAGGTCCTGTCATACTGGCATTTGTCAGTCACTGGCCTTTTTCTTGCTTTCCCACTGTGATCCATTTATTTTCTGTCTTGAGTGTACTGTGAACTGTGCACCCAGCGGCATTTAATTAAATCTTTCAGGGAAATGTAGCCTTTGTGGGGAGAATTGAATAAAAACAAAGTGTTAACATATCAGCGAGCACTGTTGACATTAACTCTGACCTATTTTACCTTTTTAACAGTGTAATTAAAATAATTAAATGCAACAAATGTATAAAAGTAACTACTGGCTCCTCCTCTGAAATGACGTTTTCACTGTCATCACTTTGGCCCTCTTTACTCCTGGTATTAAAGGGTTAGTTCACGTATTTAGTTTCTGTCATTAATTACTCACCCTCATGTCGTTCCACACCCTTAAGACCTTCGTTCATCTTCAGAACACAAATTAAGATATTTTTGATAAAATCTGATGGCTCAGTGAGGCTCCATTGACAGCAAGTTTCATTGCCCAGAAAGCTACTAAAGACATATTTAAAACAGTTCATGTGACTACAGTGGTTCAACCTTAATGTTATGAAGCGACGAAAATACTTTTTGTGCGCCAAAAAAACAAAATAACGACTTTATTCAACAATATCTAGTGATGGGCGATTTTAAAACACTGCTTCATGAAGCTTCGACGCTTAACGTATCTTTTGTTTCGAATCAGTTGTTCGGAGCGTGTATCAAACTGACAAAGTGACGCCCCCCCAGTGGTGAACCATTGAAATTTCTAAACACTTTTGAAGTAACGAAGCCTCGTTTACTGAAATCATGTGACTTTGGCAGTTTGATATGCGCTCCAAAACACTGATTCGAAACAAAAGATTCGTAAAGCTTCAACGCTTCATGAATCAGTGTTTTGAAATCGCCCATCACTAGATATTTTTGAATAACTAGATACTGACTATATATTGTTTTTTTTTTTGTTTGTTTGTTTTTTTGGCACACCAAAAGTATTCTCATCACTTCATAACATTAAGGCTGAACCACTGTAGTCACATGACCTGTTTTAAATACATCTTTAGTACCTTTCTGGGCATTGAAAGTGTTAATTGTCTTGCTGGCAATGGATTTGGTACAACATGAGGGTGAGTAATTAATGACAGACTTTTCATTTTTGGGTGAACTAATAATTTTATAAGTTTTCTAATAATTTCCACAATTTTGTGTCTAATTTGCTATACACTCTAAAAAATGCTGGGTTGTTTCAACCCAAGTTTGGGTCAAAAATGGACAAACCCAACCATTGGGTTAAATTTTTGAATGCAACGGTTCGGTTTGTCCATATTTGACCCAAAGAGTGTAATATTCATATTGGTATTATGCAGTATCAGCCATCGAACACCCTGCTCTCAGCCAATGAAAACCACCATATGCAATTTTTCAAAAACACTCCCAGTCATTTGGCAAAGAGATTCTTTGTATAAATATTAGCATTAGGTATGTTAAACTTTCTCCTGACACTTAAGTAATTAAACTGTGAATTTTCCCCACCATGTGCCAGGAAGTAGTGTCAAGACAACAATTATTCAAAATGTGTTTGCAGTAGCGCTTCATTTCCGTGCTTCATTTCTCCCATAGCCTCATCCTTCCATGAGGCTTTGGTACTCACCCCATACACCCCTTGTAGGAGTGGTTGCCATGGGAGCTGGTTGCCATGCAGCCGAAGGAGGTGGTGATTGGGGGGTGTTGATGTAGATTGGAGTGAGGTATGACGAACAGTGAGGATTCTTAGCGTGACGGACCTCTGGGTATGATTGCGCTCTGGGTATCTTGTCAGAACCAACAGGGACCGCAATCATGCCTGTAGCAAAAATAAGAACGAGGGAGGCAAAGAGGCTGAGAGAAAGAGGAGAGGGCAGGAGGAAACCGCATTAGGGATAATAAGTTGTTTGAGACCAAGATTTAGTAATCGAATGCAATAGAGTTAGAGAGAACAAACAAGGAAGTAGCATTGCTACCGGTCTCAGTGCCTCTTTAGGCCTCGCTGGAGGCTCTCGCCTGCTTGATATCAGTGATTCTGCGTCAGATGGGCTGCTTTTTATGCCTTGAGGCTTTGAGAACAAGCAGACAGGGCCAGTGTGTTCACATAAGCCTGGGGCTCCCCTCCATGGTGATGGGACTGAATACAGGGCAGCTGAGGGAAGTCATAGCCCGGCCCTATGTTGGGATTTTTGGAAGTAAACTGCTGGTTACATGCACTCATTTATCCAAAAATAAAAATTCTGTCATCATTTGCTCACCATTCTTTCATTCCAAACCTATAAAACCAAACTTTTCTGAAGAGACAAAATCGCTTAGTTTAGGCTTTTATTCACATACACATTGATCAGCGCACATACGTAGAGCAAATCAAATATAGGAAACTGAAACTCAAACATGCAAGAACCAGTGTCATACAAATACGTTTGGGCTTTTGTACTTGTGCACTAAGCAAGTACATTTAAGCTTCTGTTTTCAATATTTGATGTGTTCTATGTATGTGTATTTATCAAAGTTTAAATGAGGAAAAAAGCCTTATTCAAATCTATTTATCGTGTGTATAAAGCGATCATGTCTCTTCAGAAGACTTGGACAAAGACTATAGAATAACACAAGACGCGTCACTCGGATTATTATGAATGGGAGAAAGTGCAACGCGCAATATGGCGGAATAAGTCCCACCTTCTAAATAAGAGCCAATCACTGACTGGTAAAGTCACACGTCACTGCAGCGACCGTTAGAAGCTCCGGTTCCTTTAGAAACAGTCAGACGCGCTCCTCTGAAACGAGACACAAAAGATGTGCACTTAGGACTGTGCATGTGCATTAGCTTGATCCAGCCTGGAAAATACAGTTTTTTGTCATGATTTGAGCATTTAGAAACAAAATTTATGAGACAGTTGTTGTCTGATTTCATTGGTTATTTCAAATATGAAATTTAATCGAAAGCTTGGCATACAGCTTTGGAGAATTTGATGTTTCCCCATTCAAAGAGATAGGAGCTGCACTTGGATGCCCGAGAGGCATTTCAAAGATGGCCGCCTAGTGAAATGACTTGTTTTAAAGGGACTTTGACTTGGATTAAACTGCTTCATGTGGATTACTTTTAAAGGGATAGATCACCAAAAAATTAAAATTCTGTCATCATTTACTCACCCTTATGCTGTTCCAAACCTGTATCAATTTCTTTCTTCTGCTGAACACAAAAGAAGATATTTTGAAGGAAAGTATTCGAAACCAAACAGTTGATGGACCACATTTGACTACCATAGTATTTTTTTTTTCTCTACTATGGGTGCCATCAACTGCTTGGTTACCCATATTCTTTAAAATATCCTCTTTTGTATTCAACAGAATGTTTGACAAACTTTTATTTTTGGGTGAACTATCCCTTTAAGATGTCTTTATGAAATTTTTGAAGCCTTTTGGGTGAATAGTGTTTCAATGAAGAGACAAATCTCAGAAAAAAAAATGACAATTTCAATTTTTGGGTGAACTAATGTTCAGTGTAGTCTTGGCTAAGATTACAAATAGTCACATTTTATTAGTAGAAATTAGTGTAGTATTTTCCACTCAGCCAAATTATTACATTTTGATGAAAGTTTACACATGCAATTTTTTTTCCCCCTTGGGAATAGTTTGCAGTGATGATTTGTATACAAAATGACCAGGAAAGTGTTACACACACACACAAAAAAAAGGGTCAGATTTGATTTAAAAGTAGATTTTAAGATTGCGGTATTGTAAGAAATAAAATTCCAATACACTGATAACTAAATTCTCAAGTAAAATTACAAATTACAATGAATTAATTGACTATCTGAGTCATTGGCAGTGGTACAATGCAGCTGTACTGACAGATTATCATGCATCGTGTATCCTCTGACGGATCAGTAAAGATACGCACGCCTGTGTCATATTGCCGCTCAGTGCAGGTAGAGGGCAATGTGCCACTGAATCATTGTGACTCTGTCATTCTCTAGTACGCTACCCTTACAGTCGAACTACATAAATCTGACCCCGCTTTCACTGACCCTCTAGAGAGGAGGACACATTGATTGCCTCTTATTTAACAGACTGGCAACTGAAAGCTACGGGAAGCCTGTTATATTCATACGAAGTCTAAATAGCATGTATAATTTCATATCAGAGATGATTGGATAAACATAAATCTCTGCTAACAAATATTACAGTAATGTATATTGTGTCAATCCATCTAAATAGGAGAGTTTCCTAACTCCAAGAGTTTCTATTTGGTGTATGTGCTGTAGGATTTGTAATTTAAAATACTAAATACTTTTGCAAGACTTTGCTCAAGATCCCTGTGTTTATTGCCTTTGGGTAAAACAACTATACAAAATGCTGGACATGATTAGTCTGGTTAAATGTCCATGTGAACACATTGATTTAGCCCTGCTGGTGGACTCTCATTTGGGTCATGAGAATTTAGGACAAGTTCAATCAACAGAGCGTGATCAATTCAGCACCAGAGGGAAGCTCCACCAGTCAGACCGGCCAAGAGACTCCCCTGTTTCAGTCTAGAAAAGCTGCAGCCACATGATCTGAAAGATAAGTGATGATATTATACAGTCAGCACAAGACAGCTGAAGTTAAAGGAACAGTTATGCTGCCTTTTAATCATTTCCAGAGACAAGTTTGTAAGTTGTAATTATGTGTGGTCAAGTGATTTTGGACATATTGAGCAATTTCATAATTTCTCTCTGCCGCTTCCAGATGAAAATGTTTTTATCACAAGTACAACAAAATACTTTTTACTATTCTAGTATAATGTGCAAGTTTGGAAAGTAAACACTATTGTGCTTTCAAAATGCTGCTTTAGCATCAGTGGTATGGTTTTAAAGGCCCGTTCACACCAAGAACGATAACTATAAAGATAACAATAAAGATATAGTTCTAAAAATCGTTCTAAAAATAAAAGAATAGCAGTGTCCACACCACAGCTATAATGATAACAATAGGCTATAGAGAAATTATATCGTTGGGATCGATTTTTTTCCAGCTGTTAAATGATAATGATTGAGTTCTAACTTAAGGACTCGCGTATTTAAAAAGGCAGACGACATTGCAGAGAAGTTAATTGCTGAGGTCCAGAAAAGCCACAGTCAAAAAATGATATCATTATGTCAGGCTAGCAAACATAGTAACATAAAATTACCGCAGGTATCCAGCGCTAGTTTCGACAACATTGTCTTTCTTCCTTTGAAGTTGCAGTGAGAAAGACTAGGTGTTGTTTTTATTCCACTATATTGACTACGTCAGCAAAATTCATTGTTAGATTAGATCGATTACACTAGCTATTCACTCGAAACATAGCATGCTGAGGACATCTGCTGGTTAAAGCTGTGTAAATGCAACAAGATCAGCAAAAAACACTAAAAATAACTGCAGTGCATGAGCTTAGAATAAACAGACCGTTATTGTTCGTTGGTGTGGACGCAAATATAGTTATCATTATAGTTATCTTTCTTGGTGTGAACAGGCCTTAAGGCGGGACTTACTGTGAGTGTTTAGGAAACATGTTTGAAAACAATTTCGGTTTGTTCGGTTTGTTCCACTAACATTGCAGAAATTACACACTGCCTGTATCTTAAGCATGACCTAGAATTTACTTCTTGATTCTTCAACTCAAAGCACGAAAAATCCACTGGTAATTGCGATATTGTGGTGGCTTTCATGTACACGTAAACAGAACCAATAACAAATAGATAAATATAGAATATATGTAGCAGGGTTTCCCAAACGGGGGGAGTTGCCGGAAGTTTGTGAGTTGAAAAAAGTTAATAATTAAATCATAATAATGTAAAATTTATTTAAAAAATAAAACTTACTAAAAAGGTTAAATATTTTTATTTGTTTACCTACTTTTCATGTGATCATTAACTGACATCAGAATACAGTGAACATGCAAATGTGTTTCTAGATGATTAATATTAAGTAAATATTTTCGTTCACAGGAGGTTTGGCTGACAGAAAATGAATTAAGTAATCTCTGTAAAATAATACAGTATATAAGTAAGCAATAAGGTACTCGAGGCTGTGCTGTATCGTGAATAAATAAAAAAAAAACAGAGTGCTTGAAACCCGTTCAGCCGTGACTTATTCACGATACAGCACTAGCCTTGAGTACCTTATTGCTTTTATAAAACGGTTAACACACAAAATATGTATCAATGCAACTTTCATGAAGTAAACTTTTACTAAAAGCCTTCCTTCCACCGGAAAAAATAGTCCCTGACCATGATCAGCAACAGAAGTTACATTATTACGCCATTAGATGGCAGCAAATTATGAGTGTGTCAGTAGTGAAGACTTTTATATTGAAAAGACTGAATTGTTGTGAACACGGAACATGACGCAACTGAAAAATGCTTTGACTAGCGCTGTCAGTCACGGGAAAACCCCTTAACTGTTAAAAGGACGAGATAATACATCGGACATTTAAACTAATTTTTTATTGTGAACATAGGACTGACCTGAAGGAAAATGCTAAATCTGAATGCAGGTAATAAACTCTCTCACTCGATCTCTTTCTCACAACACTCTTCTACATAATACAGTAAGCTTCAATGAACAATATCAATTGAGAACAAACAGTTTACGTTGTTAAGAGTGGTTGATAAGGGTGTTGTGTAGTGATACACAGAAGCGTTGGGTGAAGCGGTCATAAACGTGTTTTATCGTGAATAAAACACAGCTATTGACCAATCAGAATCAAGGACAGGAACTAACCGTTTTATAAATATTGAATAAATAACAAATAACAAATAGATTTCAAAAGTATTTCTAAATGTATTATAAATGTTAAGAAAATGTCTTTCCTAAGAAAATAACCAAGAAAACAATAAAAAGAAATATAGCAAAAAACAAAGAGGCAGTATGTGTTTAAAAGTTTGGAAGGCGTTTTGTTACGTAAGTAGTATCTTGAGCAGTATCCAGCGCACTGATGTCATTCTTCATTACTATAGCATTAATAGGCTTATAGGAATATGTGCACGTACTCTGCTCTGTCCTCAGTAACTAATCTATCAGAATAACAAAACTACGTCTTATTTACATAAGCTATTTTACGAGTACAAATAGTGCCTGAGCACAGCTGAAGAACATTGCAAGAGTACAAACACAGACAACACAGACAACTGGCACTGCAGATGGGCGACTGAAAGTGTGTCATCACCATCTCCAGTCTAATCACCTCCGCCCGCGCTCCTCCTCTGTTTCTCTCTCCCCTCCCCTCCCTGTCTCTCTATCTTTCGCTCTCCATCCTCCCCTCGCTGTCTATGTTGTGGAAAGACAAAAAGTTGATTTGTTCCTCAGAGGCTGCAGCTCAGCACATCCAGCCAAATTCGCATGTCTCTCTGCGTCAGCGCGTGTTTCTGTAGGCGAGGACACATATGGTGATGAGACTGAGCACATGTGTTATTGTCGCCTCCTCCAAGTTAATCTCTGAAGAGGAGGTGTGGTTGCTTCCTCCTTTTCTTGGATCCCAATACTGAATATTCAACGGCATTTTGCCTCAAGCTTTTCACCGAACGTCAGTTTTGACTGTGAAACATCCTCCGGTGGTTCAGTTTTGATACTTTACCTGGGTTTTAGTCTTCTGCCATCTGTCTAAAATGAGTTTCAGCAGTGACATGGATGAGACGGAAGATGGGAGGTGAGTTTTTTCTATTTAAAGAATGAGCCTCACGGGAATAGGGTTATATGGATGTTTTGCTTCGTGATGTGAAATTTGAGTTTATTAAAAAAAATCACATAGGCCCTAAAAGCAGTGCATCTTACAGATTAGTAAGCAAGCTTATTCTGAAGGCTTGTGTTTGGCTAATACTCTTACAGGAAGTAACTGCATGAGCCTCCATATGGCTCAGATTAATAGATAAATTGATATACCAACTGAATAGATTAGCTGATACTTATCTGTTTATTATTAGATTTGTTTGTTGTTGTCGCTCTTTGTGGTTATCAAATGCAATGTAGGCTGGTTATGATGAACAGAAAACAAATTAATGACTGATTATGTCTGGTGTTCCTCTCCTGGAAGGGCATCATTACAGAGAACGCAGTGGACTGTCATGTCTCTACCTATCAGTTTCTCTTACTGGTGGCCTTAAAGGGCCACAGTTACACACATGATATGCAGAAGGCAAAATAGGTCATTATAATTGTATATGAGGTATCATAATTTCCACTAAAAAATCCCCACTTTCCCCTCCTTAGCCCGTCAAACAGATTAAAACCTAGTAAGCAACACTGTCATAAAGTAAAACTTGAGTCATGTATATCTTGAACTGTTAATTTTCTTAGAATTTTTTACATAATCTTTTGTTGGTCCGGAACAACATTCATGTCAAAATTATGACGCTACCAAAAAAACAAAAACGGTAAAAATATCTAAACATCCCTAAACCAAAATATAATTACCCCAGAAGCAAAATTGTTTACATTATTGAGATTTGTTTACAGAGAATCTATCTTGAAATTGTTTATTTTTTTTATTTAATACAATTTATTTTAAGGAAATTCTAATAAGAAGAAAAATAAACGTAAGAAAACAAATACTTTTCCTTTCTAGGTTAATTTATATTGCTCTATGGATATATTTATGACAAAAAAATTTAGTTTATGTTTCTTTGACTCGAATGTCATTCCAGGACCAACAAAAGATGTTGATCCAGGATCATGTCCTGCTGATTTTGCCAAGTAGGACGATCCTGGATCAACATTTTTTGTTGGTCCTAGAACAACATTCATGTCAACAAACATAGTCCTAACCCCAACTAATTTACCAACCCTTAAATTGTCAGGAACTAATAGGTTGATAAGCATGTCATTCAAGTCCCAAGCCCCGCCCTAAGACTAACCCTACAATCTGATTGGTTGATTCTGAATGTTGCTTCAGAACAAGCAACAATATTGACTCAGGAACACATCCCAGTTGGCCAAATCACAGTAATCGACTTGGTCAAGTGTTTCAAGTGTGAAAAAACACTTCATTAATTGACGAGTCGGCCATCGTGATTCGTGACTAATCACCAGTCCAAGTTTATTTGGGTGATGGATCAGCTGGACTAAGCTAGCTTGAGGCAGCGCTACAGGCAGATCTTTGTGTGATGAAAATATATTTTATGAACATTCAAAATGGTCAGAAATGCTTTGGAAAACCAAGGTGTTTCGATTTTATCTCAAGGTTGAATTATCTCACATGCTTGTCTGGACAGGTCAATATTGCATCAGTACAGTAGCTTCATCTCTTGGAACCTTTTGGGTGTCAATCTACCCGCTGTATGTTGGGTAATCTATGAGAGACTGTGTACTTGGTTGCCATTTTGTTGAAAAAGGAACCCCAGAGCTATTTTCAACGTCCTGCCCTTCACCCAAAATAAACAAATCAATAATTCAAGTGAAGACTCATGAAGACCTTTAGCCGTTCTTTCCTTGCATTACTGTCCTGTCTGCACATTCAATAAAAGCTTGTGTGTGTCATTTATTTGGGTTTTAAAATACTTTGTTGTCTTTAAGCTGCGATAAGAAAAAAGTACACCATTCCCAGGTTGATTTCCTGTAACGCCAGGTTCACATCCTCCATTTGCAGTGCTTATTTTTTTTCTGTGCCCTTCTGACACGTCAACTTCTGGCTTAACCAACAGCATTACATTGGGGTGTGACAACATTTTTGGCTAAAATATGGGTGAATCCCTTGGGAAACTTCCTTTCTGCAGTTCCTGTAAATCACACACTGTACGTTTTAATTTATAAGGGATGGAGGATTTGGATTGAAAACATTTTTGGCCAAAGTCAGCAATGAAATGAAAATTCACCCTATGGTCATATTGTAAACAATTCATCAATGTTTCATTTGATTAAATTAGTTTTGACATTGTAAACTTTTTTTGTCACAACTCCATTATCTGTTGTTCTCTCTGGTGAAGTATGCTAGACTTCTCCAGTCATTTAAGCCCAAAGATATACTTCAGTTTTGATGCATACAGCCAAAAGCATATCCTTTCGAGTTAACTCCATTTAGTTGTGTGCGCGAACACAGGTGGTCAACATATTCACACTAGAAAGATTAATCTTTGTCCAGTGGTCTGATGTTGTTGTTTTGTCTCTTCAGTTTCTTTTTCCAGTCAGGGATAGTCCAGAAAAAAACAAAAAATGGACCAGGACAGTTTTACCACCTTATGAATTAACAAATTAGTTCGAGGCACAAGTGTACTGAGTATGTACTGTGCAGATAATGAAATGTATGTACACATAACATATCGTCGGTGTAAAAACTATACTTTGTTCTTTATTCCAGTTAAACCCCACTACTGCAAGCTTGCATTCATCTGCCTCAAGTTATGTCAAAATCAAACCTAATTTTTTTTTCTTTTTCGATAATCTGCTTGCTACACTGGTATGTGCTGAAGAATACTGAAGAGAAAAATCTCGCTACTTATGTTTCATCACAAATTTTATAGGGGTTAATTCACCCAAAAATGAAAATGATCCCATAATTTACTCATCCTCAAGCCATTCTAGGTATACATGACAATCTTCTTTCAGCCAAAGACAATCTGAGTTAAAAATAAATCAAAATAAAACCAATGGAAATGAATGGTACCCGAGATTTTGAAGCCCAAAAAAGTGCATCCATCCATCATAAAAGTGTGCATTTGAGTGATGCATTTTTGTAAGAATAATATCCATATTTATAACTTTCTAAACTGGCATCTGATAACGGCCGTCCGCGCGTTCACGAGAGAGTCGAGTTCTGGCAGAAGGGTGACCTCTGACCTGATGTATGATGTACGATGTCATTCCGTTTTTTCCATTTTAATTTTTCTGGATTCCGTTTTTTTCCATTTTATTTATTTTTTGACTCCATTTGAATGGTTAAATAAAATTTTAGCAATCAAAAAGAGTGTCTAATTTATTGAAATAATGAATCTTGTCCAATTTACCAACAATTTAATAAAAGTTTAACAAAAAAATTACATTTTTTAGGGCCCTGCGTTGTATTCTTTCCCCTCAAATTTTCTTTTTGCCAAATTCTGTTTTCTGGATTCCATTTTAATGGTTTAATTCCATTTTAATAATCAAAAAGCATGTCTAATTAATTGAATTCTTAAAAACAACAATATTAATTGATTAAAAAATATATTTTTATGATTTTTTTTTTCTTCAGAAGTTCTGTTGTGTATTTACATTTTTCTGGCAATCAAATGAACGCATCCCATTTAATTTATCTTTTAATCATGAAATTAAACTTTTTGTCAAACAATGTGCTGCACAACAGAGCTTTACTGTTAAAATTAAAACATGAAGAAACACTGAGATTATTGTTTAAAATATATTTTAATAATTTATTATTAAATTAATTTATCCAATATGTAATATGTTTCTGTCAAGTTAAATCGAACTTTTATTTTGACGGTTTGCCTAGAGCTTTGAGTTTCTCTGTGTTTATGATGGTAGTTTTCTCAAACGAAGTGGTTAAATGCTGATGAAGTGACTTTCAGAGCAGCTCTGGAGATGAATTTGTGCGTTCATATAGTGAGGGGACAGGACGAAAACACTGCGAGTGTCATACGTGCTTCAGCGTACGTGCGCCTGCGCGATTGTGTGTGAGGCGGTGTGAGGTAAATGAAACTGAGCTTCTTCATCATTCATTTTAGAGGATGTATGCGTAAGCTTAGGTGAAAATTGATGAATGCAGAAGTGCATAGGATAGAGCAAAACAAAATAAGAAGTCTAAAATGAGATGTATTAAAGAAAAATGTTGGAGGATTTCGATATAAGAGGATCAGGTCAGAGGTCACCCTTCTGCCAGAACTTGACTCTCTCATGAATGCACAGATGGCCGTATGGATATAAATGCATCGCTTTGCTTCAGAAAGACTTTATTAACCCCCTGGAGCCATATGGATTACTTTTATGATGGATGGATGTGCTTTTTTGAGCTTTAAAATCTCATGTACCATTCACTTCCATTATAAAGCTTGGAGCCAGGATATTTTTAATATAACTCTGATTGTGTTTGGCTGAAAGAAGAAAGTCATATACGCCTAGAATGGCTTGAGGGTGAGAAAATAATGGGATGATTTTCATTTTTGGGAGAACTAACCCTTTAAGTAAGGCTGCTTACATCCAAAAGAGAGTTTGATGCCTTTCCTTCACCATGTACTGCTAATAAGAAGCTATCCCTAAAATAAACGGCACAGCAAGGGAAATATCCTTGCCAAATAATAATCATGTCTCTCATGTGAAAATCCTCTCAAGCCTCTTGAGGGAAAATGTGGTTTGGGAAAAGCCTCAGAAGCCCTTGTTGGTTAGGCAGAACGTCAATCGAGTGCATAAGACTCGTCTTGCTGATAGCAGTCTCTGATTCAGCTGTCTCGCTGCATTAGAGCCCACGGCTGTCTAACTCTTTAAAATCAACTTGCACACAGACATGCATTTTATAGGAGGATTGTTTTACTAGGACATTGGTTTAGTTTGTCTGCTGAGAACATTCAGCGGCTTATGTCAGTGAATTGTGATCGAAAACTCTCATACACGATTGAATCGACAGCATGTACTGCAAACCTGAATGACCCACATATTCACACTGGCTGTGAGTGTGAAATGGTCACTGTGTCAGTGTCTTTTGTATTGATGATATTAGCACAGGCCAGTTCCTCTTAGGATAAACATTAGGTCTGACCCCCTTTCCCCCCGTCATCTGCAAACACGATTACTCACGTCTGTATCTGACGTGTGTGGGTGTCATGTTTATGTGTGTGAGTGTAACCTCATTCTCAGCAGGTGTGATACGGTCTGTGGCTTCTTTAGACGAGCTGCGGCAGATGGCCGGAGAAACGAGTTGCTTTTGCTCCCTGGGTCAGATAATATTTGCAAACAGGGTTTATAAGGTCCTAGAACTGGGTCACTTGTGTGCAGCTCTGAATCTGTTCTCCATAAATATGTGTACAACTTATGTTGGACTGGGGTTTTATTTGATGAATTATAATGAAAATGTGATGAAGTTTTGATGAAATATGACATATCTAGGGCTGTCAAACGATTAATCGCGATTAATCGCGTATACAAAATAAAAGTTTGAGTTTGCATAATATATGTGGGTGTACTGGGAGTAATTATTATGTATATCTAAATACAAACAAATTAATGTATATATTTAAGAGAAATATGTTATGTACAAAATATTTTTATTTATATATAATATAAATTATATAAAAATAAAAAATAAATACATATACTTGTAAATATTTATATGTACTCAAATATATACATGAATGTGTTTGTATTTATATATACATAATAATTACAGTATACTCACATATATTAGGCAAACTCAAACTTTTATTTTGTATGCGGTTAATCGCGATTAATCGTTTGACAGTCCTAGACATAACTTTCAAAACTGCAAAAATGCAGTAAAAATTGTGAATATTGTTTCCTATTAATATATTTTAAAATGTAATTCATTCCTGTGATGCAAAGCTGAATTTTCTCCAGTCTTCAGTGTCACATGATTCATCAGAAATCATTCTAATATGCTGATTTGCTGCTCAAGATGCATTTCTTATTATTATCAGCGTTGAAAACAGATGTGCTGTTTAATATTTTTGTGAAACAGGTATATATATATATATATATATATATATATATATATATATATATATATATATATATATATATATATATATATATATATATATATATATATAAAATTTTTTTTTTTTTTTTTTAGAATTCTTTGATGACCAGAAAGTTCAAAGTTCAAAACAAATTAATCTGTTTTAGCCGAATACAAATATTTGAAAAAAAAAAAATTACTGACCCCAAACTTTTGAACACTACTGTATATTGAATTTAGAGATGCATGATATATTGGCAACATAGAGTAATTTATTTTATCAGTCAATATTAGATAAATAATTGTGCATTATTTCGTTTTACATTTAAGTGCTGTCATGAAACTTTAAACTTTTTATTTTTAATAATTTAATATTCATTCAGTTTTCATATGTACATTATAATGTTGTGACACCTAAATTCACTTTTAAATTATTTTTTAAAGTGTATTATTCATTTATTTAGACAGATTAGTATAAAACTGAATATTGGTTATTTATCAGTTATCGGCCATAATAATGAAAATAAATACAGATTTATTTTATTGGTCCAAGTATTTATTTTGGGCCATTTATAATTGCTTTGTCCTGCTTGTCATGAAAATTCACCAAAATTTAATGTCAGTCCAAACTTGTATGACATTTTTTCTTCCATTGAACATAAAATAAGTGTCACATACTGCTTTGAGACTTGGGTTGAAGGTCCAAACACAGCTTTATTGAGGGTAATCCAGAATCGTAATATATAACAGGCATAGGGTTAAACACAGGACAAACAATCCAGATAACAACAGAATCCAAGACACAGGGAAACAAGCAGAAGATCAAAACTGACACATGGAACTAGCAGTCAGAAATGCAGTTTAACACATACAAGACTTCGCAAAGAGTGATTGAAAACACAGGGCTTATAAAGGCAGAGTTAACAAGGTAATGAGACACAGGTGGAAGTAATCAGAACATGATTAGTCCAGGCAATGGGTTATGGGAAATGGTGAGATAAAGCAGATGGAAGGAATGCCCTCTGGTGGCTATCATAGGCACTCCGGCTGGCAGGTGTGACAATAAGATATTTTGAGGAATATCTGAGCTTCTGTTTTCCATAGAATGAAAGCATATTGTGATCAGAGGCTTTCAACCTCAAAAAAAAAAAAAAAAAAGTATAATTTTAAAAAATGACCTTTTATGGAGCTTGATAGACCCTGATCACCATTCATTTTCATTGAGCAGCATGAATATTCTTCGAAAATTCTCCTTTTGTGTTCTACAGATGTTTGAATCAGTTTAAAATATAAGAGGATAAGTAAATAATAAGGACAGAATAAAAGATTACAGACTTTTCAAATTTAGTTGGTTTCCGATAATCCCTGCTGAAATGAATTATGACTATTTTCCAACCTATCCTCTCAGTTCCAGTTAAGAGGCCTGAGCACAGCCTACCGTAAGAGACAGGAGTGCCATGCTACAATTACTCCCTTTTCAAAAGCATCCAAAAAGCCTCCATTACACTGTCCACCCACAGTGTCTCTGAAATGAGTGCAGGCAGCTTCTGCGGTTCGATTCCTTGCACTGAGAGCATTGATTTTAGCAATAATGAGACAAAAGCTAAACCTGCTCCTCCGCCTCCATACTGTAGTGAGAGTCATACTGCAGCCTTTGCCTCATCAGTATCTCAGTACAGTTTTGAGATGCTGCAGGAGAGCTTAAGATGGTCTTTTGTAGATTTTGAGCCTGTTGCTGAGGAGCCCTTTTTGATTTGTTATTTACATGTGATGATATAGGGCTCATGCTCACTGAAGCGTTCAAAGTGAGTTTTTAGCCCCTTCACTGCACTTTTTTTTCTCTTTCATTTTCTTTCCCATTTACACCGTTTCTTTCTTTCTACCCATTAGGAATAGTTCACCCAGAAATGAGAATCCATTCATTATTCTCATTCTCCTTCAAGTTTCAAAAAGGACATAAAAGCATAATAAAAATAGCATAAAAGTGGTCCATTCAACTCATGCAGTGTATTCCGAGTCTTCTGAAGCCATACCTTTTCAGTGTGAGTATGCTATGATTCTAAAATAAATGTTAATAAATGTTTCACAAAGAAGTCAAGAATATTCATATTATAAAATGCATAATTTGTATGTCTTGTTTAATAAGATATTTGCTTGAATCTGATGGGGTATATGGTTGGTTCATCACAAATGTTCTGCCAAATGTTTTGTTTATGAAGTCTTGAATGTGTTGTTTTGGTTTAGTCTTGGTTCACTTTACCCATGTTGCTCCAGCTGGTTTTCATTTGGTGATGAAATCATGGAATGGCTTGGGTAGCTCTTATGGCTGTTGTGTGACTTTCACATAGATGTTGTGGAAATTTCCCTGGCGAGTCTCATAAGAACCTCTCAAGAACAAATTGTTTTCTTTGCCGTTTGTGTTAACGAGGGTTAGGACAGCAAAGTATTAGTAGGCGATACCAAATCTAGTGGAATTTCATGATTGACGAAACCAATTTTGATACCACAGCACAAACGAATATGCTGTTGAACAGTCTTATATTTAAATGTTACATATTCACGTAAACATTAAAGGGGTAGTTCACCCAAAAATCATTTACTCTCCCTCATGTTGTTCCAAACTGGTATGAGATTCTTTCTTCTGTTGAACACAAAAGAAGATATTTTAAAGAATGTTGGTAACCAGACAGTTGACGGTAGCCATTGACTTCCATAGTAGGAATTTTTTGTTCCTCCTATGGAAGACAATGGATGCCGTCAACTGTTTGATTACCAACATTCTTTAAAATATTTTATTTTGTGTTCAACAGAAGAAAGAAACTCATACAGGTTTGGAACAACTAGAGGGTGAGTGGTTACAAAATTTAAATTTTTGAGTGAAGTGAAATATCCCTTTAATAAATTAAATTAAATTGAATTAATTTTCATTTCAGCAAATTCATTGCTCAAGGCTCTTTATTATTCAGGCAAACAGTCAATCATACACATTCTGACTAGAGATTCATGGTATTGGTACCATAATAGTTTTTGGGATATTTTGTTTATTGTATTTATCGATATTGAACTTTTTAATTGTGCGTTAATTTACTGTATTTTTACATTTAGAGCAAATTTGTCATCATCTAACTCTTAAAGGTAATATTTAAAAACACTAATAATACTGTTAAATCTTTACATTTCACAAATACTAATGCGTTTTTAGGCCAAAACATTTTTTTGTCACATACAGCAAACATCTTCTCACTATCCGCTAGCTGCCTGTCCCCTGAACACACTGTAAAGAAACGCGGTCTCTGTAGTCGCCACAAGCTCCGAAAACGGCAACAAAATCAAACTGGTGCAGTCTGGACCACGAACCATAATAAACACGCTCCAGCCAATAACCGACAAGAATGATTTTAAATGCGCGTTCATGACTGTTTGAGGAAGCACGGAGGGGAGGGGGAGGAGGGAGGGGAGGAGGAGGAGGAGGGAGGGTCTAGCTAGCCTCTGTTTTGTTTGACAACACTTCGAACGTCAACAGGAAGTTACTCCACCCAGGATCGCTTAGAGAACCTTTAATGAACAAATTATAAAATTATAATATTATCTCACTAATGCCTAAATTCACTTCTAGCATTTAAAAGGATTGATTTTAGTTTTTATTTTTGTATTTTGAATTATTGACTGTAATGTTGTTAGTGTTAACTAAAACTCTAAAAAAAAAAATTCATATACTTGAAATAAATAACGCTGAAATAAAATGAAATATAAAAATTAGATGAAAAACTTAACCTTAAGACACCGAAACAAAAACTAAAAATGGTACTTTGGCAGCTAACTAAAATAAGTTGAGGTACTAAAATGACTAAAAACAAATTAAAGGTATATAGGTATATTAAAAAAATGACAAGCATTTTAAATGATTAAATTAAAATGAAAACTGAAAATATAAAAATCTAATTAAAAATATTAATAATTACTATTTTATATATATAACAATAAGGTACTCGAGGCTGTGCTGTATCGTGAATAAATCACGGCTGAAGGGTGTTGTTAGGCACGACGTGAAACAGAGTGCTTGAAACCCCTTCAGCCATGACTTATTCACGATACAGCACTAGCCTCGAGTACCTAATTGCTTTTATAAAAAGGTTACCACACAATACAATTATTAAAGCCAGAAATATGTATCAATGCAACTTTCATGAAGTAAACTTTCACTAAAAGCCTTCCTTCTGCCAGAAAAAATAGTCCCTGACCGTGAACAGCAACAGAAGTTACATTATTACACCATTAGATGGCAGCAAATTATGAGTGTGTCAGTCAGTAGCTTAGACTTTTCATTGAAAGACTGAATTGTTGTGAACACGGAACAAAACGCAACTGACAAATGCTTTGACTAGCGCTGTCAGTCACGGGAAAACCCCTTAACTGTTAAAAGGACAAGATATTGCAGCGGACATTTAAACCTGACCTGAAGGAAAATGCTAAATCTGAATGCAGGAAATAAACTCGCTCAGTCAATCTCTTTCTCACAATATTCTTCTACATAATACAGTAAGCTTCAATGAATAAAATAAATTGAGAACAAACTGTTTACGTTGTTAAGAGTGGTTGATAAGGGTGTTGTGTAGTGATACACAGAACAGTTGGGTGAAGCGGTCATAAACGTGTTTTATCGTTAATAAAACACAGCTATTGTTTATACTGTGTGTGTGTATATATATATATATATATATATATATATATATATACTGTAAATAATACTAAAATACCTGGTTATTGGCCATAATAATTTTGGGGTCTCCATATTTATGCTGTTTTTCAATGGTCCAGCTTTTTTATTATTATTTTTATGCATCTAAAGACCCATTGCACTCCATCCAGCTGTTTTTGAACACTAATACATCTATTGTAAGCACCTCCTGAGGAACGTGTCAGATGAACCTCAAACCAATTAGTCAACTAGTTTTCCAGGCAACTGATTAAAAAAAATCGTGACTGATGCAGCACCACCATCAAAAACTAAATTTGCTGCATCAGTCAGGACGTTTATGACTGGCACCACAGTGTGAGCAACACACATTAGATCTGTGACCTCAATAAGATTCAATGAGGGTGTTTAGTACTTGTCTCCCTCCCCTTCTACATCTCAAGCTCCTTCTTTCTTCTCCTTATAAAGTCTCTTCTCTTTCTCTCTCATTGGCTTTTGGCCTGTTCTCGATCTCCGAATCTCGTCTCCTCCCTCTCTGCTGTTCTGTAGCTTTGGCAGCCTTTCAGCCATTAGATCAATCCTGAAAGTAGAGCAGAATCTCGGAAGCTCCCCCCTTTCCTCTTCCTGCAAAAGCATTGACTGATCTTGATCAAGAACCCACAAACATCCAGACCCTCCTGTTGGGAATGTACTGATGTTACTGTAATGTCTTGTTGCCTCATTAAAAATGCCATGTGGTTTATTCAGCTGCCCGTTCTGGCCTCACTACCCGGACGAGCGGCAGGTGCCAGTCCTGCGTATCCCATCTGACCCCTACGGGATCTGTCGAGCTCAGCAACAGGCGTGTGCCAGAGCTGAGTAAAGCCTCCGGAGACCTAGACGCCAGGGCTATTAAAAAACACACACTCATATACAATCATTTGTTCTTTTGAATATGCGGGTGTGTTATGGGTGTAGGCATGTGGGCTTCGGGCCAGCCGTGCGTAGTGGTACTTCCGCCGCTCCATGTCTGCCACCTGTTACCCGTAATGCTTCATGGCATGGTGTGCTTTCTGCCTCTGACGTGAAGCTATAAAAGCTAAAGTGGTTTTGTGGCGTGTGGTTCACATTGAAGAGCGCAGTACAACAGCTTTTCAAGGAGAAGATATGCCAAGCCTTGTGAAAAGATGGTAATGATAACAACAAAGTCTCCTACATTTTTTTTTTTAATATTTAAAAGTTGATATGTAAAAATTATATGAGAAAAAGAAAGCAAAAATTTTCCGCCACTAAATAAAAAAAATAAAAAAGGTAATTGCAAATTTTTATTTCACAATTCTGACTTTTTTTCTCAGAATTGCAAGATTTAAATTCGCAATTGCGAGTTATAATGTCAGAATTGCATGTTTTTCTCGCAATTGCGAGTTTTTATCATGCCATTCTGACTTTATAACTCATAATTCTGACTTTTTTCTCAGAATTGCGAGATATAATTAATTGCGAGTTTTAAGGTCAGAATTGCGAGTTTATATCTTGCAATTTTGACTTATAACTCGCAATTGTTTATTACTCACAATTCTGACTTTTTTCTCAGAATTTTTTATATCTCGCAGTTCTGACTTTATAACATTCAGTTGTGAGTTTATATCATGCAATTCTGACTATAACTCGCAATTCTGACTTTTTTCTCAGAATTGTGAGGTATAAACAATTGCGAGTTATAAAATCAGAACTGTGAGTTAATATCTCGCAATTCTGACTTTTTAACTCGCAATTTTGACTTTATGACTCACAATTTTGACTTTATATCACGCAATTCTGACTTCATACCTCGCAATTCTGACTTTGTAACTTGCAATTGTGAATTTATATTTTGCAATTCGGAGGAAAAAAAGTCAGAATTGTGAGAATTACCTTTTTTATTTTTTATTTCATGGCGGAAACAAGCTTCCATATAATGTCATTACAAAACGGTATGATTTGTTTTCTTTTGTGCAAAACAAATAAGATATTTTGCAAAACCTGTCTTTTTGGGGCATGTTTAAATAGGTATATTTAGCTGAATATGGGTTATTATTATTAACTAAAACTAAAACTATTAAAAAGTATTTAAATAAGTAAAATATACATTTTTGATGGAAAAACTTAAACAAAAATTGTTGCCTTCGAAACTAAAATGAGTAAGTGAATAAAAAAAATGTGCAAAAATTTAAATAAAACCTGAAAATCAAAAAAATGAAAGCTAAAATGTTCAAAATGTTAATATTTTTTTTCACATTTTACAGTCTTTTTTTTTTTTTTACAGTCTTTTTACAGTCCCATTGACCTTTTTGTAAAAGAGCAGCTAGGACATTTTTCAAAATATCTTTTTTTGTTTTTGTTTCACTGAATAATGAAATTCAAGAATTTTCATTATTTTTCAACCATTTGCTTGTCATACTAAGACATTTTGTTTGATGTCTTAGTATGTTTACTACTGTACATTCTCCTCTATGGAATTATTATGATGTGTAACGTGGAGCTTCAGATATTTGCATTCTTCAAAGCGGCCTGGCTTTGTGGTGTTGTGCATCAGAATGTGAAATTACCAATGCAAATCAAGGGTAGAATGAATGACCTAATTATGTTGCATAAATAGGGCTCTTGAGAGCAAAGCAATTGTTTTTTAAGACAGAGGTGATGAATACATTCTCTGCAATTTCTGTTTAATACAATATACTGTGGTTATTTTCATTCAGTTAAAAATACCAAGAAATATGAAATGAATGTTGGTGGCTTTTTTGTGAAATCCAAATCAGAGTGATTACATCCTGCCTGTCCAGCATGACTGGAAATACTGCCGTCTGTATAATATGTCAACATTCAGTGTGTCCTGACTTAACAGTTGGAAGATGAGGTGAAGTAAGGGCCAATTTGTTCATGATATATTCTCCTACTAACGTGTCTTCTTTCTTGTCCTCAGCAACAGAGAGTTTGAGAGCGTGGAGATGAATAAGCTGCGTCAGAGCCTGCGCAGGAAGAAGCCCACCTACATGCCGGAGGCCAGCCGGCCGCACCAATGGCAAGCAGATGAAGAGGCTGTACGAAAGGGCAAATGCAACTTTCCTGTCCGGGTAAGTTGAGAAATCAGCTGTTTTTTTAATTCCTTGTTAATATTATTTAAATCAACATGAGCAGTGTTCGCTAAAATGTTGATTGCAGGGCTTCTAAATTCATCTAGAGTATTGTTAATAGACTTCTTGCTGTAATAATTTATAATAAGAACAATATGATCTACAAGTGCTGTCTCACAAGGCTTTCAGCATTCAAATTTACTTAAGACTAATATTGGTAAAAGGATATGACATTCTGATAAAAGATTACAAAGGCAAACATTGAAATATATGAGCACAGACGCTTTATATATAGAACCTTTTAGGGGTACCATTTAGAGTTGTGACTTTGGTACGTAGTAGGTACTGAAATTTTAAAAATGTGACACTTTGAGCGCTGTTGAACGGATTCTTAAACACCTCTGATTGGCCATTGTGTTCATCAAATATGTCTGTGATTGGTTACAATGATCAACGCACAGGTGAAAGTACACGGAAGTGTTCACGTGCATGTGTGCTCCGTGTGTGGGCACAGGAAACAGCCACACATTCAGAATTGAGTTCTCTTTTACACCATCTTGCCCTCAAATGGTTTAAAATCATTCGAATGTTTAAACTGACAGAACCTAAAACACATGCAAATGGTAAACTTTCATTGTATAATGGTCAAACTTTGCAATTTATCCGCGAATCATGTGTGTCCTTATATAAAACTTTTTTTGCATGAAGTGTTCTTTAGAATCGACCTCTAGGGTTCTATATTGAACCCCATTAAATCTTATTTTCTAACAGTGCACAATAAGACTAGGAATGTATACAAAGAAAGTAAACAGTGGCAGTTTAATTCAAACTAACTCAGGCTCAAGCCAACATAAATGTCTGTAGAGTGTAGTTTATGATGTTCCAGACTTGCTTATTTAAGCATTAACACTCATATAATTGCTTGAGACTTCAAATGGAAAAAAAAAAATGTCACAATAATGGACTGTTATTCAAAAGCAATGCTAGGGCAATAGGGCAAAAGAAAACAGGTATAATGGGAATTTCCAGATATAGATTGACTTTTGAAATGTTTGAAAGTCAGTAACACCCTCACAGTGTCTGGCTGACGGCCAAAGGCTTTAGAGCTTTGAGCAAAAGCAGACCGATCAAACCCCCACAAAATAATAACACCAAGCTGATGGCTGGAATAGGATGTTAAGGAGTAGAGTATTACAATATTGTTCACTACCATTCAAGTAAAATCTATTAAATGGGTAATTATGTGAATATTTAATGAATTAACGTGTTACAGTTCATTCATATTGTGAGATCTAACAGAACTAATCATGTCCCCTGACCTCAATATCAATATTAGCCACATTCTTGTATTAATATAAAGTAAACCAAATAAGTAAATCCATTTTTTAATCATTTCTGTATGGCTTTTCTCACTAAATACTGATAAATGCGTTTAATGTAATTAAGTAATCAGCATATTATGTCATTATTTTGGTTAAAAGCACTTGACAATCCTATTTTGAAATGAAAAGATGCTCTTTCAAGACTAAAGAAGGTTTGTATCATTAAGTAAAGTGGAGGATATATTGCAGTGGATCTTGCATAATTAAATTCAGCCTAATTTTACTCTCCAGCCTGAGGCATCAAGAATCTCTGCGAGACTGAGATGTAATCTTGTAATGGCCTCTGTCCTCGTGGCCACCATAATCACATAACCCTAGCTGGATGACTATTAATTGTGTCTGTGTGAGGACATTTGGACAAAATCTCACTTCAGAGTTTCCACAAATACATCCACTGCTGTGTTTTCAACGGGCTCCTCACTGAAATCTACTGTAGCTCTGTTTGGACAGGACTAGTTTCCCCTGAAGAGGTTGAGTAAATTTGTGTTTGTCTATTTTGATCACGTAACCTCAGCAAATAATGACAGTGTAGTGATTTTATTTTCACAACACATCATGTCATTCAGAGAACTAATGGTGTAGTGGAAGAAAAATAGAAAATGTGGATTTCATCATTCTCTCTCTCTCTCTCTCTCTCTCTCCCTTTTCCCTGTATTTTTTCTTTTTCTGCAGTACCTCGGTCTGGTGGAGGTAGAGGAGTCCAGAGGGATGCATGTGTGCGAAGAAGCAGTGAAAAAACTGAAAGTGGTGAGTACAGTAGTGCTTTTCATTCTCACACAATAAAACATACACTTGTTATAAAAAGCAATTTGGCAGCCAGAGAAGCTGGTTTAGCAAAAAATGTGATGTGTATATACAGTGCTCAGCGTAAATGAGAAAACACCCTTTGAAAAGTCACATTTTAAACAATATCTCAATGAACACGAAAACAATGTCCAAAATGTTGACAAGACTGAGTTTTATATAACATCTGTTTAACTTATAACATGAAAGTAAGGTTAATAATATAACTTGGAGAACAAAATTTTCAGTTTTACTCAAATTAGGATGATGCAAAAATGAATACACCCACTGAAAGTCCCTGAAGCAAAGCTAAATTTTAGACTACAAATGTCTAATTTAACAAGAATTCAATGACAGGCGAGTCTAATTATTCATAACACAGGAGTCCAGCAGACAGGTGACTATAAAAGGGTGTTAAAATCCCTTCCCATTTCATGCTGTCAGCAATGGCACCACATGGAAGAGAAATGTCACAAGACCTGAGACAGAAAATAATTTCTTTACACCAGAAAGGTGAAGGCTACAAGAAGATCAGCAAAGCTTTACTTATCAGTCAGAATACTGTAGCAAAAGTGGTACAACATTTTAAAAAGATGGAGCTGCAACCATCTCACAGAGACGTCCAGGTCGTCCACAGAAGTTAACACCTCGACAGGAGTGTCTTCTGATGAAAAGGGTTGAAGAAAATCAGCATGCAAGTTCAGTGCAGTTATCTAAAGAAGTAGAAAGCCAAACTGGGGTGACTGTTTCCCGTGCAGAGGAATGGCATGCATGGGTGCCGTCCACGAAAGAAGCTTCTCCTAAAGCCCAGGCACAAAAAAGCCTGTCTAGAGTTAGCCAGGGCCCATGCTGACAAATATGAAGACTACTTGAACTCTATACTTTGGAGTGATGAGACCAAGATAAATGTTTTTGGAACTGATGGCTTCAAAACTGTCGTCGCAAAGGTGAGGAATACAAAGAAAAATGCATGGTGTCTACAGTGAATCATGGTGGTGGCAGTGTCCTTATGTGGGGCTGCATGAGTGCTGCTGGTGCATTTCATTGATGGCATCATTAATTCATAGATGTACTGCTCTATACTGAAAGAGAAGATGCTACCATCACTCCGTGCCCTTGGTCATCATGCACTTTTCTGACATGACAATCATCCTAAACACACATCTAAGGCCACTGTTGGATTTCTGAAGAAGAACAGGGTGAACATGATTCAGTGGCTCCTAAACTGAACCCAATCGAACACCTATGGGAATTCTGAAGATACAAGTTGAGCATCACTCTCCATCCAGCATCCAATCTCTAAAAGATATCATTCTTGAAGAATAGAAAAAATATTGCAAAATGTCAGCAATTTGTTCATTCCATGCCTAGAAAACTTGGTGCTGTCAGTAAAAATCATGGAGGCCATGCAAAGTACATAGTTTTTGTGAGGGGTGTACTCATTTTTGCATCACCCTAATTTTAGTAAAACTGAAAAATGTGTAATCTAAGTTATATTATTAACCTGACTTTCATGTTATAAGTTAAACAGATGTTATATTAAACTTAGTCTTGTAAACGTTATGGAAATTATTTTTGTTCATTGAGATATTGTTTAAAATGTTACTTTTCAAACGGGGTGTACTCATTTACGCTGAGCACTATATACTGTATATATGAAAGAATTCATTTTTGGGTGAACTATCCCTTTAATTTTGACCCCTGGCACACCTATTCAGATCCATCTGTAAAACCCACACTGTTCCTCATTGTGTTCAAAAAAATCAATATTTATAGAGCGTAGCTGCTCTGTCATTGGCTATTGTCTTCAGTATTGCTGTTCTGTCAGTAGTCGTATCCTGACCCTTCAAATCTGAACTGTAATATATGTATTTATAATGTCTTTTTTTGTTTGTAAAACAGTTGTTTTTCATATTTAAGAAGACCTTTTTACCCACAAGTGCAGTTTGTATGACACTGACTGTGTGTGGCCTTGTCTCCAGGGTCCCTCCATCTGTTCATATACGCTTTCTCTTTCATCCCCATGTTGGTAGTTCCTGCTGTGTCTGTCTACACAGTCACTTCATTTATTTTCTCTTCTTCTCAAACCCCCAAAGCCTTCATCTAATTCTGCTCTGAGCTTGTGCTTGGTCCTTATTGTTCCAGCCAGTGTATAATGTTCTGCTGTCTTAGCAAATTTGGACAGTGACTTTTGGGCTGCTTGTAACATCAGCCGGATTCCCTCAGTTTTTTTTCCAGATTAAATTAATTCCACAGTGCCCTAACCTTCACTCTCTCAGACAGACATGCACTCACAACAGATTCAGTGAAAGATTTAAACCCTGTTCCAAAACCTAGAGAGCTGCCTTGCAGTCTTCTGAACCTGTCCTAAATGTGCACCTGATGTGTACTTTAAGGTTACGTGCGATGCTCCCTTGCTCCCTGAGTTTCCTGAGATCTCACCTTGGAATTATAAGGTTCTATCTGCATTCTAAGCAGTTTTGAGATATTGAGCTTCATTCCATATAGCAAAAATGATACAGGGAACAAGTCTCTGTCATTCATGAAAATAAATGTATTCTAAAAGTACAATATCAAAATTAAAGAAGCTTAAATTGTGTTTAAATTTGAATTTTGACAGTTGGAGTTTGAACAGTCTTGGCTAATTGGTCCCCTTGTGTGCTTTCGAAGTGCTGATTGGCTCACAAATAGAACCTTATAGAACGAAGTTAGGGTTAGACTTTGTAGATAGAACCTTTTTTTCTTCTAAATAATGAAGTCCCAAAATGTACACAACAACAAGAAAAAAAGAAAAAAAAAGAAAGAAAAAAAATCACATAATGTAAATAAGTTGTCACAGAATAAGAAAATGTGAATAACTCAAAAATAATTAAAAATGTCAGATAGAACCTTACAATTCCAAGATGATATATATATATATATATATATATAATATATATATATAATATATAATATATATATATATATATATATATATATATATATATATATATATATATATATATATATATATATATATATATATATATATATATATATATATATATACATACATACATACATACATATATGTGTGCTGGTATACTATTTTCACTCAGAAATTTCTAGTAAATTTCACAAATAATTACAAAGAAACAAGTAACACACTGAATAATATTTTGTCTCCAATCATCTTTTTTATATACACATTCTAAAAAACATTTTTTTTTTTTACAATGTAAAAAGTACTTTATACTCCACAAGTAGTAAGTACAGTACAGTAAAAGTAGAAATATTATTAAATATTATTACAGATTAAAATATCTGTTTTCTATTTTAATTTATTTAAAATTGTTATTTATTATTTGGATCATTCTGATATGCTGATTTGGTGCTGAAGAAACATTTCTTATTATTATCAATGTTGAAAATGGTTGAGCTACTTATTTTTGTGGAAAGTGTTAAACATTTTCTTACGGGATTCTTATAGAAAGTTCAAAAGAACAGTATTTATTTGACATGGTATTTATTTGACTTTTATTATTATTATTAATATTATCATATTATTATTAATATTACATTTTCCATTACTTAAATGTTTTTTTTTTGTGTCAAATTTGATGTCAAATCTGGCCTCATTCAGTCTTGTTCCTGGAACTCACTGCATTGCATCACAAGTCAGCATGTTATCGGGCAGCTACACTGTAGGTAAAATCGAGCTGACAAAAGCTAAAACTGTCATAGAAATATGTCATGGACACAAAGTCTTGTGCTAGAATGCTTGATGCAGAGCAAATCAAAGCCTCTGCAGTAGCGCTAATTTCCAATTGTGTCAAAAAGCTGATGTTGTTTCAATATTTCTTCTCAGAGTGGGAAAAAAACTGTCAAGGCTGTGCTTTGGGTGTCCGCTGATGGCCTGAGAGTAGTGGATGACAAAACCAAGGTATGTGTGTATAGACATTTTGTTGTGCACCCATGGAAAGCCATTAATCAAGGGTAAAAAGTCTTTGATGCCCCAATAAGCTCCCAAGCCATCAATTAGCCGAGTCCATCAGCAAGAGAATAGGTCTGTAGGAAACACAAAATATGCAGTAAGAGGAAGCTGGCCGACCTCCAAAAGACCCGTCACATGATCATGAGACATCACTTAGACTGTCTCAGACACAAGACGACTTTTGAGGCCAAGGGTTCCCGTGTCTCTCACGGTTGGGGTTTTCTTTTGAAAGTCAGAGGATTAATGTAACATCCTTCCCTCACACAAAACCCGGAAAGTTAACCAGAAAAGGTCAAAGGCCTCACATAATGAGTTTTCAGCTCACATAGTAGAAGGCGGAAGGCCACAAAGCTTTCTTTTTTGTTTCTCGTAAGGGCCTCAGACTCAAACGTCCATTCACTATGTCCTTCTGGTAATCCTGCCATATGCATATGAGTCAGCACTGCCACCTAATCCTTCCTGGTGCTGTCACACGCCACCTGTGTGTCCTGTCCCTCTTCTCCTCTCCCATGTTAAACTTCAGGGCTGTGTGAGTAATCGAATTTTAGTTTCATTATTTTTTTTAATTACTTTATGACGCCTTTCTTTTCCTTTACATCCCTTTTGCCCCTCCTTAAAAGATCAAACTTAATGTCCAAATCAGTCTATAATTGTGACTTTATTAGTCTATTAGAGGACGTGCTTGATATTAAAGAGTTATTAAAAGCATATCAAAGGCCCGTTCACACCAAGAATGATAACTATAGCGATAACACTAAAGATAATCGTTCTGAATTTAAGAGAATAGCAGTCCACAGCATTAATGGCACAGATATCGTTGTAATCACTTTCAAAATGATTTTCTCCAGCTGATGAATGATAAAACGATTGACAGCTAATCAGAATACAGTGGCAGACGACATAACTGAAGCACATGCTTATAATAAACAGAACTGTTGTGGATGCTAATACAGTTATCGATATTGTTATCTTCATAGTTGTCGTTCTTGGTGTGAACGGGCCTTAAGCTGAGAAAGAAAACTCAAACTCTTCCCCAGGTGAGTTTCTGTGTGTGCGCTTCGAGACGGAGCGAAACACGAACAAGCAAAGTATACCTTGGACTTCGGGTGTGTGCCTAAAAGGTCAGATTTGTGTCAGTATTGGATCCGTGTTTTGGTCTTAAAGTGACAGCAGCCTAACATACCTACTGCTGTCTGTCATTAATGCTAATCAAACAACAAAAGGCAGAGAAAATCACTCACTGCTCATGACTGAATAACCTTTGTAGCTTTAATAAGAATATTTAAGAATCACCTTTTTTATTGTACTTGTCCTGTTGTTTGTATTGATTTGTCTTTGGTATCTAAAATATCCTAACAACCCTATTTCCTACAAAAAATATATTTGATATATATAAGATTTTGGACATATCTCCAGCTCCTAATCATGTTAAATAACCATGATTAGAATATTGACCAAAATAGTCAGAATTAGCAGCCCTGCTTCACTTTCAGTGTTCATTATAGTGAAAGGGTTATTGATTACAAGACCAGACTTTCTTATTCCTGGCAACTGAGATGAGTCAGCATTCATGGACCTATAAAGTTCTTCCTGTCCACTGTAAACTCCCGTTATCCCCCACAGGACACATTCATCCATGACAAAACTTCCAGAGCTCTGACCGGGGCCCCTTCAGTCAGTAATTGGCTAACAATGAATGGGCCCCTCACCTCGACCCAGTCCTCCTCTGCTTCACTGACCCCTCACCTACCACTTCTACACTGTTCAACTCATGTATTATGCATTTAATGTGGCCCCCTAACAAGGAAACACTAGCCACTGTTACAGTGGGAGGTCCAGGCTACACAAAAAGCTTTAGTCATGTTAGAACAATCAAAAGGACAAAACCTGTACACTGTGGTTGGGTTATGGACAAATAAGATTAAATAAAAAGACAAATGTTTTAGATACATTAATTCAAATAATGTTTTTAAACTGAAATCACTTTATTACAGTCTCAGTACAGTTATGGCACTTTTGCAATATGCTCCACATACACAAAAAAAAATCTAAATTGACTTTGACAAGAGGTGTATTCAAATCATGGAAATTTTTTCGTAAATGTGTAAATTCTGAGTAATTTGCGCATAAAACGGACCTTCCCAAAAACTCCAGATTCACCAAAGCTTTGTAAAACTTTAGATTTTATAGTTAAAGGTACACTATGCAACTTTTGGCCCTCTAGCGGTTAAAAAACAAAACTGCATCTGTTTTGTGGAAGAACATTGTTTTGGTTGTGCTTTTTCTCTGTGTGAATATGGTTATCCTACTGTTCATAAAACATTCACTACTAGGCTAAGGATATATAACCAGTTTAGATGAAAGATTAGTTACCCATTAATAGACACGGTACTTCCTTGAAAATAAATTCCATCACAGTGCTACAACAACCACAATGAAATGACCCTTCACAATAGATAATGCTTTACAATGAACTACATATGACAATTTATAAATATATAAATATCTTACTCACTTGTTAAATAATAAAAACGCCATCTCAGTGTCACTTTTACATTTCAAATCCCTCAGTTCTTACTTTCTCCGAAAAACCAAGCCAATGTTGATTCTTGTTTTATTACGAACTCTGTTGTATTCTCTTTTTGCCAGCAGATGCTCCTCTGTTTTGGCATTTCTTTAAAACGGGTGATTGCCCGGAGATTGGAGATTTAGTGGCTCCATATCAACCTTTCTCGCTCGTTGTGACAACTAACCTATGCTACTCCCACATCATACAAGCTGGAGCAACTTTTCTCTATTGATAAATATATGACGAGACCTGCACGGACAAGTGACGTATGAACGCAATTTCTCGAAATAACCATCCCGACAGGTCTGAAATATAAACATTTATAATAGGCTTATCATAGTGAATCAGGGTAAGACAAAAACACGTTTTGGAAGAAGAATTTAGGCAGCTGAAAATGCCAAGCTCTTTTCTGAAAATGCCCAGCTTGAGAGCACTTTGAAGGTGCAGCGTTTTTTTCCAGCTGTTTTGGTTGCTATAGCCATGCTTCCACCGCAAGAACCTTCCCCAGGAACTAGTGATTCGACCGCAGAACCACGTTCTAAATGAAATTCCGGGTAAAAATTTCGCCCTCAGAAAGTCCCTGCTCACGAGGTAGTACTTTTTCAAAGTTCAGGAACTTTCGGAAGTGGGACTTGAGAGCTGAACATGCTGATTGGTTGACTTCATGCAGCATTTTATTTCAACCAGCATTTTTACAAGTCTGTTGCAATGCGTACAGTAAGAGTTGTTTGCTATTCGAATCAACAATAGAGTTTAAAAAGTACAACAGATGGAATATTAGCAATATTAACTCCTCCATTGTTGTTCAATCGTTGTACAAGTAGGATGTGATGGTTGGTCATTGTGGTATTTGTCCAACCCCACCTCCACTGTGATTGGACGGCTGAATAAAGAGTGAAGTCACAAGCACTGTGTTTTACCCAAAGTTGAACGTTCTTGGCGGCCAGAAAAATATGACAAGCATCCTTCCATACTCATCTTCCAAGAACTAGTAGTCCCCAGAGGTATATCAGAGCTCGAGTTGAAGCCACGTCCACAAGCTCCTCCACTGTGGACAGCAAGCCAAATACGTTTCACCTCAATAGTAAAAGATGACCTATATGGGCAAACAAACTAATGAATTAGCATTAGAGTGTAATCAAAATGCAGTCATCAGTTTGCCAAAAAGAACACAAAATGACTGAACATTTATGTCAGAATGGCCTTACGAATGATTTACACAAAATGTAGTTCTGCTCGTGTTTCATGAATAAAGCCCATTGTCTGTATAATTTTAATATGTGCAATAATAATTTGAAACCCAATACAATAATATATATTTTTTTATTAAATATTGATTGAATGGAACTGGGCATTGACACACAGCATTTTCAAAATGCTTTGTTTTTATTTGGATTTTACAACTTTTTATAGTGTTTTTTAAGATGCCACAAACAACAACCAATCTGTTCCTTTTTATTTTCTCTGTAGGACCTCATTGTTGACCAGACCATTGAGAAAGTGTCTTTCTGTGCACCTGACCGTAATTACGATAAGGCATTCTCCTACATTTGCCGTGATGGAACGACTCGCCGCTGGATGTGCCACTGCTTCATGGCCTTGAAGGACTCGGTGAGGAGAACCCAGCGGGGATTAATTCTTCAGCCTCTGTTCCCTGCAAAGTGGGATTAAGATAGGGATTATGGCAGTGTTATCTCAAGCGGAATAACCGCTTAGAGACTGTTATCTGCACTTGAGGCACAGAGAAAAACACATTAAGAATGGAATTTTGATTAGGATCCCAATACTATGTTAGACAAAAACAAACTTTTGTGACCACTTGATGTTTTTGTCCATCCCATAACAACAATAACAAAACTGGATATGTAAACACAGACTAACCTAGTTGTGCTACTCTGTAAAATATAGTTTTTCTTTCATTCAACAGTAAAAATATATAAACAACCTTTAAAACATGATACTCATAATTTATATTTTTGTAATATTTCTTTTCTTACCTCATTATGGGAAAAAATGCTAATGCAACATCATCCACAACATTAGGGTGAACGTTTGAGTCATGCGGTTGGATGTGCCTTTGCTGCCTGCCTTGAGCGGAAGCAACGCAGAGAGAAGGAGTGCGGGGTCACGGCTTCCTTTGATGCAAGCCGCACCTCGTTCGTGAGGGAAGGCTCATTCCGCATCTCCTCTGCTGGACAGCAAAATGACCGGGAGGATATCATGAAACAGCTGCAGGACAAAAAGAAAGGTCAGTCTCATTTCCGTTACTCTAAAACACCAAAGGCGTTCTTTAGTGACTCTGCCTCTCTGCAGAAGCATGTGGCATTTCTGCAATGCCACCTGGAAATGCTTCACCTCCAGAGGGAGCGGCTTCCCCAGGGGAGAGGGCAGAGCCAGGTGGGCCTCACGCCATCCCGCGCCGACACGCCCCTATCGAGCAGCTGGTGCGGCAGGGCTCTTTCCGAGGCTTCCCTCAACTTAGCCAGAAGAACTCACCTTTTAAACGGCAACTCTCCCTACGCTTGAATGATCTCCCATCAACCCTGCAGCGCAAAACGGACTTCCAGACCAAGAACCCAGGTCAGTTGTTTTTGTGTACTCAAGCTGTGTAAGTGTAAAGCAAGCATAATATTGACCCAGCCCTAACTTTATGTGCACTCTGAATCATCAACTAGAGGACTTTGGCATGTAAAATGCATCTCATTTTGAGCCTGCATACAAATATGTACAAAAGCACATATCTGAAAACTCTACTGCCATTGATTGTACTCATAAACTTATTTGAGCATGCATTCTAGGCCATAAACTGCTGCATTTACCTGTTATTTACATGAGGGACCCTTCCATTGATCCTTTTTCATGTAGAGCTCATTAAACAACATGTTTTGCACAGAATTATGCTGCTGTTTCTGATCTCTAGCTTAATCCCCTAGACTAAAATCTAAAAGGGGAATTATGGGTCATATTTTTAACAATGCCATGTCTGTGCAATTATACCTTATATCATAGATTCAGGTTATTGTAGCAAGCAAAATCCCATAAACTGCATGCATGGCCCACCAAAATGATCCACACAGGTGTGATTGAGCTTCCCTATTGGTTTGTGTCAGTTCCAGAGATGGATCTTTCGGTGACAGGAGAGGCAGACAGCATAAACGCTCTGTGCAGCCAAATCAACAGCTCTTTCACCAAACCCTCTGAGGACCTGTGTGCCAAAGCCACCGGCAACTGCTTGCCAGTTTGCAGCGCTCCACCTGCCATACCCCCTCCACCTGCTCCTCTGCAAGGTAAAACAGACTGCATAATCCAACACAAACATATAGATATATTGTGAACAGGGGTTTAGAAGACACTTGATATTCAGTAATATTATCGATCTGACTACACTGACACTATCAGTTTCACGAATAACGACACTATTGTCTTCTGTAAAGCTATTTATAGCTCAATTAAACTTCATATTTGATCATATTTGATGAACTTTCCACTGTTAATAAACTGAATTGAATCAACATTAAACTGACTCAAACTGAATAACGACAACACTGTCTTCTGTAGAGCTGCTTTTAGCTGATTTTTGAACTCATTTGATTAAGTTTACACAGTTATTGAACTGAACTGAATCAACACTGAACTGACTAAATAATAATACTGTTCTCTTTGTAGATCTGCTTTACAGCAGAATTTGCATTTGTCTCATATTTCTGTGCTTCCGTTATTTTCCTTTTAATTATTGTAAAGCTCCTTAACTTTCAGGTCCCTATCATACACTCGACGCAAGTGTTTTTTGCTAGTTTCAGCCTGTAACACAGTTCGTAAATGTGGGAAGAAGGAGGCGGGAACCGGCGAACGTTCAACGTAACTTTAATGTAAAATAAACAAAGAACAAAACGAAAGTAATGCCGGCAGACCCTCACGGACGTCTGCCGGCCACACAAACATAATAAAACATAAAATAATATCCAGGTCTGGTCCTCTCTCGTCCTCCGCGGTCGTCGCTCCTCCTTTTATGCTTCCGGAGCTCCTCCGTGAGAGACTCAAGGCCGGTGTGCCTCCCAGGTGATGCTTGTTATCACTTGCGTCACCGGCCTCGCGCCGTTCCCTCACGGCTCTCGCCCACCCTGGTCGCCACACAGCCTGATCATTTTCACGTCCTTTGCTACTTTGTTTAAATAGCAAATGCATTTGTGCCCATTTGTGCACCCATGGGCGTGCTGGTCTGAAAACGAGGTGTGTTTAGGTGCATTGTTGGCGTGTTGCTATTTTGAGGCAACTGAAATAGACGTCGCCATTGACCTCGCTTTAACCTTGCGTGTGAGCAGATCCGTTTCCTCACTAGAGAGGCGTTCTGTTTTTGCACTTGCAATTCTCCCATGTAAATAGCGAATCTGCCATGGCGCAAGCGCAGCTGGCTTTTAAAGGGAATGGGAGATGAGACTCTGATTGGTTTATTGCACGTTACACCCAAAACACACCCATTACTCATTAAGAGAATAGGGAAAACCCTTTTAGACTATGCACCATGCACACAGACCATTTTTTTCCGTCATTAAAGTAGCAAAAGTGGATTCGGACACACCCTAAGTGCACTTGCGTTGTGAGCTTTAGACCTTGCGCTTAGATTGTTAAAATAGGTGCGCTCTGTATTTCTTGCTTTTTCTCCCTATCACGTTAGTAATCATCATAAATTCGGTATCATTCAAAAGCTTAAATACTCAAAACTCATTCTGTGAAAATCATTTTGAAACTGTACATTGTGTTACCATGAAAACAGTAGTTTAATTCCTTTTAGCATGCTACACCCCCTAGTGGGTGGTCTCATGTTTAAAAGTATACTGCACTATTTAATGAACAAAAACAAAATCTCACAGGAACCTTAATTTTTGTGATATTAATGTCAAATTTGAAACACAACTAGGTTAGACTTACGGCTTTGATTTTATAACAGTTTTATAGTCCAAGTTATTTTGTAAAAGATACATTTTGTATAAATGCGACATGACAAAAGACAGTAGAACCCATTATAATCAGTGATGCTGTCTACACTGGATGCGGAGCAACACGATGCGACAAATACCCGACAGTAAACTGATGCCTCCTTCCATTTATGACATACTCCAAGCACTCGCGATACTTCTCATAGGAAGGACAAATAGATTTCCAGCTGTCGCTGGACGCGAGTCCAGTATAGACAGCTTCTATCTGTTGCGGTGCAACGGTCACGTCCTGTGTAGACACTGTGTCAGACATTCTAACGTCGATTCAACATGTTCATTTGGCAAAAACAGACGGCAACAGATTCCAAAAGGGGTAACGCACTGATTCAACAAAATCCGAAGAAGAGTCTGTTGCCGTCTGTCAGTGTGGTGTGAATTGGCCTCAACCTTGGATAGTACATTTTCACATCTATGCTCAAAAAGGGGGCTTACAGTTAACAAGTTAAAATAATCTGTATTGTATAAAATGCTATATAAATATAGATGACTTGATTTGAATAGGATAGGCATATTTTAACGTTCTTACCCCTCCTGTTGTTTCCCAGCTACAAGCTCATGGGTTCAAACAGAGCCTGCTGTCCAGTCTCCTCCTCCCGTGCCTCAGAGTGGCCACAAACGAACCCCATCTGAAGCAGAGCGCTGGCTGGAGGAGGTGGCTAAAGCGGTGAAAGCCCAGCAGCAGACTCCACCTACTCTACCGCCACCACCCACTCAGCAACCTCCACCCATGCCCACCATTCCCATCGCACCTGGTTCCCTCCCCAGCTCAATGCAGCCGTTCCCAATGGCCTTTGACGTCACTCCTGCACCTGTTGGCATGTTCGCCCAGCAGCCTCTTCAACCGGCTTTTGTACCTATGCAGCCATACATGCCCAATCTGGCCAACAGCATGACCTATCCCAATGCCAGTGTGCCAGTAGTGGGCATCACACCGTCGCAAATGGTTGCTAATGTATTCTGCACTGCAGCCAGTACAGGGGGTGGAGTGGCGATGGGAGTCGGGATGGGGCCTAAGACAGGTACGCTTGGCGGTGGCCAAAATTCATCTTTCCCCACCCTGCCCGGAGGTTTCCCAACCACCACATTTGCCTCTCCTCCAACCGTCAATGGCCACCCGCACAACTCCTTTCCATCAACGACCGCGACCACCAGTGTTACTCAAAACGGTAGTACCATAAAAAGTGGTACCAGTTGGCCAATGGAGGGTCTGAATCCGAATCCCACAAGCAGTTCCCAGGAAGCAGAGCATTTTGAGGCAAAGTGGGCTGCTCTGGAGTCCAAATCGCAACCGAAGGCGCAAAACCCTTTTTCGAATGACTTACAAAAGACTTTTGAGATTGAACTATAATTGTAAGGAGAGTCTGAAAGTCTGGAACTGTTTCATAACCCATTCCCCTTCCCCTTTTTTGGTCTCCTAAAGGGTTTTCTTATGCTCCCGGTCTGTTTAAGGGCATTGGTTGTTGTAAAAGATAATCCGGTTGCATTTTGTGTCATTTTGAGAGTCAGACTCAAGATTCGGAGAACGGAAAGACAGTCACAATGGTTCGGCACTTACAGGATGGCTTAAAAGAGAAACCTGCACATTACTTTCATCAGTAATGACCCTTGCTTGGAAAATGAATCATTTTACCTAAAGGAATTACTGAAATTAGGGGATGGTCAGAATCTATTTATTGTTTTTATTTGATTTATAATGGTTATTTTTAATCAGAATTTAATTATTCTTGGGTTTCCCTTATTTATTTTTATTGATCAGGGTCAAAATTTACAAGTGGAATAAATTGGCTACTTGAAAACTGACTCACCAAATGATGGATTTTAAAATAATTTGAGCTACAGTATCTTGTAGATCTATGAGTTTACTTTGTGATGTAAATAGCATGCTTTCAGTTTACTTTTATTTATTGCCCTTTCTGTGGCCGTTTAGTTTCATTATTTCAAATGAATCAGTCGTGAACCATTGAAGCATCCGCTCTGAACCAAGTGGTAACCAAAAGTTCCACCAACAGACACATTCCAACCCTGATTATACTATCGACTCCCATAATGCAATGAAAAACTAGACCCAAATGCCAGTGTAGTGACCTTGATCTTTGTTAATTAACCTTTTGTGCAACATCTAGAACATTTCTGGGGGTTATAGTTTTATTTTTATAATATGTTTAGCCAGACATTTTCAAATATGTGAATTTGGTCAACGATAACATTAACTTTCAATGGGTTCATGGGGCTTCTCAGTTATTAAGAATGTATTTCAAAAACTTTGTGACCATTCTAGGGCATTAAAATGACAAAATGGGTTAGAATGGGTGCTTCTGAAGAGCAACTGTATTAGAAAATATTTGAAAAAGGTTGAAGATGGAGGTTATAGTGTTCGTTTTTGCAAGCAATGGTACGACTACACAGACTCTTAAAGGGACAGAGTCATATGGTCCCGTTCATGCATGCTTAAAATATCCCATATTACAGTATGTTAAAACATTGAATATGCATATTAGTCTTGGCTTTCGTTTCTTATCACCACTGTTTCACTCTCGCTGGTCTAAGAAAGGGATAAATGGTCTTTAATTGCAGGTGAATAATGTCACGCACTCTACACAATAGATCCTCATGCAGTTATTCTGAAAACCAATCCTTCTCATTCGTGAGGTTCATATTAACCTTGTGCATTTAGGCACATTTATCATTTAAAGGGGTCATATGATGCTATTTTAAAAGTTCATTATTTTGTATATTGGGTGTAATGGAATAGGTTAACATGATTTCATGTTCAAAAAACACATTTTTCACATAAAACTGTCTTAAATAGTCCCTCCTTCCGAAAAGCCCAGAGAGATCTGATTGGCCAGCTGACCCAGTGCTTTGTGATTGGCCAAAAACCTCAAGCGTGTGTCGGAAAAGTAACGCCATATATACCATATATAGACATTCCCGGAAGTAATGTCTGGCCTTCAATAGAGGTCGATTCAATAAATCCTTTTGTGGGAGACTTTGTAAATTTGCAGATCTTACATGCACAAACCAATACATTCAAACTAAAAGCATCATATAACCCCTTTATTAATGCTCAGTGTTTGTATTTTTATTTTCATCAGAGCGTACGAATAAGATGTTGAATGATCTTTCTGGAGTGTGTTGAGCCTGCGAGGTTCAAAGCTAGATGATCAAAGTCAGACTGCACACTGTGCTCGGTGAGGTGAACTCCAGACGCTATTCCTGTGGAGACTTAATAGCAGTGGACATTCAAGGCAGGCACAATGTTTTTAACTCCTGTTTCAAAAAGCCCATTTGGACCGTAATGTGTTATAAATTGACCTCCCGGTTTTCTTATCAATTGTTTATTGCAGGGTCATGCAGGTCTATTGTGGCACAATGAATCTAAAAATAGTCCTTTTTCCAAAGACAATGCATTTGAAATTTGGCCAAGCGATATGTTGTATGGCGTTAAATGGATGAATTCATTATACTCAGTTGCCCTGGTCTTTTTGTCCACTCTCTCCCCTTGACAAAATCTAGGTTTTTCAAAACCAGGGAACTAAATTACCTCATAAAGTTGATTGTAAACTTTAGTGTAGTGATAACAAACCAGTGGAGTTTATTTTTATTCTTTATTTACAGAATTTTGTATTTAAACCTACATATTTCTATTGTAATTACATTGTATAAAAGATAAATAAATAATATAATATAAACAATGGTACGTTTGTTGGTGGCTTGATTCATGTACATCACACATGCTTATGAAGATGCATGCATATGAAAAATTATATATATATATATATATATATATATATATATATATATATATATATATATATATAATATAAACCAAAATAAAATATGTATCTACATACACAATGCTTGTGTATATGATTTCTTGATTTCAGCAGTCACTCCTACTAGCCACTTTGGTGGGTTGAATTTTATATTCTTTTAAAAAGGCATCTGAAATTATAAACTAAGTTTGCTAATTTGCTCTGGATGAATATTGTTGGTGTTACAGGGCTTGAATTTCAGCCTGGGACTGCTCATTGTGCACATAATTTTACTCATTCCCGCAGATTTTGTGCTCACACCCAAAGTGCGCACACATAAAGCCGCCTCTCATAACTAAATTCTTTTTTGCTGCTTATTTCGCTTAAAACGTCAAATACACACAAAATGATGCAAAAATTCCAGTCTTGCCGAGTTTTCACTTAAACATAGTTATGTGTTAATGGGATAGTTCACCTAAAATGAAAATTACCCCATGATTTACTTACCCTCAAGCCATCCTAGGTGTGTATGACTATCTTCTTTCAGCCAAACACAATCTGAGTTATATTAAAAAATATCCTGGCTCTTCTAAGCTTTATAATGGGAGTGATTGTAGGATGAGATTTTGAAGCCAAAGAAAGTGTATCCATCAATTATAAAAGTAATCCACGTGGCTATGGTGGGTTAATAAAGGCCTTCTGAAGTGAATCGATGTGATTGTGTAAGACAAATATCCTTATTTAAAACTTTATAAAGTAAAATAACAAGCTTTTATATATATATACACACTACCGCTCAAAAGTTTGGGATCAGTAAGATTTTTAATGTTTTTAAAAGAAGTTTCGTCTGCTCATCAAGGGTGCATTTACCTAATTAATAATACAGTAAAAACAGTAATATTATGAAATATTATTACAATTTAAAATAACTGTTTTCTATTTGAAAATATTTTAAAATGTAATTTATTCCTGTGATGCAAAGCTGAATTTTCAGCATCATTACTCCAGTCTTCAGTGTCACATGATCCTTCAGAAATCATTCTAATATGCTGATCTGCTGCTCAATAAACATTTAATGTGTACAATTGTACAAAATATTTGTGTACAATATTTTTTTCAGGATTATTTGATGAATAGAAAGTTCAAAAGAACAGTGTTTATCTGAAATCTAATCTTTTGTAACATTATAAATGTCTTTACTGCCACTTTTGATTGATTTAATGCATCCTTGCTGAATAAAAGTATTCATTTCTTTAATTTCTTTTCAAAAAAAATAAAAATAAAAATTCTTACTGACCCCAAACTTTTGAACGGTAGTGTATAATGCTATAGAAGCTTTGTATTTCAGATAATGCTGTTCTTTTGAACTTTCTATTCATCAAGGAATCCTGAAAAAAAAGTACACAACTGTTTTCAACATTGAAAATAATCATAAATGTTTATTGAGCAGCAAATCAGCATATTAGAATGATTTCTGAAGGATCATGTGACACTGAAGACTGGAGTAACGATGCTGAAAATTCAGCTTTGCATCACAGGAATAAATTACTTTGTCAAATATATTTAAATAGAAAACATCATTTTAAATTTTAATAATTTTTCACAATATTACTGTTTTTACTGTATTTTTAATTAAATAAATGTAGCCTTGGTGAGCAGACGAAACTTCTTTTAAAAACATTAAAAATCTTAGTGGTTCCAAACTTTTGAGCGGTAGTGTACATACACAAATACTACCATGATGCACATATACTTAATTATATTTTTAAAAACATAGTTTAAATTTGCTTCATGTTTATTATAAATCTTTTTTTTTTTTTTTTTTTAGTGCAATGACAAAAAAAAAAGAAAAAAAGAAAAAAAAGACCACATTTCTATGGAAATATGTAGAATTAATCTCCATCACCACATTAATGTCTTCGGTATGGTCCGTCTGGGGCTATGAAACAAAACGGAAAATGTTGATGTGCTGCTCCATTATTTCACTATACTGGTCATGTATGGTTCCTCTTGTTCACAACAATCTAATAGAGACCCTTGAAAAGATTTATGAATGGACTTTTTGAAATTAAAAAGTCACAGACCATCAGCCGCTATTAGTGCCTCTTTGTGTGTCAGAAGCTGAGGATCAGAATTGTTAAATGGACCCAAGCAAGGCGCCATATCTTCCCCGGGGAAGCGTGAGAAAATGAGAGAATGCTTTCCGCGGTGGAGACTCTCCTCTTATTGTCCTGCACCCACAGAGTGACTGTGTGGATGAGGGGGAAAACGGGACAGTGCAGGATAAGTTGCCATGGATACAGAAGCAAAACAGCCATTAATAATCATCCAAAAAGAGCCACAGTAAGCAGAAAAACACTGGGCACACGGATATAAATTAAACTCGCAAAGGCTCCCAGTATAAGAGAGGACGCTGGTGAGTATACTATATTCTTCATTGATGCATCCACCGCATCTTCTTTTTTTTGGGCCATGTGTTATATTTTATAAGCAGGCTATTTGCAGTCCATATTCAGATAAACAATGGCCCAGATTAAGTTCCAACCAAAACAACTGGGCAGTTTCATTTGACATAATAATGTGTGAAATGGGGATTAAGGAATTACAATAATGCTTTCTGCTGAACTGGCACGTGGTGCTCTTTTTTTCTGCCGGGCTGGAGCTCACGGTCCGGGCATGTGCATCTGCAGGAGGAGATAAACACAAAGTGCATGACAGCGTCCTGCAGTGGACTAATCTGTTCATGCAAATGATGTTATGCATTTCTGATTAACAAGCTTATAGTGAAATATGTAATGATTCAGACTCGAATAGAGCGGCGGACCTCAATGGCTTAAAACAGCAAACAGGCAACAATTTAGTGGAGACAGGAGCTATAGCTGTCCGAAAGTGAAAGTGACATGTAGCCAAGTATGGTGTCCCATACACGGAATTTGTGCTCCGCATTTCACCCACCCAAGAGCAGCAGTGAGTATTGAACACACACACACACACACCCGGAGCAGTGGGCAGCCATTTTTGTTGCAGCACCCAGAGAGTGATTGGGGGTTAGGTGTCTTGCTCATGGGCACCTCACTTGTGGGTAATGAGAGCGGAAGAGAGCGCTGTTCATTCACTCCCAGCACCTGTACTGAGACTCAAACCCACAACCTTCGGGTTACAAGTCTGACTCTCTAATCATTAGGCCACAACTTTGGGATGTGAATGTTTTATAAGCAGTGCATTACATCATTTCTGTTCAGTTTCCCATATTCTTCAAAATATCTTCTTTTGTGTTCAGCAGAAGAAAGAAACTCATACAGGTTTGGAACAACTTGAGGGTGAGTGAATGATGACAGAATTATCATTTTTGTTTGAACAATCCCTTTAAGATTTTCATTAAATACTTTGATGAAGTATTTGTTAGATCTTTGTCTTTGTGCGTAATCTTTCTCTTCCTGTACAAGAACAATATAAATGATAAAAGACCCATGGATTAAACAGTGGAGTCAGGTAACATAGGGCTATTTTGATTGTTTTGTTCTTAAATGAACCAAAGGTAGAAATTGCAGTTTTTTGGCAATGTGCTAAATGACTGAGGCCCGTTTAGTCCCTTTTTTTTTTTTAGTAGACTTTTGATAGCCCTTCAGTTTTTTGTATATGAATCAATGTTAAAAATATAATAAAAATGTGCAAGGTCCTAGAATGAGTGAAATCCTGAATGGGTGTCTCAGTGGGTCTCTTGTTGGGAGTGGTGTTGCTTCCCTCTGCTGGTTACAGTGTGGTAGTGCAACTGACTGCATTTTTTTTTTTTTTTTAAATCAGGGCCATAGTGTTAATTTAGTATTATTTATATACTATAGTGTTTATTTATATTGTGAATTAGCTTTTACTTTTATATTTTCATTTTAGTGTGTGTTTTAGTAGTTTTGTTATGTGCTTTTAACATTTTAATGATTATTTTTTGAATATTCCTATTCAGCTTTATTTCAGTTGCATTGACATTAGTACTTATACTAAAGCATTAAAAATGTTGCCTTGGTGTTTAAATGGAAAAAAAGTTTCAGTTAAAGTTTTTTTTTTTTTTTTAAAGTTTAATTTATTTTAAAACTAATATTGATTTTATTTTTATTTCAACTTTATTTTAATTTTGGAAAATTATTTAGTTTTACAATAGATTTCATAATGTAGAATGAATACTTAAATGAATAATTAAATAATGATATGAAATTATTGACTGCCTTGAGATATATAATATATATATATATATATATATATATATATATTATATATATATATATATATATATATATATATATATATAAAATGTATATATGTGTGTATATGTATTTTATTTATATATATATATATATATATATATATATAATTTCAGTTATTTTATGTACTTCTAAATCAGTGTCATTACATTTTATTAATATTATCAAACATATATTATTATTATTATTAAAATTTCTGAGAAACAGTGATAAACTACTATTCAAAAGTTTGGGGCAAATAAGATTATATATATATATATATATATATATATATATATATATTATTTCTATTAATACTGTTATTTAGCAAGGTTGCATCAAATTGATATTAGAAGTGACAGTTAGGACATTTATAGTGTATACAGAAAAATATATTTTTTCAACTTTATTAAAAGACTTTTTCCAAAATATTAAAAAATGTCAATGACTCCAGTAATGTATATATTGGCATTTCATCAGCCCTGCTCTCTATCAGTACCAGCAACTGAAAAGCCTATATATTTTATCACTAAAAGGAATGAAAAGTGGGCTAGTCATTTGGTAAAATACCATGGTATTCCAATAGTTAGTTTCTGACACATTTGATACCTGATACCTTCAGTAGCCCTGCTTCACATGATGCACTGTATGTGATGCTCTTAATGATACTCACACAAGTGCTGACATGACAATCAGTAAACCCATTTCCTGTAGATGTGATGAGGCCGGCTGTATGCCAGACAGTAATGTTATAAATGGAGGAAATGCGAGTACAACCTGCATGATTTAAATCAGATTTTGAGTCTGTTTCATCTATTTAAGGCCCTTGAGCAGGAAATCTAGACCTCTACCTCCAGATGACCTGGCATTTGTTCACTTACAGCGCTACAGCCTATAATTTTCCATAGATCTCTGTTATCTTGTGAATCAAGAGGGCAGGCTGTTTTCAAATAGCTTTAATGTTCTGAGTGAACCTGAAAAACAGTACCGGCCAATCAAAACAAAGATTGCAGGATTGTCAAATGCAGGTGGAGTTATATGCAAATAAAACAATTGCTTTGGTTAAACCCCTTCATAGAAGACTACAATGTTCTATTCCAGACAAAAGTACAAAGAGACTGTAAAACAAACAAACAAACAAAAAACATCAAAGTTAAGAAATTCCACATGGATCAAATATGAATAAAGTGCGTTATATAAGCCATTTTGCTGTACATGTTAGGAAACCAAGAGTAATCCTGCTGTGATGCTCAACATTCAGTCATCAACGTTCAGTTTAGTGTAAGTCCGCATTAACCCGTAAAGGGATAGTTCACCCAAAAATGAAAATTTGATGTTTATCTGCTTACCCCCAGTGCATCCAAGATGTAGGTGACTTTTTTTCTTCAGTCGAACGCAAATTATGATTTTTAACTGCAACCGCTGCCGTCTGTCAGTCAAATAATAGCAGTGATTGGGAACTTCAACTATAACAGTAAATAAAACTTGCTTAGACAAATCAAAATTAAACCCTGCGGCTCGTGATGACACATTAATATCCTAAGACACAAAACGATCGGTTTGTGCGAGAAACCGAACATTATTTATATAATTTTTACCTCTAATAGACCACTATGTCCAACTTCGTTCAGCTTCCTGTTAGTGAGGCGTTGTGATGACGGAAGTGATGTCTCGCCCATATACTTCAATGAGAGCGAGACATCACTTCCGTTGTCAGAGCGCGATCAGACCTCACTAACCGGAAGCTGAACGAAGTTGGACATAGTGGTGTATTAGAGGTAAAAATGATATAAATACTGTTCGGTTTCTCGCACAAACCGATCGTTTCGTGTCTTAGGACATTAATGTGCCGTCACGAGCCGCAGGGTTTAATTTGGACTTGTCTATGGAAGTTTTTTCAACTCTTATTGTTCAAGTTCCCAATCACTGCTATTATTTGACTGACAGACGGCAGTTGTTGCAGTTAAAAATCATAATTTGCATTCGACTGAAGAAAAAAAAGTCCTCTACATCTTGGATGCACTGGGGGTAAGCAGATAAACATCAAATTTTCATTTTTGGGTGAACTATCCCTTTAAACGCTTACCTCGGGTCTTTAGTGACCCGGGACATCATTCACTAACCTCCTCCTCATTATTTTTTTAAAGTTAGACATCAACCTCAGTTCTTAGTATTCCTCAATCAAGTCATTAAAAAAATATAACAAGAAAAAAAAAAAAAAAAAGAATACAATTCCCATGAATTTTTTTGTAAAAATTGTATATGGTCGCTAACAACCCGACGTATGTAATAATGTGAGTCTATTTTTTTCTGCACAACAATAATTGAATCTTTGATGACTGAATAAGTGCAAATTCAATTCACCTTTATTCCACAAGGTGGCAATGTCTGATACACAATGATGAAGTGATGTTTCACTCATAGTTGCCGCAGGCTCACTCACTCTGGTGAAGCTGTCAGCGATCAAAATATTGATTTTGAAGATGTTAAAAATGTTTCGAAAATATGTTTGAGATCACAAATATGAGCCATATGTAGAATGTACGAGGACAGTGATGATGGTATAAAACATCTGCTCAAACTGAACTCTTCCAAGCTCCAAAAAGTAACAAAATATGCTTTATTTTATTCTGCTGTAATCGTTACTCCAATATCAGGAAAGTTTTATATTATTGCAACAGAACCATTCGTGTTAGAAATACATCAGGGTCGCTAAAGACCCGAATATGTAATAATGATTGGCGAAACATTCATACACAGCCACATTGTGAAATCATCCTGTTATATGCCACTACTGTCTATATGCAAGATAGTTGTTGAGGACCCATTAGGCATCGCAAATGCTTCTGAATAATTCCATTTTCATTATATATGTACAGTTTGCATCGTATGTATTAGATAATATGGCTCTCAACTAAAGAAAGTTGATAGTAAAGATTAGATAAAGTGCAGTTGTCAAAAAAAAAAAAAAAAAAGAACTATACTGATAAAAAAAATAATGAGATATGAGCTCACAGGATTCATCACATGATAAACTGCATTGTCTTAACTGGAATGTGAATTCTAGGCTCTACTTCTGTTGTTCTGTTCCTGGAATAAAGTATAAAACTACCAAAAAAAAAAAAAGGTAAGGCTGATATCTCGTATTCAAATGCTTCTTTATTAGTGTGAAACATCTCCTACGTACTGTATATCAAATGATAATTTACCAAACATTAGATATGTTAATATTTACTGCTCTCTGTCTTTTAGTCTGTTATCTTATCTTTGGGATAAAAATGTAGAGATGTTTAAATTATTTACAGAAATGCACTTTTAGAAGGCGATTCGTTTTCAGTGCCAGCACTATAGTCAATAGCTAGAATCTATCAAAATCCATTCAAATTCATACTTTGTCTTCTTTTTAATTTCTGCAACAAACCTCACAAAAAATGTGAAGAAAGTTATGGGTTGTTTACTCAACCCCACAGTTAAAATAAAAAATACATACTTTACATACCAACTTTTTTTTTTTTTTTTTTTGCATGGTAAGATATATATTTATTATTTTCATGACCATCAAGCACATTTCCTCCCCTAATTCTCAGTAATGTTATATATATACACACTACCGCTCAAAAGTTTGGGATCGGTAAGATTTTTAATGTTTTTAAAATAAGTTTTGTCTGCTCACAAAGGGTGCATTTATTAAATTAAAAATACAGTAAAAACAGTAATATTGTGAAATATTATTACAATTTAAAATAACTGTTTTCTATTTGAAAATATTTTAAAATGTAATTTATTCCTGTGTTGGCAAAGCTGAATTTTCAGCATCGTTAATCCAGTCTTCAGTGTCACATGATCCTTCAGAAATCATTCTAATTTGTCAATTTGCTGCTCAAGAAAGATTTAATGTGTACAACTGTACAAAATATTTGTGTACAATATTTTATTTTATTTTATTTTATTCTTACTGACCCCAAACTTTTGACCGGTAGTGTATATTGTTACAAAAGCTTTGCATTTCAGATAAATGCTGTTCTTTTGAACTTTCTATTCATCAAGGAATCCTGAAAAAAAAGTACACACCAGTTTTCAACATTGATAATAATAACAAATATTTCTTGAGGAACTAATCAGCATATTAGAATGATTTCTGAAGGATCATGTGACACTGAAGACTGGAGTCATGATGCTGAAAATTCAGCTTTGCCAACATGAGAATAAATTACATTTTAAAATATATTCAAATATAAAACAGTCATTTTAAATTGTAATAATATTTCACAATATAACTGTTTTTACTGTATTTTTAATTAAATAAATTAAGCCTTGGTGAGCAGACAAAATTTATTTTAAAAACATTAAAAATCTTACCAATCCCAAACTTTTGAGCGGTAGTGTATATATTCCAGGATGATTTTCACTACTGTATTTCAGTATTCATTATTTCAGAACTGGATTTTTTTGTATTACAGTAATGAGAATTTGTGGATAAAATATGCTTAATTGTCATATAATGAACTCTGATATTTCTACAAATTATTTTCATTATGTAACTTAATTTCTTAGTTTTCTCTTTTGATTTTAAGCTTAAATAGAACCCACTCTCTAATTCTGCAGCTAATGCTTTGAAGAGCCTGAGTGTTTGTCTATGCAACTGCAGTGAGTTTCATATTTCCCCCATCCATGAATATTCTGTCTTAGGCTTGAAAACTGCCTGCAACCTGGTTCTGAGCACCAAGAGATACCAGCTGTATTAGGGCGTCACAGGGAATCATTGCGGTCAGCGCAGTCGTTACACACTCTCACTGGGTGGTCCCAACCACGAGAGGGCACTGGCCTGGTCTTACTGGAGCAGTTCCCACACACTCCCTGCCCACATGCCCTGCAGTGGTGCTTGGACATGCTGGGGATGAAGCGTTTAGCACAGCAGTGGCACTGAGTGATCTCATGATCCGGGATCCAATAGTCTGGTCTCGCAACCCCCTTTACGAAACCTGTATTAAAAGACAAGATGTGCAAAAAAACCTGTAATTTGTCACTTCACACTCTTGTGTAAATTCAGACACTTAATGTGTACTGGTAACACTCACAGAGAGGGTAGTCCACCGCGGTGGAGACCATATCGAGAGTGGACTGAGCTACTTCCGTCACTCTGCGGGCAACTAGTGTCCGGGTTTCCGTATTGGCCACTGCAAGGGAGAGAATGTATTGTCTCTCAGCTCAGCAAAGCAGTCAACATCCCACACTGAGGCCATTAAAAACTGTTTTGGAAAATGCAACCCTGGGAGATATTCTCTGCAGACTGCATGGTGCATTACATACACACAAATAAGCACACAGAATCAGTCGAGATGAGAAAATACAAACAGAATCTCAAACGATAGCATAATTTTGCACTAAATAAGAGTACCAAATCCCATATTTGAAATGGTTTATTCTGTGTGTAGAATATTAAAAGCTATTTTTAGGCCACTGATATTACTGGAGTCTTGGATAAACAGATGAATACACTACTGTTCAAAACTTTAGGGTAAGAAATCAATACTTTCATCCAGCAAGGACACATTAAATTGATCAAAAGTGACAGTAAAGACATTTATAATGTTATAAAAGATTAATATTTTTCAAATAAATGCTGTTCTTTTTAACATTCTATTCATCAAATGCCCTTTTCAGATGGTAATTGTTTCTCATGTTGACGCAAGGTATTTTCAACATTTAAAGGGGCTAGCCGGTGATTTTATTGCCGTCTGAATCCAGAATGTCAGTGTTTTTTTTCCACCACCCACATAAAAATCCCCAGCCGAATTACCTACTGATTTTTGACAAACACCAAGATCATGTGGTGATTTAATTGCCATCCAAATCCACAACTCTGAGTTCATAAAAGAGATCAATACAAAATTGACAGTTTAAATCCTTTCTGACCACTGCAGAACACCGTATGATAAGTGTTGAGCTTCGCATGTAATTTTTTTAGTATGGAAATGTTGGAAAGCATTTATAAGAACAATATTTCATCGCCGCTCCACCACAGCAAGTGGAACCTGTACAAAAAGACATAAAAGCACTTAACATTTAAAATGGGCCATTATTGGCAGCAACAGGTGTGCAATACCACTTTAAAATATGTATGATATACAATTCTATACATTAAATATATAAACCAAGCAGCTTTATGCTTACCTCATGTAAATAAGAGGCTGCATTAAATTATTTCGGCCAATTTCCATATTTTTAAAATGACATGCATCATTTTGAAACCATTTTAACTATATAGCATGGCTATCTTCCTATTTTTAAACAGGAGATTTAAACAATCATAGGATATTACAATTTTACATAAGATATGCAATATATAGGATATTATTATTACATTAAATATAAATTTATTTACATTTAATTCATGTGCCACTTTATTTACAACAGACTATCATGTGACTGACCATGTGAGCAGCACGCGTTCCCAGGTTCGTAGGATCACAAAACTCGTACCTTCATGTATGAGCCATGCAAAAATAATTTTTTCACATGAGAAACAATTACGGTTACGAATAGGGCTAAAGAATCCTGAAAAAATTAATCATGGTTTCCACAAAAATATTCATAAGCACAACTGTTTTCAACATTGATAATTATAAGAAATGTTTCTTGAGCAGCAAATCAGCATATTAGAATGATTTCTGATGGATCATGTGACCCTGAAGAGTAATGATGCTGAAAATTCAACTTTGATCACAGGAATAAATTACATTTTACAACATATTCAAATGGAATTGTAGTAATATTTCACAATAAAAAAAAAAAACAAAAAAAAGAAAAACAAACAAACAAACAAAAACCTTACAGACCAACCCCAAACTTTTGAAGTGTAGGGCAAAGTTTAAGAATTACTTGCTGAACATTGAAAGTGTGCTTTTAAAAGAGAACGATGTCCTCACCCTGTCCAGTTTGCTGGGGTCCTCCCTGCCGGTAACATTCATCACACACTCGTACAGGGGTGCCGCCCCAACCCCTCTCGGGAACTGGCATGCTGTGAGTGGAGCAGGCCTGACAGAAACCCTCGCCACATGAACGACAGTGGTGCTTCCTCTCCGCCTCCTCAAACGCTCGCTTACAACCATGACATTTCTGAACAGACCAACATGATGTTTATTTGTTTTTACATAATAAAACAATTGATTTGCTTGATATTTTCTTTCACATGCTGTAAGTATATTTTGACATTCTTTTTCATATATTCCTATAGGGCATATCGACTTACAATGATTTCAGCATTGGGTTTCCAGTAGGGTGGAGCCACCTGGTCTGTGAGCCAGGCAGCGACAGCTTTGGTTGGGCCTGAGCTATATTCCGACACTGACTGGATTATGTAATTCACTCCATCCAAAACCCGCTGAGCTGCATTCTGATGGTCTGTCTGGAAGCCACCGTTCTACAAGCATAAAAACAACATTAACCACTGTGAGCATCAATGGAGTCAGCATGTGGATGGGGAACACAGAGAGATAACTCACATCCTGCCAGACATGCTTGACCTCTGGCCGCACCACACTGCTCTCTGGATCCTGGTTGCCCATCCAGTACTGTCTACTCCGGTAGATGATGCCACAGCTGGCGCACTCTAAAACATAGCTGTAGAACAAGACCAGGGTTCAGAGCATGGACGAGGACCAGCTTCTGAGGTTAGTTTCAGTAGAAAAAACATCTTACTCACCCTGACCATGCATACTTGGCCAGACCAAGCCATTGATTATCTGTAGAGGCAGATGTTTTGGGTACGACAATCACTTCCCTTCCGCCCTCATAGCACTTCTGTAACAGAAATGGATTATCACTGTTTTCCCATCATCTTTTTGTTTAAAACTGAGAAATCTAATCCATGTTGGACAGTTTTTGCAAACACATTAATCTGAAACCTCAATTAACATAACAAAACAAGTGGCTAATCCGCTTAAATCTAGGGACTAGTCTTAAAGGTACGCTATGCAACTTTTTTTTTGTTCAAAATCAACAAAATTTAAATAATGAGTCAATACATCATGTCAATAGATTTTTGTATATGTATCTTACAATGATTCACTATGGTGAGCCTATCATAAGTGTTTATATTTTAGACCTAACGGAATAGTTTACGTGGGAAACTGCATACATGTCACTCGCTTGTGCGTGTATTGTCATATCTGTACGTAGAGAAAAGTTGCTCCGGCTACTTTGACGTGTGTATGGTGTGGGAGTGGCATAGATTAGTTGTCACAACGAGCAAGAAAGGTTGACAGGGAGCCATTAAATCTCGAACGTCCCTTTTTTAACAAACCCCGAAAAGAGGAGAGTCTGCTGACAAAAAGAGAATGTGAGAGCTCGTAATAAAACAAGAATCAACATTAACTTGGCTTTTTTGAGATGGCGAGAACTAAGGAATTTGAAATGTTGTAAAAGTGAAAGTAAAAGTGACATTTGTAATACTCTACAGGTAATAATGTGTTTTATTGAACTGATAAATTGCTATATATAGCTCTCGAATAGAGTTCATTGTAAAGCATCACCTATTGTGAAGGCTCATTTCATTGTGGTTGTTGTTGCGCTGTGCTGGAATTTATTTTTAAGGAAGTACCGCGTATATTAATGGGTAAAGCTACAGTAACATCTTCAGCTAGTCATCTTGAGATCCTTTACATCTAAACTGGTTATATCTAATCCTAGTAGTTAATTTTTTATGAGGCAGTATGATAACCATATTCATCCACAGTCACGCAGAGCCGAAGCACAACCAAAACAACGTTCTTCCGCAAAATGCATGCAGTTTTTTTTTTTTTTTTTTTTTAACTGCTAGAGGGCCAAAAGTTACACAGTGTACCTTTAATCAGTATTCATTTTAATTCAATTTAGTGTGATTTATTTACATGGAAAAAAACCTGCACATTTGTATTGCCAAAGTGTTCGCAGCATAGCTGTGTTGTGCATACAATGAGAAACTGTGCAAAATAAAGTAGTGCAAATGGAGAAAATAAGTAATATTAATAAATAAAATATAAACAGTACAACAGAAAGAAAAACAAACAAAACAAACAACTAAATTATAAAATAAAAATAAATAAAATCAAAACAATAAAAAGGAATTGAAATTAAAACATCAAACTAAACTAAAAGCTAAATAAAATAATGTGAAACAAAACCAAAAAACAAACAAACAAAAACCAAAAACAAAACAAAACAAAAAACAAAACAAAACAAAACAGCGATCTTAACCTTGATGTTACCTTACAGATGAGAACTTTATTGTTGTATTGGTGGGCATACTGACACAATCCATCAGCCATGTGCGGGACAGCGTCTTTCTGGTGGTTCATGCCATTTTTACACCGAACACTAAAGTCGTGGGATTTTGAAGAAGTTAGTTATGATTTGCTAGCTCTTAAAAGGTTCTTGAACAATACTGCTCTATTAAATCATACACACAAACACAAGCAATAACAACAACAATTTATGCAAAACCTAATTACATTCAAGTGCATTGACAACTTTTTGTTTTTTCTGTGCAACTGTACATTAGTTTTGCATGCTGAATAGAGATCCTAGTTCTTTATAACTGTGAATCACCAAATAATGAAGTGGCTCAGTGTTGATGCAATGAAATTAGAGTCTGGTGTATGACGCAGCAGAAATTTCCTTGATTTACTATGCATCAAACACATAGCATCTGTGAGGTGCATTAAAGTGATATTTCACCCAAAAATAAGATTCTGTCATCATTTACTCACCCTCACGTTGTTCCAAACCTGTATGAATTTATTTTTGTCTGTTGAACACAAAAGAAGATATTTTGAAGAATGTTTGTAACCAAACAGTTGGACTCTATTATTTTTTTCCCCTTACTATCCAGGTCCATCAACTGTTTGGTTACCTTCCAAATATCTTCTTTTGAGTTCAGCAGACAAAAATAAATTCACACAGACTTGGAACAACTTGAGGGTGAGTAAATGATGACAGAATTTAAATTTTTGGGTAAACTATCCCTTTAAACACAACCTGCAAATTAAACAAATCCATTCAATCTATTGCTCTGAGCATAAAGCCTGTGTGGACTTACTTGCAGCTGAGACAGACTGATGGGCAAGTGAAATATTCATCAGGAAAAAATGAGCATATGCTGATTTTGTCATCTGAGATCTCGCCACAGAACCTGTCGCTCAAGGCCTGAGAGAGAGCAGAGCAGTGAGGTCCAGTGAAGCGTAGTTTCAGAAACATGATCAGTGGACAAAGGTGAACACAAACACTACATGCATACACTGACCCCAAAAAGTACTTCAGGACACTTACGCCATATTTACTGTAAGTACATTTACATTTAAAAGTTTGGGATCGGCAAGATGTTTTTAAAAGAAGTCTCTTATTCTCCCCAAAGCTGATTAAAAATACAGTAATATCGTAAAATATTATTACAAAAGTTTTACACTGTAATGTGTTTTAAAATGTAATTTATACCTGTGACATGAAGCTGAATTTTCAGCATCATTACTCCAGTCTTCAGTGTCACATGATCCTTCAGAAATAATTCTAATATGCTGATTCGATGGTCAAGAAACTTTGGATGCATGCCCCCCATTCACTCCCATTATAAAGCTAGGAAGAGCCAGGATATTATTAAATATATCTCCGAATGAGTTTGTCTTAAAAGAAGATGGCTTGAGGGTAAGTCACGGGATAATTTTTATTTTTGGGTGAACTATCTCTTTAATTGCATTAGATACAAAATAAATCAAACAAAACATCAAAGCTTAAGTGTCTAAATTCTTTTTGGGGCCACTTTACACAGACATACACAAAGAAATGCGTGAGGAGCTACCTTCAACGCACTGAACACAATGGCAGGCTGGCGCGGGGCTCGCTGGGATGTGTTGTTCACTTGCTGATTGACTATCTGCAGTAACTGTGAGTAGTCTGTGGGGGGAGTGATGGTCTGGGTGCCCACATACTGAACGGAGCTGAAGGCGTCTGTGCTCTGGCCCAAGTCATGGAAGCGCTTTTGCAGCAGTGTGTCTGCTTGCCCCAGGGCAGAGACATCTGGATAAGAAAACAAACCCATATTTCTCTAGCCTGACACTTCATCGGAAGACAATAGTTCAAAAGTTTCAAAATAAAAAGATGAAAGAAGTGTTTACAGGCATATACAGACTTTTTTATGCGTTTTATATAATGTTTTTCATGAACAATGATTTACAGCATGCTGAAAACATGAGGTTTACCCAAGGGTACAATTGTAACTGAGCAGTATTGTGATCTTTGTAACCTGAGTCACTCTGTCTTGGGATTTACCTGCAATCTGTGTTAGATTAGTAGCTTAATCATTAAGTCACCTAAATCACCTTTCATTCCCATTCTGATGCTCCAGTGTTTTGATTTTCTTTTGGACAAATGACAAAAATAAAAGGATTTTATGAATATCCATGTCCTTTGAAAATGTGCCCTAATAAAATAAGTTTATTGTGCAGTAATCTTTTATAGAAGCAATAAGGCACCTGAAGATGCAATATTGTATTATATTTTATATAATATCTTTATCTCTTTGTATCTATGTTGGTTTCATAAGACTTGACATAGGAATATGTTTTTACCATATTCAAGAAAAGTTACAATTTAATTATTTAAATTCAAAAATGTCATGTGGTCTAACAATAAATAAAAAGTAAAAACATTTTCCATGCACTTTGCGTAAATGCGCACACATTATTTGTTAAAGTTTTGAAATATACTTAAGTATATAAATGAATTCATTTTTTTTTATTATTATTTTCAACTTGACGCAGTCATGTTTTTTTTTCCTGTTATGTTGATTGCACCACATGACTATTTCAAACTTTTAAATTTTTTCAACTAATAAGCAGTGAAATATTTTTTCTAAAAAATAAAATAAATTAATTATTTTAATTAGGCTTTTTTCTTCATTATGATAACAGGACAGTTCAAAATGAATTTTAATTCACAAATTAAACACATTCTTATCATACATTTTAAGGGATAGTTCACCCAAAAATGAAAATTATCCCATGATTTACTCGCCGTCAAGCCATCCTGGGTGTAAATGACTTTCTTCTTTTAGACGAACACAATCTGAGATATATTAAAAAATATCCAGGCTTTTTCAAGCTTTATAATGGTAGTGAATGGGGCTTGAGATTTTGAAGCCCAAAAAAGTGCATCCATCCATCATAAAAGTAATCCATACAGCTCCAGTGGGTTAATAAAAGCCTTCTGAAGTTTTTGTAAGAAAAATATCTATATTTTTACTTTATAAACTAGAATCACTGGCTTCTGTATGTGAGTCAATTCCAGTGAAAGAGCGAATTTTGACCTGGCACGACGTATTGACGAATGTGGAAAAACAGAGGATAGAGCAAAACAAAACACCGGTCATAAATTAGAAGTCCAAAGTGAGAATTTTTAAAGAGAAATATCGGAGGATTTCGATATAAGAGAAGAAGAGCTTGAGTCTTGAGAGCTTGATTCATTTTTCTTACAAAAATGCATCGCTTCGCTTCAGAAGGCCTTTATTAACCCCCTGGAGTTGTATGGATTACTTTTATGATGGATGGATGCACTTTTTTGGGCTTCAAAATCTTGAGCCCCATTCACTACCATTATAAAGCCTGGAAAAGCCAGGATATTTTATTAATATAATTCCAATTGTGTTTTTCTGAAAGAAGATAGTCATATACACCTAGGATGGCTTGAGGTTGAGTAAATCATGGGATAATTTTCATTTTAGGGTGAACTAACCCCAAGTCTTTGTCTGTATGCATGCATTGCATTTCTATTGTATTTTTGATTAAAATAATAGATAAAACTTAGCAAAAAATAGCATTTTGTTATTGGCCCGGCATATTACTGACTAAAATCTCTCTAAAGATTCATCATTTGACTACAGAGACAATGAAACAAATTGAAATTCTCATCACTAAGCAAAGAGAAATAAAAGTGGGAATGATGAAACAATTCAGTTTGACTGACAACTTGTGTATTTCCAGTGGGATTCTCCACCAGTCTGAATTCAGGACTTTTTCAAAGATCCCCCTGGCTATGTGTTTAGGCCCCATGAGGGTGTGCAGACCCAAGTTGAAGCAACAATCCCTTTGCCTCAGGCTAGTCGTACAACAGCCTTTGGCAACAACATGTATCAGAAAAATGCTGTATTCATATTGATAAACACTTCGGGTCTTGTAAATGTGAAAGTCTGCTTGCTCTGGCTTACCTTGGCCTAGCAGCTGAGTGCGAGAAGTCTCCTGGAAAACTATTACGGCAGGTCCCAGGCTGGAGAGAGGCACGTCCAGCCCGCAGCGGTTAGACAGAGTGCGGAGCTCAGGTGTAAAGTGCTTCAGGTAAGCTGCCGACGCGCTGCCAAGGAACTGAAACATGTCGTTGTGCAGCCTCTCAGCTCTTGTGCGGTAAACGACCACGTCTGATACGGCCAGAACCTTCAGCAGCAGACGCATCCGGCGGTTCTGCTGACTGGCGGCACCCAGCAGGCCCTCTGTATCCAGTACGATCAAGTTCAGGTGAGGATCGTAGGCGGCCCATACGCCCACCGTGCACGAGGATGGAGACGGAGATGTGGCAAATACCTCCTTGCCATCGAAAAGCACGTGGTTAAGCGTGTGGGACTTGCCGTCGCCCGTGTTGCCGAAGATGGAAAGCACTTTGACTGCTTGAGCAGCACTGCAGCCTAACCTCTGCAAAAAATGGCCTTCGTTCTTTACCTGGGAGAGAGAAAAAGTATGAGAGACATTAGGTTTATAGAGAATGGTCCGAAAAAGAGAATATATCCAGTGAGTGGCAGTCCCTTGGGGCGAAAGTGCCTCATTGATGCCAGAGGTCAAAGGCAACAGTAACTTAAATAACCACAACTGAGGTTTGCAGAAGAGTATCTCTGAACACACAACACGTCAAACCCTCATGCAAATGGGTGGCACTCCTGTCAAGACATGCAGATGGTAGAGCCCAGAATTTGGCGTAAACAACATGAAAGCATGATCCATCCTGACTTCTATCAACGGTTTAGGCTGCTGCTGGTGGTGTGATGGTGTGTGGGATATTTTCTTAGCACACTTTGGACCACTTCTGACCAATCGAGCATCGTTTAAACGCCACAGCCTACCTGAGTATTGTTGCAGACCATATCCATCCCTTTATAACCACAGTGTTTCCATCTTCTGATGGCTACTTCAAGCAGAATAACACAACATGTCAGCTCAATTAATCTCAAACTGGTTTCTTGAACATGACAATGAGCTCACTATACTCAAATGGCCTCCACAGTCACCAGATCTCAATCCAGTAAAGCACCTTTGGGATGTGTTGGAATGGGAGATTCGCTTCAACTGCATGGAACATCTCTGAGGAATTAAGGCAGTTCTGAAGGCAGAAGGGGGTCCAACCCAGTACTAACAAGGTGTACCTAATAAAATGGCCGGTGGATGTATGTATGTATCTATCTATCCAAGTATCTATCGGTGACACTTAATATTCAACAATATTACTCAATTGACCCTTCCGAGAGTTTGATTGACAAGCGATCTAACCAATCATAACGCAGAATCTGCAATTTTGTCCAACAAAGCAGTCAGGAGTTAGTTCACCCAAAAATTCCTGTCATTTATTAGTCACCCTCATGTCGTTCCACAGCCGTAAGTCCTTCATTCATCTTTAGAACACAAATTAAGATATTTTTGTTGAAATCCAATGGCTCCGTGAGGCCTGCATAGCCAGCAAAGACATTCCTCTCTCAAGATCCATTAATGTACTAAAAACATATTTAAATCAGGGTATAATCAGGGTACAGTGGTTCAATATTAATATTATAAAGTGATGAGAATATTTTTGGTGTGCCAAAAACAAAACAAAATAACGACTTATTTAGTGATGGCTGATTTCAAAACTCTGCTTCATTAAGCTTCGGAGCGTTATGAATCTTTTGTGTCGAATCAACGGTTCGGAGCGCCAAAGTCACGTGATTTCAGCAGTTTGACACGCGATCCGAATCATGATTCGATAAGCTGATTCATAACGCTCCGATGCTTCCTGAAGCAGTGTTTTGAAATCGGCCATCACTATATAAGTCGTTATTTTGTTTTTTTTGCCGCACCAAAAATATTCTTGTCGCTTTATAATATTAATATTGAGCCACTGTACTCACATGAACTGATTTAAATATGTTTTTAGTACATTAATGGATCTTGAGAGAGGAAATGTCATTGCTGGCTATGGAGGCATCACTGAGCCATCGGATTTCAACAAAAATATCTTAATTTGTGTTGTGAAGATGAACGAAGGTCTTACGGGTGTAGAATGACATGAGGGTGATTAATAAATGACAGAATTTGGGTGAACTAACTTGAAAAATGGTGTGTATTTACATCTTTCTGCATTTGAAACAACATTCCTTCTGATGTTCATTCATGTTTATTTGATGCTATAAATGAACTAGTAAGAAAAGATGATCGGTTCACGAGCTGCTTGAGCTGAGCAGCAATCTGTCATAACACAAAATGTTTTTTATTGTTCGAATTTCTTTAGCTGGGACTTTGTTAAATATCATAAGTAACCTGCTCTGTCTTGTCTGTCGACGTGTTGTCAGTGTCCTCTTTGCTCCACGATGTATTTTTCACTCTGTGTGACGTGACAGCGCCACGGCTTGTCGGACAAAGCAACAGTAACTACGGGGGGCGGGTCTTTGCGAAGGGTCAATTGACTGCACTGACACTATTGGATAACTGAACTGATCTGCAAGATGTCTTTTTTCTTTCTATTTTTTTTGCAGAGCTGCTTTATAGATGAAATTAAGTAATTTAATAACTGATAACTAATAATCTTTACATCATAACTGAATCAACACTAAACTGACTTCAGCTGAACAATGACCCTATTTTCTTTTAGAGCTGCTTTACAGTCTGTTTGCATCATTGAATCATTTACCTGTTATCATGGTAAAGCTGCTTTGAAACAAACTGTATTGTATAAAGCGCTATATATAGGTGACTTGACTGAATCTAAAAGGGACAGTTCGCCCAAATATTATTATTATTATCCTGAATGATGACTGAGTCATCCTGCTTTTTATGTTCTACTGAAGAAAGAAAGTCAGATTGGTTTTGAACAACAAAAGAGTAAGTACATAATGAAGCTTCATTTTTGGTCTCTATACAGTAACAATCTCACATGAACGTAATTAACCACTTTCATGTCTGTAAACTGTCCAAAATAGCACTGTCACTGTTAACTCTCAGCCAATAGATAACAGTTAATATTATATTCATATGCCATGGAACTAACAACGTACATCAATAATATAATGGTATCATTATGATACGTGTCCAAAAACATAATATACCATGGTTATATCCACATATACACACAAATGGTAACACTATGGTAAAGTTTAAAACCATAACATAACAGCAGTATACAACACTGAGATCATTTAATGTTTATAAATCACACTGTGTTGACAGATGTATCATGTGCTGTATCACATGGCCCTGTATTAATGTGGATGTACGTGACAAAAACACAAACCCCTGATATAATCAATGATGATCGACCTGTAAAGATTACATATCAGTGAGATCCCTAAATGTTGACAAGACAGCTCTTCCTCGTGATTTAGTTGACAGTTTGGGGTTAGTTTATCTGTATTATTCATATCACACATATTATTATTAGTTATTACCATGCTTATGATTTGACAAACACCTCTCAAAGTGTATAAAAACAACAAAGACACTACATGTGCTTTTACCTAATAGCTTGATGGCTAACATAGAAGCTAACAAAAACAAACCTGCAAGCTTTCGTTTTCGTCCACCAGGAGAAAACTCCGGCCATTTTCCTTCTGCTCGTCCATCTTAGCAGGCCCGAGACTAATCTCATCCATATCTTTCAGCAGCATTTCAGACATCGTGAAAGATTTAAAACCATCCCAACTCCCTGGAAAGCTAGTTACACTACAACTGTCCCAGGACTACTTGGTTATCAAGCTGAACTGCAGAGGGCGCTGTTGCTGTTCTATCAAGCGCCTTCATTTTGTATTACTGAGCATTTTCTTGACTCCCTCTAGTGGTTATTCTGATGAACTGTCTTGTAGAGGTCTTTGTGTGCAGAAAACAAGTTTATACTGGAGTCAATAAAAACAAGTCTCCATAAAATGAGCTCTCACATGAGCTTATTATTCTATAATAGTTATGACAACATTTTGTAAACTGCTGGTGCAAACAGAATATAACTGATGTTTAATTATGTTTCAGAATTTCTTACATTGCAATAATGAAATGAGGATTAGCTCAACTCTAAAACCCCCTTTAAAAATGCAGAAATTTTAGTGTTCTGCAGAAATCCCTTATGAATCAACAGGACATTTTTTTGTTCACAGTCTTTCCATAGAGCTTGCTAAGGTTCATTAAATATTTGTTAGCACGGATCTATAAATATCACATGTCACAGAATGCCTTCAAAGTGGCGCCATTGCAGTTAACTGGACTGAAGAGCACTTTATAGTCACTTTTAGAGGTCAATCTGGCCTCTTGTCACAGTATTTGAATCCACATGATTGATGAATATGCATTTTATAAGCAGAATAAAAACATATAGGAGAATTATTAGACTATAAGTATTAACGTTATTGTCTCTGTAGTTAATATATAGGCTATGTCAGCAGTCCACATGGAGGAGGATAACATACTTTATTAAAAATAGAATATAATGTCTTAAAGGATAATTGTAATAATTCCTGATAATTTACTCACCCCCATGTCATCCAAGATGTTTATGTCTTTCTTTCTTCAATCGAAAAGAAATAAAGGTTTTTGATGAAAACATTCCAGCATTATTCTCCTTATAGTGGACTTCAATGGCCTCCAAACGGTTGCAGGTCAAAATAACAGTTTCAGTGCAGCTTCAAAGGGCTTTAAACAATACCAGACAAGGAATAAGGGTCTTATATAGCGAAACGATAGCTCATTTTCTAAAAAAAAAAAGAAAAAAGAAAAAAAATTATATACATTTTATCCATAAATGCGCATCTTGAACTAGCTCTCTTCTTCTTCTTCTTCTTCTTCTCTATTTGAATTCCAGCAGTGTAGACACTGCTAAGTGCATTACTGCCCTCCACAGGTCAAAATTTGAACTCAGTTGTCATATACAATATGCTACCGCAAATATATATTAGTTCAAATTTTGACCTGTGGAGGGCAGCATCTACACTGCTGGAATTCAAATAGAGAATAATAATAAGAAAAAGAGAGCTAGAGATGAGCATTTATGGTTAAAATTTATATAATTTTTTATTTATTTTTTTAGAAAATGAGCGATGGTTTCTCTAGATAAGACCCTTATTCCTCGTCTGGTATCGTTTAAAGCCCTTTGAAGCTGCACTGAAACTGTAATTTTGACCTTCAATCGTTTGGGGTCCATTGAAGTCCACTTTAAGGAGAATAATCCTGGAATGTTTTCCTCAATATTTATTTTCGACTGAAGAAAGAAAGACATGGACATCTTGGATGGCATGGGGGTGAGTAATTCGTCAGGAACTAAAGTAAACTAATCCTTTAATGAAAATGTAAAATGCAGAAAAGTTTGTTTGAGGGTTAGATTTAGGAGATGAAAACGGTGTATACTAATGCATATTTGAAAAATGTGTGTTCAAATATAAATTAGTGAGAAAGATATGTATGATTATTAAATAAAGTATTTAATAAAGCAATGTGATATTGATCAATGCCAACCTAATGTTGATGTAATTATCTCTTATATATAGTAGGCTAGCCTATAATTGTAAGAACGAATGATTTCTTTCTGCCATCGCTCTCTAAAAATATTCCCATTTCTCTATACGAATCAACAAAGCTACCAACATGAGAGCAAAATACTGACAGACAGTCCAGCAATCCAACCTTGAATTTACAGTAGATGTTTTGGCTTACCCATACAAAATCAAGGCGGGACTAGTATACAGTTAACCCCAGTGCATTGTTCTATTTGTAGTTCAAGCGCCGCTGACTCCTGCAGACACAAGGGAATTAAAACTACATTTCCCAGCGCTGATCATCAGTTAGCCATGCTCCTATTGGCTGGCTGATCCAGCCGCAGCCCCAGAGAATGAATGAAATTGAAATTGCTGCTATATTACATGTACAATACCGGGGATCTGCAGTCTTACATTGTATCATTCTATATCAAAATGGCCACAGTGGTCCAAAATCCTCTGAAATCGTAAGTAAAAATATTTATATTTTAATGCTTTATGGGATACATGTCATGTAACTAACAGCGTTCGTTCAAATTCACAAATATGCAAACATCTTTAAAAGTATAAAATGCCGGCGAGGTTTAAACTACGAATGCATGTTGAAATGCAATAAATCATAATGCATGCGACGACATTTTGTCATCTGAGCAAATATGGCATGTTGTAAAGTGCAGAGTCTCGGGTGTCATTTCTGCATATGCACAGTGATATGGAGGAATGTTGGGAATGTTGACCCGGCGTCAGTATTGATCACTAGGAACTTACAGTTGTTGGTATTGGAATCGGAGAGTTCACTGGTCACCAAGATAAACGATGACACTTGAACATTTTTGCTTTTGCTTTTGTATAAAATGATGTCAAACAAAATGATATGCTGCCTGTAAGAGGGATGTGCAAACTGGCTGAACTGGAAAATGTTACAATTTATCACACTAAGCAATGGTTTTGCATCGCACGCGGTGATCACATACATAAGATTGTACAAATCACATGCATCGTGCATATGAATTATTAGCGTTATGAATGCATGATATTTTAGTGGCGTGTAACATTTGATATATTTCATGCGCCGTTGAATTAATGCACATTCCGTGAAGTTTCCATTAGATTCCTTTGTGCACACTGACACATTTTTTCAGCGTGCGGCACGCAGACGCCACACGGGCTCAGTGCCAAAAATTGCTTTACATTCGTCTGCTAGAGACGGGGACCTTCCGAATGGGGAGACGTGTTTGTATTTGGCATGAATATGTGACTGTAGCTCTTATATCTTATTAAGGGGGAAATTGCACTTTCCTAACCTGCGAGGTTGCATCTCTTGTAACTGCCTACCTTGACCCAAAACGTCTTAACAACGGTGTTTTGTGGTTGCAGTTTGGTAACGTCACGTTGGTAACGTGTTGGTATTACGTTTTGAAAAAATACCAAAATACAACCAGGCCACATTACAAAGCTTGTGGAATGTTAGGTGTCTACTTTTTTTTAACTTAAGCTATTATAAATTATTAATTTTATGATTGATATCACTTCAAGTTTGTGAATGGAGGCGACTTTTTTGAATGACAAATTTCTCGCTCGCGCAAAAACCGTTAACTGACTAGAGCGGCGCGCGCAGGATTCAGTCAGACAGGATGAGGTTTTGTGAGGTAAGACACTTACTTAACCATATATATGACAAATTATAAGTCTAAATGTGTCAGAAATAACAAATGAGAGTAATATAAGTGAAATAACATTCGAGTATAGCGCTACAACACCGGTTATTCACATTTACACAACAGCCTTGGCATAATTTGGATTCGGACAAATAAAAAATACTTATTCAGAGGTGCCAAATTAAGTTGGACTTAACATAAGTCTAGCAAATATACATTAATATAGCTGCTTTCGTCACTATGTGTATGTTTTTCTTAAAAATCTGGAGTTTGAATACACACCTGTCCTACGTTCAGTTCATCACGTGACTCACGTGACCTTTTTGAATGCAGAGTGGACGCCATTTGCGTAAGTGCTAGACGGCCATTAAACGTAAATTTCCTGTCCATACTGTACCTATACACATAACTTACCTTATAATAGTTTTTATGAAGTGTGACAATGGGTATTGAAACCAAAAACAAAATCAAAACGTATCTTTTGGACATTTAATTAGGCTACCTTAGCGTAACATATAAATAGCCCTATTGGTAACAAATACTATAGTCATTTAGGCTATAGTAAATACTATAGTGTTTTTGAACCATACTCTAGTAAATTGTAGTATACTATATGTTATAGTATTTACAACACTTTGTTAATGAATGCTACAGCATACTATTAACTATAGTGAACTGATCAACTGTAAAAAAAATAACAAATGAGAGTAATATAAGTGAAATAACATTCGAGTAAAGCGCTACAACACCGGTTATTCACATTTACACAACAGCCTTGGCATAATTTGAATTCAGACAAATAAAAATACTTATTTAGAGGTGCCAAATTAAGTTGGACTTAACATAAGTCTAGCAAATATACATTAATATAGCTGCTTTCGTCACTATGTGTATGTTTTTCGTAAAAATCTGGAGTCTGAATACACAACTGTCTTATGTTCAGTTCATCACGTGCCTCACGTGACCTTTTTGAATGCACAGTGGACGCCATTTGCGTAACCAGTGCTAGACGGCCATTAAACGTCAATTTCCTGTCCATACTGTATAAACAGTAACTTACCTTATAATAGTTTTTATGAACAATGGGTGTGACAATGGGTATTGAAACAAAAAACAAAATCAAAATGTATTTTTTGGACATTTAATTAGGCTACCTTAGCGTAACATATAAATAGCCCTATTGGTAACAAATACTATAGTAATTTATAGTAGCCTAAATACTATAGTGTTTTTGAACCATACTATAGTAAATTGCAGTATACTGTATAGTATTTACAACACTTTGTTAATGAATGCTACAGCATACTGTAGTATTAACTATATAGTGAACTGATCAACTGTAATAAATACCGTAGTATACTTTAGTTTTTTGCTACAGTAAACTGTAGTGTATATTGTAGCATTATACCCTATAGTTGTAGAAAACCTAGTACAGTATTGGGTAAAGTAATTATATTACTATAGTTGTTATATTACCACAACAAATTAATTCAAGTTTTTTACTATAGTATGGTTCAAAAACACTATAGTATTTACTATAAATTACTATAGTATTTTTTTCACCTGGGTAGTTAAATCATTAGTTGACATGAACTAAAGAAACATACTTGCAAAGCATTTATTAATCTTAATGTTAATTTCAAAATTTACCAATACATTATTAAAATCAAAAGTGGTATCTGCTGACATTTAGGCTAATAGACCTGAACTAATCAGTTGTAACTTAACAAAGACTAATACTGTAAATATTGTTTGTTAATGTTAGTTAATGCATTATTAACTAATGGGACCTTATTGTAAAGTGTTAGTACATGAGTATTCAGTTGCACTCTCTAATACTTTTCTGTAAAGAAATGAAACTTCTGTGGATTTTGTAAATCCGCAGTTTTGATTCAGTGACTTGTGTAAGTAACTCATACATGACAAATCCTGCAGTATCTTACTCGGGTTCTCTTTGGTTCGAGTGGTGAACTTTGTTATTGAATGTGGCCGGATGTTTTCAGGTGTACGTCTTGAAATATTTGCATGAGAAACATGAATGAACAGAAAGAGGGGCTGCAATCAGCGTCTGAATTACTGTGATGTTACGCTCTTCAGTAACCCTCTTCAAAGAACCCAGTTAAAGTGCAGTACTTCTGGAGCCATGAGGAGATATCAGTTGAGGAGCCAATCTAATTTACATTACTGGCTTTTTATAAATCACTCATTTTTAAGAGATGGTGATTAAATTATGCCTGCCTTGATTGCTGATTATCTGCTATCTGGCATGCCTTCACCAAAATGATGGCATTTCATTGGGAATCTTTGAATCGTTGGATTAGTTTCCCACTGTTCTCGTTGTGTATTTCTCTTTGTTTAGTCTTTACTGGTCCTCAGATCTCTTTAGTAATTACTCATGTTCACTTACTGTCTATATTTTCTCCTCTATCTTCCACTATCTCTTTCTCTCTGTCTCCTAAAGTGATGGTGCCCTGTCTCTCCCAGTCATTTCACAGGATGCGGAATGCAGACTTCTTGGATAGTTATTCCGCTTTGCCTCACTGATCTGAGAAAAATGAATTCTAGATAATTCTTCACACTGTCGCTCTTAAGCCGAAGACTGTCAACCCCGTTCTAGATCCTTCCTCCCCATCCTTATACTCAGGCCCTTTTTAATGTTTGTTTGCATAAGCAGCCGCAATTCTATAAGGGCATCTTTTTTTCTGAGACTGGTGGGCTGTTCTCTTCATTTCACTCACTCACTTTTTTTTCCCAGAGAGACTCTCTTTGTCTTCAAGAGGAGAGAGAGAGACACAGATAGGTATTTTTAGCTCTATGACCTATTTCTCCGAAGCTACCTAACTCACTGTCAGTCATCACACTGTTGCTCAGGGATCTTATAATATGCAACTTAGCATCTATAGTCCATATGTAGTGTACTAGAGGTGTTTCAGTTGTTTCGAAGGTTAGAAAAGCATGGTGTGCTCACTTTCACTCTTTTTTTCTGGGAGGTGAGACACCTTGTGGGAAGATCATCAGATGTGGACTGAGGAAGTCCGAGGGAGGGTGTCGCTTGCTGATGATTCAGTCTTGTCAGTGTGAACATCTGAGTCAAGTAGTTTTGAGAATAGGAGCCTTGGCTGTGGAAAAATATCTGGATATTAGAATTCCCATCAAATTTAATATTGTTTTTTTGCCACAAGATTTTACCTCATGATGATACTATAGCGATACAGCATAAATCAATATTTTTTATATTTTTATAATACATTTTTTCAAATCAAATGCGCTCTCAGCTAGAATCCATACGCTATATACCAGAGTTTTGGATAGCCGTGAATTAAATCTAGCAAAATACAATATTATTATTCTATTGCAGCCCAGATAGTGAGATTTACTATTGACTAATCTGCCAATATTTGGCCATTTTGAGATTGAGCCATTGAACTGAAGACCATATGTCAGAATTAACAGAAGTGTATATTTTGCCTTATGTCAGTTCCAAATTCTATTGATGGGTTCATCATTGATAGTAAACTATTTATGTTGTAATTTTTCTTGTGAATTTTGAGTATAGTATGCCAAAACACCCCTATGGCAATTCAAATTATTTTACATTTTGGAGAATAGGTGATGAATTCATATTAATTTGTACGAAAACATGCAAATGAGATAATACAAATTAAAATGAATTCACCACCAATTTGTCAAAATGTAAAATAGTTCAGATTGTCATAAGGGTGTTTTGGCATATACTCAAAATTCATAAGAAAATTATTAAATAAATAGTAGGGGTGTGTAACAGTACAAAGAAGTCACAGTTCGGTATGTACCTTGGTTTTGGGGGTCACAGTTTGGTACAATTTCGGTATGGTCACACTTTAGATTAGGGTCCACTTCTCACTATTAACTAACTATGAAATGTAACTTTTGTCTCAATAAACCCATAATTACTACTTATTAATAGTTAGTTAAGGTAGTTAAGTTTAGGTATTGGGTAGGATTGTAAGATGTAGAATATGGTCATGCAGAATAAGGTATTATTATATGCTTTTTTTGTACTAATAAACAGTCAATATCCTAGTAATATGCATACTAATAAGCAACTAGTTAATAGTGAGAAATAAATAAAGTGTAACCGGACAAAGGAACAAATCCACAATGCTAGGTTTCTTTTATTTTATTTTGAACACACTGCAAATCACAGTTCGTTCCACTAGCAGCATTTTGTCCCCTGTTGGTACAATATAGCTTCCTTAAGTTTACTAAGCACTAAGCAGTAAACAGAATAAACTCTGGTCATATTTTTTTGCAGGGCTGATAAAAAACAAAAGGTATTTGGTCACAATCAGCTACAAAACTGAAAAGCATATTGTGTTATAAAAGTACAAAATAAATAGAATAATGAAAAATAAAACTTGTGCATTAGGAGAGTTACAATTTGATTCACTTAAACTATTCCGTTTCACGCACCTTTCAAAGAATTCTCCTTTGTCCATGAGTGCAGAAAGACACATTTGACGTGTGCAAGTTCTCAAGTGCTCAAGTCATTCTGCTGTTCTTCTTCTGCTCTTTTTCCAGTTATGGTGGTTAACAAACAGCATTGCATTACCGCACATGCCCCCCTCTGGATTGGTAGAGTGTGTATCACCTGTGACAGACTGTATTCGTCGTCTTATTGCATGCACCGAACCGTGTCCTTCGTACTGTACGCTTCGGGATGAATACATGTACCTTACACCCTTAATAAATAGAATACGGTTAGGTTTAGAGGTGGACATTCATGCTTTTTTTTTTTCTAAAAATCATGTTTCCGTACCAATCACGTCATGAATTCATACCAATCATGAATTCATACGAAATTGCCACCTTATAAAATTGTTACATTTTCTCATTGTGTTGGTAAATGCTGTGTAAAATCATTTCTTTTCATTAAAGCAAGTTTGTGTACATTGCATTTGCTATCATTGAATGGTATATACATTGGCGATAGGCCACCCTGCTCCACAAGACTAGACTCAGTTATTAATATAATATCACTGATTCCCACTCCTAGTTGCTTGCTTACATGCTCAAGTCAGAAATGCACACCCTCAAGTCTCTACAATATTCTGGACATTAGATATGGATCAGGTTCTTCCATCAGTGAAAGTTTATGGGATTTTTTTTTTTTTCACCCATTTGATCATCTCCCAGGCGAAAATTGTAAGACCTGTGACTTCGAAAAGTAATATCGCACCTCTCCTCAGCAAGCCACATGGTTTGAGGTATCTTTTCCTTACAAAAAGCATTGTTTGGTTTAGAATGTCTTCAGCTTCAGTCTGTTTTTGATGGGATGGATCTCACTGATGTGTTGAGCTGGTGGTCTGCAGGGTTTACTGCATAACGCAATCAGAGGCTGGTCTGAACTGAGATTGCCTATAGGGCAACGCTTTAAACAAATAATGATTGTGCCTAGTACAGCCTCTAGCAGATTATAGTATTATAGTATGTCTAAACATAAAATGTCCCTCACTCCCTCAAATATATGGCCTCTGCATTGGGAGGTGGGCATCTGCATCCATCAGATTATTAATATAAAACGCATAGACTCCTTTGTGTGTTTGTTCACTCTTTGAATATTGAACTTGCGTATTCTACATGGGCATCTTTGGCTGTGCGAGACTGTGTGTACTTTGTTCTGAGTGCTAGTGTGTGTGTCAGTATGAATCAGAACATGCATGTGGAGCAGAATAGCAGTGTATGGCAGGGTCCATTGCTAAATGTGGGTCCATCAGAGGAGATTTATAGCTGTTCTTCTTTCGCCGTTATTAGGTGGATAGATCCTCTCCCAAGATTTCAGATATTATTAAAGTGCAGAGGGTCGAAATATTAATCTCTCTACCAGACAAACTGTCCCACTAGCCATTTTCAGTGGAGATCTATATGAATACTCGTTTAAAGGCAACCATAGATGGTCCAAGAGGGAAACATAAAGGCTTAAATATGATCTGCGAAGAACATCACGCAAGAAGCGCAAGGTGGAGGGCAAGTTCTACAGTGTACGGTGCTCACAAATCAGTTGATATGTCCCCAAATGTATTTTATGCTGTGCAAATAATGTGATATGAGCAACATCACATGAGTAGCAGTGCGATATGGCTGTATATCTGCATGGCTGTGATTCAGCCATAGGTAATACTAGTGTGATATTGCATTTATACAACAGTTCGACAGCGCAGATGAGTAAATATATATAAGAAACAACAACGGAGTGTCTTTAAAGACCCTCTTTTGTGAGGAACTACTTCCTTCCGCCATGGATTCAGATCTCAAGTTGACAGTTTAACACTTTAGCCTTACTAATTTTAAAATGTCACTTTAGATCTAGTAACGAAGGAATGTTGAGTCGCTTCATTGAAGCTTATTGTGTTTTGTAGATTATTATGGTATTATGAGAGAGAGATCAAATAAAAAAGTGTATTATCTGCTTCTGATATAGCATTCACTATTCAGGTTTATGTCCATAATGTTATATCTATTATAAAAAATTAGTTTGAATATCTGTTGAGGAAAGGGATGTCTTTGTCCTTTTAAAAGTTAACTGGATTTCCTACAGCGCTAAAGCAACGTCCTTGTTCTAACTCATTCATAAAGAGAGTCTTTGTCGTCATCTAATGGCGTAATAATGTAACTTTCACCGATCCTATTCACTGCTCCTATTATGAAACTTACTGTTCCCCTTAACCCAAATTGTTTTGCTTTGGAACAAGTAATAGATTAATAAGACCAAAGATTGCCCGTTTGATATACCCCGTTTGATAAATTAATTATATCTCATTTAACCACTATCTAAGAGACAGTGGCAAATTCCCGAAGGACTGGCCAAGATGAAGCTGTTCTCTGTGGGTACATGAGTGCTGAACGGCCGCTGATAGCCTGGAGCTTGCATATGCGAAAGCGTCAAAACAAATTGTAAAATAGGTGCTATGTTTATATATGAGTCACATATTTGAGGTATAAATAACTACATTCTCACCTAAAAAAACTCTTTAAACTACATTTCATGACATAACAATGATGGATTTGCTCGACCGCCATGACATTTGCCGCAAGATGAGTGATACAAATGGTGAAACGGTACCAGTGCTGATACTGGGAGAATATTGCAAAGCTCTCAGCCAATCAGATTTGAGAACCAGAAAGAACTGTTGTGTAAAGTCTTATAATAAGCAATGGGATTTACCCTGCAGTACAAGTGCACCTGTAAGCATCCCTGTCCGTCCTGCGGTCTTTTCAAGCAGTGAAACATGCGGCAGGACATCAGGTCCATGTTACACCACAGGCAACGATTTATGTGAACACACAGACTGTGCCAGCAAACACAGCAGGGCAATTCAATATAGTAGACAAATGCCTCTGAGGATATATGGTTCTCTACAGCAGTGAAGGATCATGGGTATTCCATTTGAGCATGGGTGTTTGGGAGCATCACGGTCCACGGTGAACGCAGGTGTCTTTAGCAGACAATCTCTGAAAATTCATTGAGCATCTTCAGCATTAACACTTTTGGCGAGTACGTTTCAAATAGCTCATATCCTTCTGCATACAAATGAGATGTTTTGACACTTTTTAAAACTGAAGCTCCCCTCCAAGGTGATGCTGATGAATATGGAACTAATTTCATGCTGTTTTGTGCATCCTTGGGATTGTGCTTGGTGAACCAGGAGGAATTCTCCACTGATAGTGGTTGAGGGTAAAGCCATAGACTTACAGTTTAACACAGTTTTCATAGACAAATTCATATGAACTGGAATCTTTTATGAACTTACCTAAATACCAACATTTTAAAGCATTTGGTGACATTTTAATGCGAGGAAAGCAACTGTGCTGTTCTGCGTGCAAGCGCTCTATTTGTCATATGCAACCTGTTTTATAATAAATGTCATTCTCCTTTATTATTATTTCTTCATCATATGACGAAATAATATACTTGAAATGTTTTTTTTTAAATATTTTTAAATAATATTTTAATGATATACTCTCATTTAAAGTCTTTGCCTACTGTATATGAAGTCCAAATAGATTTAACACATCCTTGAACACTAAAGAGAAACGGCGGATTAAAGTCGCTATGAAACTGAAGTAGAGACAGATGTTTTCTTCTGTATTGTGATGTACAGATGTATCCGAGTATAACCAAAGTCCCTTTCAAGCAAGTCATTTTAGTTGGCGGCCATCTTTGAAACAGCTATTTCAGTCATGCAAGTACAACTCCTATCCCTTTAAGTGGGGAAACATCAAATTTTTCAAAGCTGTGTCACCAAGCGTATGATTAAATTTCATATTTGAAATCACCAGTGAAATCTGACAACAACTGTTTCATAAATGTGGTTTCTTATGGTCAAATAAAGCTTTTTTTCACGCGATGACTTTACCAATCGGCAATTGGCTCTTTTATTTAAAAGTGGGACTTATTCCACCATATTGAGTGGTCCACTTTCTAACGGATTATCGAAAAAGAAAAAAATGTAGGGTGGGGACTTTGTTCTATGTATCAGTTGTTGACTGGATTTTCGAGATGAGTGCATTCCTACTCCAAAATGAATGCCAGCTGATTGTAGTTGATTGTGAAGTGGCAGGGATTAAGTGGACAAAATTATTGGAGGATGAAATTATCTGGCATACGTCACCAGAGAGACGTGTGACAGTTTTTGTCCAGAAGATCAAGTAATGACATTTTGATTCAAAATTATGAGGTAAAAAAAAAAAAAAAAAAAAAAAAGAAGGCCTACATGAATCGTTCAAAATAAGATCTAGCAAATTAGATGAATTTCTGGTGAATTTTCATTTCATGTCGACTTTAAAGGGATCAAAATATGGACAAGAAAGCATTCATTTGCATTACAACCCTTTTTCTCGACAAAAAAAATGGCTACTTGCTAGTGACAGAACAGGCTCCAAATCTCAGTTCATACAGCAGACACAGCAACTTCAGTTTATATTGATATCACTGCTTATTTTGTATTGTTTCATACTGTTCTTTACTTCAGTGTTTAGACTTAGTATTCTGGCTGTCCACTGTCCGACATAATCAACATGCATTTTCTTTTAAGTCAATAAGATACATAAATGTTTATATAACATTTGGCCTGAGTTTTGACTCTGCATCTTTTAAATGTGCTGCAGTTCTTCCAGTCCTCAATAAGCTAGTCTTCAGCAGGCTGGAGGAAATGCAGCAGCACATCTGTAGAGCGAGAGGCAGATGAAGAAAGAAATGAGATAAATCATTTGACTGGGTAGTGTAGTGAAAAAGAGGAGGGAGGGGTAGTGGGGCGGATGACGAAAAGGGAGAGGTGCTCGAGGAGGTTGCTATTGCAAAGTGTAATCTACAGTACTGATGGGGGATGGGTGTGCCAATATCCTCTCTTAACAGTCCTAAGCTCATGAAAACTGTGAACCACATCAACATATTAGTCAGCCTCCACCATCAGTGGCACCAGCCACAGCAATTCAGCTTGGCTACAAGTCCTTTAACACCCACATGTGATGCTAAGATCCACTTACAATGAAGTACCATAGTATTCTTTGAAGTATCTCGGACTGCTGGTATGAATCATTCAGTCCATGGTATTACCATCTGATATAGTGGTACTGCCGTAGCATTTTTTGGTAAGTAGAGTTTAGGCTTATGTAAAGATTATCTGGCACATTCCATGAATAATGCACACTGTATAACATTTTAAAAAGCATCGAAGAGCCAAATCATGCATTTTTCATTTATTTATCTTCTGAGAGCTATTAGATATGTTAGATAAGTTAAAAACACCTATCATGAAACAACTAGTTTCAAGCACATCACATTTCTCTTCATTTGATTCTCTTTCTTTTCATGGCTTCACCATCTTAACTAAATCTAACAAATAAACATTAAATAAAAATGTTACAATTGTGACTGAACTGACATTTTTCTTGTTACGAAAATGATATTACACTCTTTAAAATTATTTAGAGCCCTTCTACAGTAACCTCATTACATTTACACAAATTGTAGATATGACATTCGAAAAGCTCAACCCTGTTATGTTATTTGAAGAAAAAATTATGGTTACAATTTATTTGGTAGCACTTTGTGTCATTGCTACACGTTACATGTAGTTCCTATAGTAATAACTATAAATTATGCATAATTACATGCAATTAACCCTAAACCAAACCCTCATCCTAAACCTAACCCTATATACGGACACATTAAAATAAAGTGTAACCCTTTATTTTAAGGTTTCTTTGTTACACTGCAATTATATATTTAAGTACTGAGTAATATAACCACAAGTACTTACTGTAGGGTTAGGATTAGTTTTTGGTTTAGGGTTAGTGTCTCGTAATAATGCATAATTTATAGTTATTACTACAATAACTACATGTAACGTGTAACAAAAATACCAAAATGTTACCAAAATTATCAAAGCATTTTTTTCTCTTTAATTGATGGGAAATGTAAGTTTATTGGTAATAACTAGGCCTACATTATTTAATGTTCATTGTGAGAAGATGTCACGATGAACATTTTCTCAAGGTTCAGCACCTCCTTTCACTGACTAATTGTTAAAGAAATAAAAATAAATAAAATGTAAAATGCTTCAAGAGTTTAAGACACTATATTGTATCCTATTCATGTAGGTGCTGCTACATTTTTGAAAATATTAAAAAACATATTATTGATATTGTAAGTAATGAAAAAGATGACTCTGGAGCATATAAAATATTATTACCCAATATTTTTTAATTTATAAATGAATATCGCATAGGCTAAAGGATATCTTTACTATACTGACAGTTGCTGGTTGCTAAATTACTAAATTAAAATTATTATATTGTGGTCGATTTTTATGAGCATGTGTGTGTTTGCATTCAATCACTTGGGAGTCTCTGTACTGTGGTTCAACAGGAGTTTACTGACACAGTGCAGCCTCTAGAGGGAGCTCTCTGTTACTTTTCAAAAGGACAACTGTTAATTGAGACTAATTGGCACTGTAGGGAGTTTTCTGGTAGTGTACTGAGTATAATGAGGAATACACCAGTACGTTTCAAGACAAATTTGGACAACATCTCCCTCTGCCTCCTCACTGCTTTAAATTAAATAGGCTACAGAAGAAGAGCTAATTTTGGAGGTTGTTCTATTTTTGAGGGTCATAGTTGAGCTTTGCACAGGAGTGACAGTGTGGATGCTCGAAGCTATGCACTCCTCTCCAATCATTTCTTTTTTCTTTCTCTTTTGGTTTGGGGAAAAGGCACCATGCTCTTGAGGTTCTTGTTTTTCTTTGTTTAGCAAGTGTGTGTGTGTCAGCCTGGCTTTCTTTGTGTAAATTGTAAGTGGTTATTACATGCATGCATTCATAACGTATCAAGCATGCGTTATCAATGCTGAACACATTTTAGTGCAATATTTGACATGTTGACAATTCTCTTTAAAGGCTTTAGCTGCAAAGAAAGGACTCTTTAAGTGGGCAGCAGCTACCAAAAATAGCTTTAAGAGAGTAGATTATAATTTGGAGGCTTTCTTTCATTAGCCTTTGCTTTGATATATGCTGCCAATATAGCAACACTGTGCACCAAACTCCAATGTAATGAAAATTCAAGAGTAACTGCCTCAGATGTATCTGATTAGATCTGTGCTTCATTTGTCACTAATGCTGACAAATTGAAGCCTGGCCTGAAAGTTTTTGTCCAAATTCTTCTTCACAATAACGCAGTCACTTGCTTCTATTAACTGTTTCCCCGCCGGTGTTGTTTTTATTTTTTTAAAGTTGCCAATCAGTGCCAGCCCCCATGCCCCCATAATATTTTGTTGTATGAATATCTGAACATGCAATATATCAAAAGAAAGAACAGAGACTCTGCTTTTACACAAACAAACAAACAAAAAAAAAAAAAGCATTTTATTCTAGCTTAAAGCTTTATGCCTTTCTTTTTTATCAACACTTGAATGTGGGTAAATTAATTTAATTTAAAGGGGACCTATAATGCTCCTTTTACAAGATGTAATATAAGTCTCTCGTGTCCCCAGAATTTTCCTGTAAAGTTTCAGCTCAAAATACCCCACAGATAATTTATTATAGCTTGTCAAATTTGCCAAAATGTATGCCTAATTATGCCAAAAACACGCTGTTTTTGTGTGTGTCCCTTTAAATGCAAATGAGCGGCTGCTCCCGGCCCCCTTTCCAGAAGAGGGCGGAGCTTTAACAGCTCGCGCTTCAGTTGCTCAACAACAACAAAGCTGGAGAATCTCACGCAGCCAAAATGAGGATTGTCAGTAACGGTGTTCAGCCTTACATTGTTCAAACAGGAGTTGGACACTGATGGAGAGACTCAGGAAGTTACAACATTTAGAATGCAACTGGACGTTTCTGAATGGCTCGTGGATAAATTTATGTAGTTGCTATGGAGTTGATTCAACTCATCGACTAGCATGTGGCGTCATGTTAATCTTTTGTGCAAATTCAGCATTGAATTGACCCTCGTTTGTGAAGCAGTCCGAAGTAAAATGACGGCATGTCAACAACACTCTACTACAACAACTCTTCCTCTTCTCTAAAGCAGCCCAACATGGCCTCTGGGGGCAAGGTATATGTACATTTTGTGATGTTTACTATCCTGGGAAGAAGCTGTTTGTAGTCCCTACCAGCTGTTTGTTGTAGTCCTTAAAAAGCGACTTCTGTAAAAGAAAATATCTCCCTTTGCATTGAACTTTGAGCGTCGTAACTTTGCAGATGTTTTTTTTTTAATGCTTAAAAAGTGACATTACACACTAACTAAAGTGAAAAAAGTGAAATCATAATCAAGGACCCCTTTTTAAAGAGCAACATTTTGAACAAAAAGCTGAGAGAATTGTGTTTTTTCCAAACTACATCTGAATCGGATTCAGAACGATGATTAAAAACATAGATGGAGTAGATTGAGCCCATCAACACCCCCAAAGCTTCACAATCCTATACCTCTTCCTGGTTCGACATTTCATTTGTTAACGTTAGGTACAAATGCTGTTACATGCTGTTTAATGTTTGATGATCGCGTTATTGTGCATGTAGCAATGCTTCTGACGATTGTTTCTGCTTCTTCTTCACCTGTGTTTTGATCCGGAGATTCTGTACTCTTTCAGAAGATATGTAACAGTGCCCCCTACCATGTAACAGTGAAAATATGGATTGCCGGAAATTTCCGTCAATGGTGGGGGAAGAGTTAAAGAAATCCATAGGTGCTCATTACCAATCGAACATTGGTAACCTATGGTATGAGGAACTGTGGTTAAATTACAGAGAGAACTGCAGGAAACAGTGTTGATCAAGCAAACTGGAATTCACAGAGTTTGTCCTACTTTTAGACTGTATTCCATATGGCCGGCTTTCGTTCATCTTCCAGCAAGACACGTTTCACAGCTTTCAAGGCCACTGCCACAGTATAATATAATGAGATTGCTTTTTTTTTTTTTTTTTACACAAACAAACTGAGAGCGGCCATTTTCTACAGCTGTCAACTTATTACTGAAAGCCAGACTTGTTCCACTAGCAGCACACACAGGAGTGAGGTGATGGAATGGAGAAGGGGGGCTTGACGGCTCTGTGCTCAGACTAGAAAGAGGCAGAGGGGGGAGGGAGCATTGGGTTGAACCTCAGGGGTGAGTTGCTTTGCATTTGTGTCTTTTTCACTACCCATTTCCTTCTATAAGGCTTTCAAGTCTGTGCCCAAGTCTACATCACAGTAACTAATTTTTACTTTAAATTATTGGGAAAAAAATGTTTGCATTCTGTCTGCATGGGTCGTGATTTGCCAACACACTGATGACAAAACAACATTCGCCATAGGGGACAAGGACTGCCACTTAAAAATAGAAGGAAACAATTATCAACTCATATATATTATATTATATTATATTATATTATATTATATTATATTATATTATATTATATTATATTATATTATATTAGTATTTAATTTGTATATTTAGTTATTATATTTTCTATAATATATTTTATAGTTTTTATACTTATAATCCAAAAAACTATTTAATTCATGTAAAATAATACATTTTTAAATCGCTTTTCAAATTGTAAAATAAATAAACATGTTTAACTGTTTATTTAAATGTCAAATGTCAACTGTCCGTTGACAAAGCAATTTGTATTGAACTATAAAAATTATAATATAATATATTAGCATTATAATATAATATATTATATTATAAAATATTAGCAAGGAAAAGAAAAGCAATTTGTAAATAAATACTTTATAAAAATGCTATTAAAATGTTTCATTTAAAAATTATTTAACATTTTATGGTTAGCATTTGTAATATTTACTGTTATATTTGCTACATTTTTAAACACTGATTAAATAAACAGTTTAAATATGTTTATATTAATTATTTAAAATGTATTTACAATTTTGTTTTTGAAATATATTTAGCAATTTGTGCATTTATTTATTAATTGTTTTGTAAGTGACATTCCAAGTCCATTCATTCGCTAGTCCTTAAAAAAATTCATAAGTAGACATATTTAGATATAGTTATATACAAGTTATTCAAAAATGTAATATACTACCATGGGATATATAACATATTGGTATATTATTTATTACTGTATATTATATTACTTTTTAATTATATTGTGAACTAATATATAAACTAATATAAAATATATTGTATAAATCAGACATGGGCACCAAACAAAAACTAATGTGTATTTTTCTCCTGCTGTGTTTCTCATTGGTCAGTTACATCAAAGTGAAATCATAACACACAGCATCAACTATCTGAAGGCTAAAATCAAATTCACACACACACTCACGTACATAGACACACACACACACTGACCTTTCACTCCCTCTAAGCATAGTTTTACTCACAAAGAAGTGAGAGCTCTTCCTCATGGCACACTGGCATACACACTTTTCCCCGTGGATGCCATTCCTGGCCGGCTCTGCCAGCACAAAAGCCAAACTCTGTTTGGTTTGCTTCAGGCTTTTGCTTCCTCTTATTGATTTTTCTTATATTAGCTAACCTCACCCATTTCTCCATTCTGTCAGCTTTCCTCCAAGATACATAATGTTTTTAGAGCTCTCATACAGCGTGAATACAATGTCTCTCAGTAATGTAATTAAAGAGGCAATAATAAATGTTTTCTGTTTGCTATTCCTGTAACTGCCTATCCTGTCAGCTGTAAAACTGCAGCATGCTGCTGCCTCATGCTGCTCTTGTGGCAAGTCAGAAAAAACAGGCAAGGTATCCAATCCTAGTTTCAGAGCCAGATATAATCAGACCAGTTAATCGGTTGGTACATACAATCAAAAATTCTTCCAAAAGCATTGTCAGTGGATAATAAATAGTCTGCTTTCAAACTTTTGTAGTAAAATTGTTGTGTCAATTTAATTTTGTGTCTCTCCTTTGGGATAATTCATCCAAAAATGAAAATACTGTAATTTACTCATGGTTTTCCAAACCTGTATGGCTTTTTTTTCCCTTTTTTTTTCTCAGTTCTTTTTCTCCACACAATGAAAGTAAATGGGATCCAGTGTTGTTTTGGCACAAACAATAGAAACATTCTTCAGAATATTTAATTTTGTGTTCCACAGACGAAAGAAAGTCATACAGGTTTTGAACGACTTGTAAAGTTTCTTTTTTGGGTGAACTATCCCTTTAAATTGTATTACATCACCATTTTATTGGTCATAGGTCATCCTGTTCTTTAAATACTGGCATCGGAAAAACCTATATAGGTTGACCATGGTTAAGAGGCTTTGTATGTAGTTCATTGTCCATAACCTCTACAGTCTGGAAACAGATATTTTCTGCATCTTCTCATGTCTGTTTCTGTCTCTTTTTTCCCCACTTCTTAGGCAATCAAGTGGAACCGTCATAAAGAACAGGTATGCTTTTTAAATCCAATACATTGATCTTCCTTCTCCTCATTGGTGCATAGTCATACCCAGAACACAGAGTGTTCCCATTCACTATGGTGCATTTTTTTTTGGGCAAAATCAAGTCTTTTCAATAGCAATCCACACAATCTGGAATTTAAAATAAGAGTGAAAAATTGACAATGGACAATAGATTTTTTTCCCCCATTAGATTTTGCAGAAACTCCACTAATGTGGCCACACTTTAAACCACCAGCAGAAGTGGGCTCATTAAGAGTCAACATGTTTATAGGTTCCTCAAATCAGTTTAAGTAACTGTGACTTGCTCAACAAGATTTTCTTCAAACAGTTGCTCCACAATGAAAGTTGTTTACCTGAAAGAGAAAATAACTATAGAAGAAGACATTTCATGCTAATGCATGCTGTGGCATCCCTTGTGGCAAAGAGGAGAATGGAGCACAAATTTGCATTCACATCATATATTTCTTCAAAAAAATTAAATATTATTTTATAAGTAAGAATTCCATCCCAAAATTTATTCATTTGTTTCCTCATTTTAGATAAATCATGCCATGTTTTACCAATTAATTTCATTGTTTTAGTTTAATCATGGCCAACTATCACTCATCATGACTACTATTTAACTAAATTAAAATTACACTCTAAAAGATGCTGGGTTGTTTCAACTCAAATTTGGGTCAAAAATGCCAACCATTGAAATTTTAAAGGTGCCCTAGAATCAAAAACTGAATTTACCTTGGCATAGTTGAATAACAAGAGTTCAGTACATGGAAAAGACATACATTGAGTTTCAAACTCCATTGCTTCCTCCTTCTTATGTAAATCTCATTTGTTTAAAAGACCTCCGAAGAACAGGCGAATCTCAACATAACACCGACTGTTACATAACAGTCAGGGAGTGCGCTCCCAAAATTTGCATATGCCAGCTCATGATCAAGCCATTAGACAAGGGCAGCCAGTATTAACGTCTGGATGTGCACAGCTGAATCATCAGACTAGGTAAGCAAGCAAAAACAATAGTGAAAAATGGCAGATGGAGCAATAATAACTGACATGATCCATGATATCATGATATTTTTAGTGATATTTGTGAATTGTCTTTCTAAATGTTTTGTTAGCATGTTGCTAATGTACTGTTAAATGTGGTTAAAGTTACCATCATTTCTGAGGTTCAGGGAGTGCGCGATTTAAAGGGGCTGCAGCCTGAATCAGTGCATAGTTAATGATGCCCCAAAATAGGCAGTTTTTTTTATTAATTTATTTAAAAAAAAATGTAGGGGGTATTTTGACCTGAAACTTCACAGACACATTCAGGGGACACCTTAGACTTATATTACATCTTGTAAAAACTGGTTCTAGGGCACCTTTAACCCAACGGTTGGGTTTGTCCATATTTCAGCCAATTTTGTGTTGAAACAACCCAGCATTTTTGAAAGTGTAGGTAACGAATTAGTACAACATGGCCATGATTTAACTGAAATGAAGGAACAAATTAGTACAATGTTAATAAGCATTGGGAACAGCCACAATATCTATTTTTTTCTTCTGCATGTCATGTGCAAGGCTCTGTATATTTCAGATCTAATTGATTGCTTTTTCATTGTGCTCGTGGGATATGAAAACAAACATAAAGAGAAGCCACCTTATCTCACCAATTCAGGAAGTTCTTGAGGGAACTGCTGTTTTGCATCCAACTCTTATTGTTGGAGAGGCCAATTATGGAGTATTCTGTTTAAAACATTCAAACTCCAATCAGAAAGCCTTTCAGAAATTGCCCTTGTCTTGAAAGCTCATTTAACAAGATCTTACCCTGAAAAACAATTTCTCACACATAACAGAGACTCCAACTTTGTTTTTTACTCGCTCTCTGACCTTTAGATATTGTCGGTCCATTGTGTGAGATTGACCACAGAATGAGTATCTGCTGAGTGTAGAGGTGTTTAAATGGAGAACCGCAGCACTTCACCACAGGACTTAATATTTCCTCTCAGGTGGACCTGAGCACATGACATTCGATGCACTGTAATTTACTGCCCCTGCACATTTAGTGACTTTTCAAGCAACCCACATGTTGAGGATTGATTTCAGCCCACACACTGAATGACCAAGATGTGGCCCCCAAATCAAACATGGACTAAATTAGGTAGAAAATGTGTTGTTTTGCTCTGGCCGCCATTTTGTTTCGAGAAATGTGGGTTATTTATTTCAGCCTGACTGAGTTGTTAGTCTTGAGCCACAGGGCTTTTCATCATTCCCCTGCAAGGAGAAATGGATGAGTTCACCAATCACAATTGTTTTATACTTACATCATCAACATCACCTCAAGCCTCTGTCAATTTGTTATCAGGCTTGTTTCAGGGATGCAGTCATTGTTGCATGATGCAATTTTCCTTCATTTCTCACTCCTGTTTGCAGACCAGCGCTTTTGATTACAATGAAACAAACGTTGACGCATCAGCAGAAACCAGTCAGACTGTGTCCCAAAACTCCAGTCCTCACCAGTACTTCCATAGGGCTAATTTTTACAATAGCGTATAACATAGCAGGGAGTTAACTGTCATTTATTCAGCCAGTTCGCAAAAAGAAAGAAAGAAGAAAAGGCAACCGTGGAAGAGCAGGGTTAAGAAGACTATTGTCAGGACTTTTTAAGCATCCCTCAATTATTTCTGCACTTTTGATCTTTCCTTGTGATAACAATGGGAGAGAAAATGCAGAATAACCTTCAATGCTGAATAGACTAAAGCAGAATCAAAAGAATATCTTGACTAAATTCAATGGCACTTTGATTTATAATATTTGATTGATATATGCCAAACATTATTATTTGATTCTGTGCAAGTTTCATAATTACTTCTAATTGTCCTTGAATTATGGTTAAAGCATACTGCTGAATGTACTTCAAAATTCAATGTCATTTCTATTAAAAATTAAATGTACGTTATTACTGTACAAGTAATACTTAAAGGGTTAGTTCATTCAAAAATGAAAATTATCCCATGATTTACTCACCCTCAAGCCATCCTAGGTGTATATGACTACCTTCTTTCAGATGAACACAGTCTGAGATATATATTTAAAAATATCCTGACTCTACCAAGCTTTATAATGATAGTGAATGGGGGGCATGTTTTGATGCCAAATGCAGACGGCCGTACGCATCGATTTATGGTGAAAGAGTGAACTCTGACTCGATGCGTGATGCAATCACGAATGCGGAAGTGCAGAGGACACAACAAAACAAAACACCGGTTGTGAATTAGAAGTCTAAAACAAGAAATTTTAAAGAGAAATGTCAGAGGATTTCGATATAAGAGAAGAGGAGCTTGAGTTTGTTGCCCAGCCCTATTTGTTTTAACCACGAGAGGCGTCCAAGCTTACGATAGTCCTACTACCTACAACCTGCAGCGTCATACATTGTGCCAGATTTGGCGGAAGTCAACTTGTGTATTATGCGTATGGTCGTCTGGTGGAAGCTAGTTATTTTAGAATATTTTTCTTATAAAAACCCATCGCTTCACTTCAGAAGGCCTTTATTAACCCCCTGGAGTCGTATGGATTACTTTTATGATGGATGGATGCATTTTTTGGGGTTTCAAGACACCCCTACCCCCCGTTCACTATCATTATAAAGCTTGGATATTTGTAAATATATCTCTGATTGTGTTTGTCTGAAAGAAGATAGTCATAAACACCTAAGATGGCTTGAGGGTGAGTAAATCAATAATTTTCATTTTTGAGTGAACTTTCCCTTTTAAATATGTTAAGAAACATAGTCATGTAAGTGTACTCTCTTTAAGTACACTCGGATGGCCTTTTATTTCATTATATTGTATTATTAACAAGTACAGTTTTTTTTAAAGCTTTTTTAAGATTTGGAATACATTACAAGTGCGCATTCAGGACAACCAAATGCATTACTTTTTCACAAGGGAGCCTCCCATCCACCCACGCTAAAATAAAAAAAATAAAAATCTCATTAAACTTTGAGTCATAAGTTTTCATATTCAAATATGAATGTAAATCAACCACTGATCTGTAAAACAATATATAACAGTTGCTACTGACTTATTCATGAGTTATTATAAAGTGTTTCCCTGATCTTAAAATTGTTTTACAAATACAGCAGTTTGCTAAGCAGGTTTCTCACTGCAGCCTCAGCAATAAAATCACTGTTTGGTACTTTTGTCCTGAGCAGTTTCAAACATGCAAACATACTCTTGAGGACAGAACTGTTGACTGTGCTCTTTTTTTCTTTCTTCCACATGAGCCATTAATGTTCACCATGGTGCAGTGTTTTTAAACAGCAGTTACTAATACCTGAACCTTTTATCCACGAGTGAGATTCTGTACAGTACAATGCACATGTGATATGTTTTTTTAAAGTTATATTTATGGGCTTTTTGTGCCTTTATTCAGAGAAGACAGGAAAGTGGGATCGGCAAAGGACCTCAAGACGAGAATTGAACTCGGGTCGCCGTGAACGCATTTGCACCATATGTCGGCACCCTAACCACTAAGCTATCGGCACCGACAACACAGAGCTGGAAATGAGATTTATTTTTTCCAATCAGAATCCAGCCAAGAATTTTATTTACCTCCTGCATGTCAACTACAAAGGGTTCTCTGCATACATGGATGAAAATTTAAAGACCCCTTGAAGTTACTTGGACAAAAATCTGTTTAGTGCAACATGACTCATCAATACTCTAATTTCCCAGAAGAGAAAGACTGTACATTTTGAATGAGTATGTGCTTAAATATGAATTTTCTCAAAGTTTAAGTGTTCACTAGCATATATAGTAGATGGCTTCAAAGCTAACACACATAAGCCACAAAATCTCAAATTTTGATTTCACGGGGCCTTTAAATAATAAATACTTAAAAAATATATATATATATTGGTTGTTTGAGCAGTTAACACACATGTGACATTTAAATAATAAATATAGTTTTTTTTATTAGTTGTTTGAGTAGTGAAATCATGCCTTCTTAGATTCAAGTGTTTGTTGCAACATATTCCCCCATTTCCAGCCTTGGTGAAGAGTTTTATCACTAGGCCATTGAGCACTGCCACAGTTATAATGCTCGACTTTGTGCAGATCGGCAAAGGACCTCGAGACAGGAATCGAACTCGGGTCGCCGTGAACACATTTGCGCCATATGTCGGCACGCTAACCACTAGGCTATCGGCACCAAAAACACATGTTATATGTTTCTAACAGAGCTGGAAATGAGATTTATTTTTTCCAATCAGAATCCAGCCAAGAATTTTATTTACCTCCTGCATGTCAACTACAAAGGGTTCTCTGCATAGATGGGTGAAAATTTAAAGACCCCTTGAAGTTACTTGGACAAAAATCTGTTTAGTGCAACATGACTCATCAATATTTTTTACTTTAATTTCCCAGAAGAAAAATACTCATTTATGAGAATTGTCTTTGTTCACTATCATATACAGTAGATGGCTTCAAAGCTAACACACATGAACCACCAAATCTCAAAATCACAAATCTCAAAGTCAATTTCATGTGACATTTAAAAAATAAATATTGTTTTTTTAATTAGTTGTTTGAGCAGTGAAATCATGTCTTCTTAGATTCAAGTGTTTGTTGTAACATATTCCCCCTTTTTAATTGTTTCCAGCCTTGGTGAGGAGTTTTATCGCGAAGCCATTGAGCACTGCCGCAGTTATAATGCTCGACTTTGTGCAGAGCGCTCCATGCGCCTGCCCTTCCTCGACTCCCAAACAGGCGTAGCACAGAGTAACTGCTACATATGGATGGAGAAGACCCATCGTGGGCCAGGTGTGTGTCTATATGTACCATATATTGTACTACATACACTCTTAAAAATAAAGGTTCCATGATCCATTGATGCCATAGAAAAAACATTTTTGGTTCACCAAAGAACCTTTAAGTGAAGGGTTCTTAAAAGAACCATTTTTTCTTACTGTGAAGAAAATTTTATTAATTTAAAAAACCTTTGTTCCACTATAAAGAACCTTTTTTGCAATGGAAAGTTTCAGTGGATGTTAAAGGTTCTTCATGGAACCGTCAATGCCAATAAAAAACCTTGATTTTTAGAAGTGTAGGTGATTTTGCAGTTTTGGATGTTTAGGTCATATTACATATCCGGCTCTGGTTCTGTTTGACACAGGTGTGGCTCCAGGGCAGCTATATACCTATCCAGCACGTTGCTGGAGAAAGAAGAGACGGTTAAACATCTTAGAGGATCCACGTCTTGGACCCATCGAGTTTAAAATCGGTGAGAGCTGGTGTTGATGAGAAGGACACACATAAAGCTTTTATCCATTTTTGGGGGGCTTTTTGTATTTTGTACAATTGTATTTTCTGATTCAACAACCTAAAAACTTTTTTTTTCAGTCAGAGAAAGAAAAACAGAAACTTAAGGTATCTACTTAGTCTGATTTTATTTTTAAACAGAGAAAAAAAAACAAAAACACAAATGACCAATCTTCACAAGTTTGGGATTTAAAAGATTTTTTAATGATTTTGAAAGTAGTCTCTTATGCTCACTAAGGCTGCATTTATTTAATCAAAAAATACATTAAAAACAGTAGTATTGTGAAATATTATCAGTTTAAATGAACTGTTGTTTTCTATTTTATATATTTTAAAAGTAATTTATCACTGTGATGGCAAAGCTGAATTTTCAGCATCATTACTCCAGTCTTCAAAATCAAACGATCCTTCAGAAATCATTCTAATATGCTGATTTGATGCTCAAGAAAAACTTATCAATGTTCAAATCAGCTGAGCTGCTTAATATTTTCGTGGAAACCTTTGCACAATATGGAATATGTTTATGAGCTGAGAAGAAATGCCTTGGTGTAATTGTTTGCGGTGTGTGTTCAGACTATGAAGCAGCATTAAAGAAGGAAGGGGGTGTTCCTGAGGGTCCCGTGCTGGAATCACTCCTCAGTGGAGAACTGCTGGATAAGAAAGTTGAAACAAAGGAGGAGGAACCAATGAGTGAATGCCAGGTAAGAAAGATTCCTTGAATAGGGGATGTTCCCCCTAGAAAGATTATGTATCCACACACTCAACAGTCAACTAGATAAAGAGTACCTTTACACACTATTGCCGTGAAGTACACACTAAGACACCGTCCCTGTGTGCCATTTTTGGTACACAAAACGCTCTTCCCTCCACTCCATTCAGTGTTTCTGTCTGCCTTCCTTCCTCTCTTTTACTCTTTCTCTCCCCTTCTGATTTCTCTGTAGTACTTGTGTCTCTTTTTGGCAGTAACACAAATCCCTGCAGGGCTGACACACCCCCACTTCCTTGTTAACTACAAAGTGTGTATACTTGCAAGTGTGTTTTTGCTATTGTGTTTGTGTATGACAGTACGTTTGGCAAAGTTATTGATTTTGCAGAGTGTGGATTTTCAATGTCTCTGACTTTACGGGTACTTAAATTTGACCGTGCTGATGTGTGAATGCTTATAGATCCTAATGAACCAGCCTGCCAGTTGATTAAGCTGTCACTAGTGTCACCACCCTCACTGTTTTGTGCTCAACATGACATCTATCCCAGGGGTGGACAGTTAACCAATTAGCACTTCAATTAAGAGCCACTCTTTAGAGCGCTCCTTACCCTGGGAGCAGACCTGTGATCCTGCTGCCTGCGTCGCCTCAGGCACCTGCAGGAGTTAAAAAGCTTTGTGCCTCCCTGCTACCTCTTTTCACTTCCCACAACCACACATTATGAGTACATTTACAGTTGTGCACTTTCTAGGCAATTATCACAGTTAAGGCTGATATACTTCAAGTGAAATCAAAGAATGAACTGGTTATTTCAAATTAAATCAGGCCAAAGCGAAGTTCGTTTGAAGTTCGAAACAGATTGCCAAAGCAAACTTTCCACAAAAGTTCACTCCGAGAGGAAAACACCTTCGAACTACCATTGGTCCATGGTAGTTATGTAATAGATAGTTGTGGCTCTGAGACTCCACCTTCATTGATGTGGAAATCTTCTCTGGTTAATTTTTTCTGTTGAGTCCGTTGATGTCATACGTGAGTAAAAACACGAATGCACTGGAGAACTGCTTCTAATTGAAAGCAACATTGACACTGACATTTTTTTTTCATGTTTAATACTGTAAAGTGGCTTACTTTAAAGGTACAATATGTAAAATTTTTGCAGTAAAATATCCAAAAACCACTAGGGTAGTGTTATATATTTTGTCCAGCTGATTACAAACAATATCTCTAATGTTTTCAACTACTTGTAAATCATGAGAAAATTCCCATTCTAAACAGTGACACGGGGCAGTGCAGTCGCCTGTCAATGACGTCAGTTACCCTTTGTTACTGCCTTTACTGACGTAGAAACCACATGACAACAGTGCCGTGGACAAATGCGGAAGTAGTGTCTAGCGTCCAGCAAACCACTAGCTTGCTTCAAGCAGTTCCTTATTTACTTCTTGCACGTTTTATGGTGGATTGTGTTACTTATTTATGGAACATAATTACTGTTTACCATCTGCCGCTGGTTCTGTCGACAAGGGCAGCTCCCGTAAACTCATGACCGGAAAAGCGGAAGCGGCGCCGGCGACTGTGTCATAATAAAAGTCCCGCTGCTCGTGAGGCGTGTGTTGATCAATCGCTCCAGCTCCTCGTTCAGCTCCCGCAACACTCGGTCCTGCTCTGCTTCATACTACAGTAACGTTAATAATCGCATCCACGAACATGAGTTCTTCCAGACTCCAATCCCTATTCTTTTGCACCGTCCGTTGAGAAGTTTCCGCTCTAAAACTTGGCGTCATCAAACTACGCCTTTGTTTTGAATAAGCTTCTAGCGACCTCTAGTGGAAAAAAATATCACAAATTGTACCTTTAAAGTATAAATGTGATGTGACTTCATTAGAGTGCCGAATTGCAGAGCTTGTGCAAACATATCTGTGTCACTATGATCAAATGCTTTCTTAACTGCAGTTTTCTCACCACTAATTTTTGTTGTTTATACTATAATTGAGAGGAAAGCACTTAGTACATATTCATCCAAACACCGCTCCAGCAGTGTAGGCAGCATCAGGATGTTTACTAACACTATACCTCTGAAAATGTATTTCGAACATCTTTTTACTCCTAAATGAAGAACAAAAAAAAAAAAAAACTTTGCTTTGAGTGCCTCAGAGCCTTTAAGGTGCACCACATTAGCAACAATTCTCAGGCAAAAATGTCCAGAGATTTGTACTATTAACTTTTGAAGGGTTAATTCACCAAAAAATTTAAATTATCCCATAATTTACGCACCCTCAAGCAACCCTAGGAGTATATATTCTTTCACAGTAACACAATCGGAGTTATATTAAAAAATATCCCAGCTTTATCATGGAAGTGAATAGTATTCGTGATTTTAAAGCTCAAAAAAGTACATCCATCATCATATGGCTCCAGGGGGTTAATAAATGCCATCTGAAGCAAAGCGATGCATTTTTGTAAGAAAAATATTTATATTACTTTATAAACTATAATAACTGGTTTCCGGGCGAAAGCCGTAAGCGAGTCAAGTTCCCGAGTGCGCTTCCGCGTTCATCAATAAGTCAAGCATCGTATCAGAGGTCACTCTTCCAGTGGAACTTGATTTGCGTACGGCCTTTGCCAGAAGCCAGTGATTAGTTTATAAAGAATAAACCCATTGCTTCACTTCAGAAGGCCTTTATTAACCCCCTAGAGCTGAATGGATTACTTTTATGATGGATGGATGTGCTTTTTTGAGCTTCAAAAAACAAGGTACTATTCACTCCCATTATAAAGCTTGGAAGAGCCAGGATATTTTTAAATATAACTCAGATTTTGTTTGGCCGAAAGAAGAAAGTCATATACACTTAGGATGGCTTGAGGGTGAGTAAATTATTTGATTATTTTCATTTTTGGGTGAACTATCCTACAAATTCTACCTGACAGACAGATGAAGAAAATTAGGGATGCACCTAGTCTGACTGATATAAATAAGTAGATGTTTTTGTTTGTTTGTTTGTTTGTTTGTTTGTTTGTTTTTTTCCATTCTGGAAACCATAATTTATTAAATCTCTAAATATCAAAATCAGTCATTTTAAATTATGATGTAAAGTATGAAAAAGAATATGTATATTCAATTTGCGATTTGCTCATCACATTTGTTAGTGTTTTTTAGGGTGCGGTCACATTTAACATTGTTCACCAGATTTTCTTGAGTAAAATCCAGTCATCTCAATAGGAAACAAAGCGATTGGGAATTTTGGATGAGGTTGAAAGATTTCACAATGGGTTCAAAGGAGTTATGCATTCTCACGTTGGCCAACACAAAGCTGCTTTGTTTGAAAGCAACTTCTGTGTGAGCTGTGCTTTGTAAGTTTCTACACTATTGACAATAGACAATGGACCTTTTTTGTCTGCGTTTTTTCACAGAAAGACAACAAAGGTAATCTAAATGTTAAAAATACTCTCAACTAGACAATTAAGATTTTTGTGTGTTTATTCAAACAACTGTAACCCATGTGTCCACTGCACAAACTGCTTAATGCCATTACAAGCTCATGTTTACTGTTAACCAATATAAAATGTTTTTAATATATATATTTTTTCATTCAGTCTTATTCTTTCCTGCACCAGCCTGTTAGATATTCCAGTGTTTGTTTATACAGTACAGCTGACTTGTATGTGCTGGTCTTTCCTTGTGGTCACAGAAGCTGCTGGTGGGAGATTTTCCTCATGAGCTGGACATGGAAGAGATGGAGGAGGATGTTCCCAAACGCAAGAATCGCACCAAAGGACGGGTAAAACACGTGCAGCTATAATGTTCTGCTTGGACCTGCAGTCACTAATTAATTAGTATGAATCATACTAATACTAGAGTGAATCATCAGGTTTTGCAGGCTGATTACTCACAATGCTCTAAGAATCAACTGCTTTTGCTTCAGAACTCATTGCAACTCATTTATTCCAAGCCAAATGTATATGGGTCATATTTCCATATAGACTTCCCGGCCAAATTTTTTTTAAATTGGATTTAAATATGCAAATGCTTAAGAGTCTATGATTGGATAATTATTGCAGTGATTATTGTGTTTCTAGCATGGTATATGTTTGGCGACAGTTCTTTTAATCCTAATTGATGGAGTGTGTAGCTTTTCATTTCTTAAACAACCATGCAGACATATCATGGTTAATTCCAGGATGACAATGTCAAGATTCTTCAGGCTCAAATTGTGAAAGAATGTTTGGGAGGGAGCATGAAGAATCATTTTCACACATGAATTGGCTCCTCTGAGTCCAGACCTTAAATTCATTGAAAGTCTTTGGGTTGTGCTGGAGGAGACTTTACAGAGTGCTCACCTCTTGCATTGTCAATACATGATCTTGACCAAAAATTGATGCATCTCTTGATGGAAATAACATCACAACATTTATTTCCATCAAGAGGTGCCTATTTAAATCCAAACAGCAATACTAAATGTTTAATAGTACTATATCGCAGACCTGTAGGTTTACAGTGAGCCCTGCAGGGTCTTTGTTTAATCTAGAATTCCTGTTTCTTCAAGGCTGTGTTCTGAACAAAGCAGGCCATTGTAGCTCATCATCCATTGATCCATTATGGCTGTTTAGCACATCTCCAGGTTTGATCCCTACGTACCTTTCATCATTGCGTTCCACTGGCTTTGTGTGGATTCAAAGCAGCTCCTTCCCAACATCCATAAAAAACATCCTTTAATACCACTTTAAAGACAACACCTGATGTCTGATAGCACACTGAAAACATGGCTTAGTTCGGCTGTAATTATAACCCCACATACATGAAAGGCTTGAATTGTAAGTGGTTCTGTGCAGAAATGCATGTAAGCTACAATAGTCCAACCATGAAATAACCATAGCCTGAAGAAGGAAAACTGTACAAATAGCTGTTTTTGTTGAGGGACAAGGTTCTTAAGTGAAATAAGACTTAAAAAAACTGGGCATTTGGATATAAATATGGTATATGATTAATTTTACATGAACTTACATGATAAATCAATACTTTTTATCCAGAAATTGGTGTTGGACAAATTTCTGAATTTAATGCTGAAATGTGTCATTTTTTTGATGCTACAATATTTCTTTTATCGCAGCTTAAAGGGTTAGTTCACTTCAGAATTAAAATTTTCTGATAATTTACTCACCCCCATGTCATCCAAGATGTTTGTCTTTCTTCCTTCAATCGAAAAGAAATTATGGTTTTTGAGGAAAACATTCCAGGATTTTTCTCCATATAGTGGACTGCAACGGCTACCAACGTGTTGAAGGTCCAAATTGCTGTTTAAAACAGCTTCAAAGGTCTCTACACGATCCAAGGCAAGGAATAAGAGTCTTATCTAGCAAAAAGATTGGTCAGTTTCTAAAATAATTCAAATGTATTTACTTTTTAACCACAAATGCTCATCTTGCACTAGCTCTGTGATGCGCCATGCATTATATAATCACTTTGGAAAGGTCTCGTGTGACGTAGGCGGAAGTATCGCAGTAGGGTGAAAAACTCCATCTTCAAATTTTAATTTTGAAGTGAACGAATCTTAATTAATTACATGTAAATATAAATAAATCAAATACATTGAATAAATTGAATAATGATTATTATTAACATGTAATGTTTCTGCATACAATGTCTTTATGAAGATATGTTTATGGTTAATTCATACTGAAAATGAGATGTTTTACTAAAAACTATCAGTTTCTTAGAATTTAATTCCACTTGAATTCTACTTTTAAATTCAAATTTAAATGGCAGTTGTTCATTCTATTTGCTATGTTAATTCAAATTTAGCAATGGAATTTAAATGTCAAGATATGGCGGACAACCCTGGCAGAAATGCATGCGATTTTCAGTATTCTAGTCTGGCAGAAATACATACGAGATTGTCTTTGATTCACTCCCTAGAATCTGTCACCTTCTGTGCTGTTAATTGGGGCACACTTCTTCTTCTAAGATCTCTCACACCCCACATAGTTAGCCGGCAGTGTGTAGAAGAGATGCTGTGATAATTGTGTGCTAGGTGTAATTAATGCTGTGTAAGAGGATTTGCTTAAAGCTTGATGAAGGAAGTGGGGAGGCGGTGAGGGGGGTGCCGCATGGCCAAAATAACGATGGTTCTCTAGCTGCACCTGTGTAAAATAAACTGGTTGCCAACTGTAAATTAATCCATGTGTGTTTACATGCAATTTTTGATGTGTCCAGGCATGTGGTGTTGGGGGGATGAGAAAGAGACAGGAACCAGCATCCCTAGAGGATCGAGACAAGCCATATGTGTGTGACAGTGAGTACCATTCACAAATAAACAAATGAACACAGAATATAACTCTATATTCATTACCAAACCCAGTATTGGGAAAGGAAGGGTAGAACTACAAATAGAAAACCATATAAATGTGCCATATAAATATGTACAATGCAATTTTCCCTTGATAATGGGATATTTAATGTCAAGTTTGTTGTGACTTATCTCGCATGGTGTGACAACATTCTTATGGAAGCTCGTTTCCTCACTAAATAATAAAATAAAAAGGTAATTGCGTCTTTTTCATCTCACAATTCTGACTTTTCTTCTCGCAATTGCGAGTTATAAAGTCAGAATTGCATGATATAAAGAACACAATTCTGACTTTATATCACACAATACTGACTTTATATCACGCAATTCTGACTTTGTCACACAATTCTGACTTTATATCACACAATTCTGACTTTATATCACACAATTCTGACTTTATATCTCACAATTCTGACTTTGTCACGCAATTCTGACTTTATATCACACAATTCTGACTTTATATCTCACAATTCTGACTTTGTCACGCAATTCTGACTTTATATCACACAATTCTGACTTTATATCACACAATTCTGACTTTATATCTCACAATTCTGACTTTATATCACACAATTCTGACTTTATATCTCACAATTCTGACTTTGTCACGCAATTCTGACTTTATATCACACAATTCCGACTTTATATCTCACAATTCTGACTTTATATCTCACAATTCTGACTTTATATATCATAATTCCGACTTTATAACTCACAATTCTGACTTTATAACTCACAATTCTGACTTTATATCTCACAATTCTGACTTTATAACTCACAATTCCGACTTTATATCTCACAATTCCGACTTTATAACTCACAATTCTGACTTTATAACTCACAATTCTGACTTTATATCTCACAATTCTGACTTTATATCTCACAATTCTGACTTTATATCACACAATTCTGACTTTATATCACGCAATTCTGACTTTGTCACGCAATTCTGACTTTATATAACACAATTCTGGGTTTATATCACACAATTCCGACTTTATATCAAGCAATTCTGAGTTTATATCACACAATTCCGACTTTATATCACACAATTCTGAGTTTATATCACACAATTCCGACTTTATATCAAGCAATTCTGACTTCATATCACTTAATTCTGACTTTATATCACACAATTCTGACTTTATATCACGCAATTCTGACTTTATATCACACAATTCTGAGTTTATATCACACAATTCCGACTTTATATCAAGCAATTCTGACTTCATATCACTTAATTCTGACTTTATATCACACAATTCTGACTTTATATCACGCAATCCTGACTTTATATCACACAATTCTGACTTTATATCACACAATTCTGACTTTATATAACACAATTCTGACTTTATATCACACAATTCTGACTTTATATCAAGCAATTCTGAGTTTATATCACACAATTCCGACTTTATATCACACAATTCTGAGTTTATATCACACAATTCCGACTTTATATCACAATTCTGACTATATCACACAATTCCGACTTTATATCACACAATTCTGAGTTTATATCAAGCAATTATGACTTTATATCACACAATTCTGACTTTATAATTCGCAATTCTGACTTTATATCACACAATTCTGACTTTATATCACACAATTCTGACTTTATATCTCACAATTCTGACTTTGTCACGCAATTCTGACTTTATATCACACAATTCCGACTTTATATCTCACAATTCTGACTTTATATCTCACAATTCTGACTTTATATATCACAATTCCGACTTTATAACTCACAATTCTGACTTTATACCTCACAATTCTGACTTTATATCTCACAATTCTGACTTTATAACTCCCAATTCCGACTTTATATCTCACAATTCCGACTTTATAACTCACAATTCTGACTTTATAACTCACAATTCTGACTTTATATCTCACAATTCTGACTTTATATCTCACAATTCTGACTTTATATCACACAATTCTGACTTTATATCACGCAATTCTGACTTTGTCACGCAATTCTGACTTTATATCACGCAATTCTGACTTTATATCACACAATTCTGGGTTTATATCACACAATTCCGACTTTATATCAAGCAATTCTGAGTTTATATCACACAATTCCGACTTTATATCACACAATTCTGAGTTTATATCACACAATTCCGACTTTATATCAAGCAATTCTGACTTCATATCACTTAATTCTGACTTTATATCACACAATTCTGACTTTATATCACGCAATTCTGACTTTGTCACGCAATCCTGACTTTATATCACACAATTCTGACTTTATATCACGCAATTCTGACTTTATATCACGCAATTCTGACTTTATATCACACAATTCTGACTTTATATAACACAATTCTGACTTTATATCACACAATTCTGACTTTATATCACGCAATTCTGACTTTATATCACGCAATTCTGACTTTATATCACACAATTCTGACTTTATATAACACAATTCTGAGTTTATATAACACAATTCCGACTTTATATCAAGCAATTCTGAGTTTATATCACACAATTCCGACTTTATATCACACAATTCTGAGTTTATATCACACAATTCCGACTTTATATCACACAATTCTGAGTTTATATCACACAATTCCGACTTTATATCAAGCAATTATGACTTTATATCACACAATTCTGACTTTATAATTCGCAATTCTGACTTTATATCACACAATTCTGACTTTATATCACACAATTCTGACTTTATATCACACAATTCTGACTTTATATCACACAATTCTGACTTTATATCACACAATTCTGACTTTATAATTCGCAATTCTGACTTTATATCACACAATTCTGACTTTATATCACACAATTCTGACTTTATATCACACAATTCTGACTTTATATCACACAATTCTGACTTTATAATTCGCAATTCTGACTTTATATCACACAATTCTGACTTTATATCACACAATTCTGACTTTATATAACACAATTCTGAGTTTATATAACACAATTCCGACTTTATATCAAGCAATTCTGAGTTTATATCACACAATTCCGACTTTATATCACACAATTCTGAGTTTATATCACACAATTCCGACTTTATATCACAATTCTGACTATATCACACAATTCCGACTTTATATCACACAATTCTGAGTTTATATCACACAATTCCGACTTTATATCAAGCAATTATGACTTTATATCACACAATTCTGACTTTATAATTCGCAATTCTGACTTTATATCACACAATTCTGACTTTATATCACACAATTCTGACTTTATATCACACAATTCTGACTTTATATCACACAATTCTGACTTTATAATTCGCAATTCTGACTTTATATCAAGAAATTCTGACTTATATCAGAATTTTATAATTGTATAATTATTGAATTATAAGAAATTGAATATAATTGAAATTACTACTACTAATAATAAAATATTTATATAATAACTATTCTTATACAAATATGTTTATTTCATTAAATTAAAATTAGTGATGATGATGATGATGATGATAATAATAATATTAAAATATAATTATGCATATAATAATATCTATTATTATACTAATATAATACGTATTAGTACTTAAAATTATTAAATTAAAATATTTTTTGTAATTAAATTATAATAATAAGTGAATTACAATAATTGACAGTAAATAACAACAACAACAACAATAATAAAAATGTTATATAATATATATAATAATACCTATAATTAATACTTTTCTTCATGACAAGATTAACCAAACTCTTGTACGCATTATTACGTTTTTTTGACTGTCTTTTTGTTTCCTTGTGTGTTCCTCTGTGTTTAGTTTGTGGGAAGCGCTACAAGAATCGTCCAGGTTTGAGTTACCATTACACTCACACACACCTGGCAGACGAGGAGGGTGAGGAAGACTCTGAGCGGCACACACTGCCCTTTCAGCGCAAGAACAACCACAAACGTGAGCCCAGCATCAGCCTCAGCCATGGATTACACACTCATACCACAACCCATAGAGTACCACTATTCTAACACAATTTACCCACTCTCATACCCCTTTTCCACTGATCCCGGTGCTGGTGCTGGAGCCGCTGTTCAATCTGACCCTGTTCCACGCATTTCCAATGAATTAAAGGTGATTCTGGCCTGGACAAAATTGACTCCGCCTCTTAATCTTAAACCAGGCACCATTATCGCCAGGGACCAGGGGCGGGAGACCACTTAAAGTTTCCAAAACAACAACTCATGACAGAACTAGATCGTTCATTATAACCAACAAAGCTAACTGGAAGTGTCCAGTGCAGCAGTCGACTCCCTGTTTTGTCCTCTTTTGTTCCTACTTTTGTTGTGCTGCAAAGCTACTCCAGCCACTTTATTTTCCCCATCTGTCTGAAATAAAAATATTTTATTTACAAATATGTGTGAATTGATTACTATGATTTTTTTATTCATTATATATTGAGCTCCTATAATATTAATAATTTTCTTCCTTCTTTGTTTTTAAAGCATTGTGGTGAATTAACATCGTTATTTAAGTATTTTGTCATCAACATCAAAGCCTGGATCTATTTGGTGTTCTATGGGTTTCCATAGAAACAAATATCTGGTTCTGAAGACGTTAAAACACTAGAATCTTCGAGTTGTCATCTTGTAATTATGGTAATTACAACACAACATGAACAAAGCAAAAGACTTCTAAACAAAGCTTGTGTTCATTCATTCACACTTCACACAAATCCGATTTGGATTCAGTGTCCGCACTGTCATTTCGCAAATGAAGAAATTTGATCCATTTGTTGAGTTGTTGTCAATATCCATATCTACTTCAGCTGCTAATGATATAATCAGTCAGAACGATGCCAAGAGACTTTCTCATAGAATAACAAATAGCAACTGTTAATGTGGAAAAACACGATGGAAAACTGGAAATTTTGCATCTGCTCATGTTTTTTGTTACATCTCACCACGGTGCTGAAGTCACGAGGCATGTTTTACAAACTCATGCATATACAGTTTCCAAAATCTGTAATGGCCAATGACAAAAAGAGCACAATGATTTGAAATCCAATGGACTGAGACATTTAAAAAAGGTCTTGTAAAAAAGGGATTCATGCATTTTCTTCTGTTCACACTAAATGGATTTGATTTTGATATGCCAAAAAAAAAAAAAAAAAAAAAAAAAAAAATCTGCCTGTCTGAAAAAAGACTTATGTTTTAACATAAGAGTCATGTCAGTGAAAATGTGGTACAATTCTGAGAGACGTCCCTGAGCACCAGCACCATTTTGGTGGAAAAAGGGTATTAACCATCTCACACATGCATTACAACAAGGAGTCACATGGCAGTTTTTGTAATCAGTATTTGGTCATTTTTCAGTAAAAAGAAAAAGTAAACGTCCTAAAACAAGATACATTTACATGGAAAGCTAGATTTTTCTGTAAAATGAGGGAATATATCTCAAATTACTTAGTATTTTTACTTTAATCTTTGGAAATTTTTAAGTGTAAATCTAAACAAAGTCAGTGAGGTTTATCTTACTGTTCAAAAGTTTGGGCTTCGTACGATTGTTTTTGAAAGAAGTCTCTTATGCTCACCAAGGTAGCATTTATTTGATCAAAAATACAGTAAATGCAGTAATATTGTGAAATATTATTACAATTTAAAAGAACTGTTTTCTATATAATATATTCCTGTGACGACAAAGCTGAATTTTCTGCATCATTACTCACATTTCATTGTCACATGACCTTTCAGAAGTCATTCTAATATGCTGATTTGCTGCTCAAGAAAAATGTCAGATTATCAATATTGAAAACAGTTTGCTTATTATTTTTGTGGAAACCAAGATAAAATTTTTTTTCAGGATTCTTTGATGAATAGGCAATATTTTTTCATGACTTTTATGGCTTTTTCTTTTTTAATATGTACTTGCTAGGGGTGTAACGGTACACAAATCTGACAGTTCGGTACGTAACTTGGTATTGAAGTCACGGTTCAATACTGTTTTTTTATCAACAGTGGTTTATTGAACAAATTGTGTCTCTCTCTTTAAATAAAATCAATTATGATTAACATTTTCGTAAGGATAAAAAAATGTCTATCTAAGCTAATGTACAGGGAGCCCTTTCTTGCACATTACTATAATATTAAATGTTACAATTAACAGCAGAGCCCAAACTATTAAATTCAGTTGCTATTTATTTTTAAATATAATAATCAACATTCAAAAAAAATTGCACATAAGGCAGGTTATGTATTAACTTCTAAATCTAATTATAGAAATTGTTCAATTAGTTTTCTACTCCAATTCATTTTTGAAATATCATTTACACCGTTTTACACAACTTGTTTTTATGACAAATTTATTTAAAGATATATTAAATAATTAAGACATTACTAACAGGTAAAGTAAATATAATGAATATATAAGCTAATATAGTGCATATATTTAGTGAAATGCTCCCCTCTAGAGTTCATTTTCCCTAGCGAACTAACATGCTGTGGACACTAAATGACTTGCCTGAGGTAAATATCATGCTATGTGACATTATTCTCAAGCTTTTTAATGATATCCACGGTTGAAACACTGGTTGAGAGATCACGCATAAACTAGTCTCGTTGCCAGACCTTCAGACTGACGTCAGAATGTCAGGACTCTATCGCAGCTTTCATTGGCCACCCGAGAAGACGTTTGAGTGACATGTTAATCAACCAATCACAGTATGTTTTATTCCGCGCCATGTTTAGGGGTGTAAAAATGTAACGTTGATGTCTCTACAACAACAAACCGACATGCTTCTAATAAATTATTCATTCTAGAACGTTTACTGCAACAATGGAGCCGTGAACTTCACATACTTTTGAAAATCGAGCGTTTAGTTGATTCTGATAAGTCGCATTGTCACAGTAAACACGACAGCGTCCTTCTTCCACGTTAGGCATTTGTTTTCAGGCGGACCGTTAAAGAACAAGACACACACATCACCCGGACATCCTGTAGAATTCAACCAACCAGATGAAGACTTCAAAAATCCTGAAGTGTTTCCAGTTAAGTGTGCCATAAGCATCAGACGTTCAGCCAATGGTCTGTGGGCGTGACGCCTGAGGCTGAGACTACGCATAAACATATCTATGCATAGATCATCTGTTCTTCTTCTTCTGCACTTTTTCCTGTTGTGGCGTTAGCAAACAGCATTGCATTACTGCGCGTGCCCCCTTCTGGATTGGAGTGTGGATCACCTGTGCCGTCTGTATGCATCGAACCGTGGCGTGAACAAATACATGTACTGTTAAACCCTTTTAAAAAAAAAAAAATCATATACATTACTGACCCCAAACTAGGAAAAAAATGTGTTTGCCAAGATTTGCAAAATGTATCTTGTTTTATAAATATTTAGTTTACTGGTAACCAAGACAAACATACAGATTAGAGAAATGCTTTGTTTTTGCAGTGCACACTGTATCATGCTAAAGTCATGTGACAGTATCAGTATCAAGATCTTCCACCCCTTGTTTATGCCTTTGTTGTGTTCAGTCTGTAGCCTTTTGCCTGACAAAGACAAGGTAACAGTGACCTCATTGCAGTGTCCTTGTGAAATCATGCCCATTTGCCTCCCAGAGTTATCTGGCTGAGTGCTTGGCTGAATTGGCCTGCCCATCGCTCTGTTTACCCCTCACCGCCACTGGCTTTTTGGTTCAAAAGCTGGTTATATAGAAAAGTGCAGAAAATTAGGGCCGTGTTAAATTTTGCAGATTTTTTCAGACAGAACACAAGCGTAAGCGTCTGCAGGATGGTATGTTTTCCCCCTTCCCATTTTCTCATTTCACACTCACCCCGTATTCCCATACTCCACCACGAGCGATATTATTAATAAGAGAGGTTTTAATGAAACCTAGGTCCATGCATTATTCATGCAATATTTAGACCAAAAGAGAAAGATGTAGATGTAGGCACGATAACTAGAGCCATCTGACTCAAGATGGCGAATTGGAGCCAGACCAAATCCGAAATTCCCATCCTCTGCCGTTATTTCGTTTTACAGCTGTGCTACCTCTCTCTTTTCTATCAGTTTGATGAATGACAGATTATTCAGCCAAGAGATGAGATTTCACCTCTCATTCTTGCTCTCTGTCTTTCTCCTTTCTACTTTTTGCCATTCCTTTCTCGCTTTCTCTCCTTTTCCCATCACCCTTGTCTTTCTGCCTATGCTTTCTCCTCTGTCTCCTTTTGATTTAAGATTCATCTATCAGTTCTCTGTATTTTTCCCCTCTTTATTTATTTCCACTGCAGAAGTGAGGCTGCTTGGCTGAGATGAGCGACTGCATTAAAATTCATGCCTGCTCATATTCTTTTTCATATAGTGTTGTGGTGCTGCTGGTCGGACGGAGGGGGTTTTGGGGGCTGTCCAGCAGGGTCTGGGGGAGGGGTGCTGTCTGGTGTCAATGTGTAGGGAAAAGGGTAGAGGGGTAGATGGCGGGGGGATCGCTGTTTGCATTTGAGGTCGACCCTCTAGATGTGCACCTGAAAATTGGATTTTGTGATTTGAGAGTTCTAGTTAAAATCCTCCCCCACACGCACACACACTCTCTTTCTCTGCACCCACATAATGTTTGGCTGTTAAAAACAGACAGGATTTTACAAGATTTAACCCTAATTTCTTACAATAAAATGCTTTTTCTGAATTTTAAAGTGAAATCGATGCAAAATACACTATTTTGAGTATTTTGTCATTGAAAATGTCTAAACATCCTGAAAACAAGGTAGATTTCTGTGAGTAGCAAATTTTTACATTAAGATGTTTCGTCAGAATATATATCTTAAATTTCATGTATTTTTCTTAACTCATTGACACCATCAACAAAATTAATAGTACCCCTTTTTTGAAGAATCCTTCAGAAATTATTCTAATATCCATTTGAAATAATAAACTAGGGATAGATAGATAGATAGATAGATAGATAGATAGATAGATAGATAGATAGATAGATAGATAGATAGATAGATAGATAGATAGATAGATAGATAGATAGATAGATAGATAGATAGATAGATAGATAGATAGATAGATAGATAGATTTAACCCTACTTTCTTACAATAAAATTATTTTTCAAATTTAATGTGAAATCATTGCAGATTTTCTGTCATAACATGACAAAATACTGGGAAAACATAACTGTATTGCACTGCATTGTAAGATAATATACTTTTTTTTCATTATGATAATTAGCGTTCCCTTTGGCTAGGAACTTCTTAACTTTTAATTAGTTTTCTCCCATCTAGTGTACAATTACAATACAATTTGTTGCATTGTTCTACATGGAGAAAAGAAGCCACACATTATGAATAACTCTTAAGTATGTTCATAATTTGTGATTTATATTATATGTGGCAAGTGGCATTCTAAATTACAGAGATAACATAGTCTTGTATAAACTGTTATGGGGAACATGAGGTTTGCACATGGTGACAATCAACAAACATTATTTTAGATTAAAAATAAACTGTATAACACATGCAACCTAAAGTGAATATAACAACAGCAACAGCCGAATCACCCAACAAATAGTTAAAAATGCAACCACATCATTTATTTATGCCTTAGAGCATGCTGGGAAGCTAAGCACCAACATATCACTGTGGACATCTCACTATAACAGTGGATTTATAGATATAGAAGAGATTACTGTAAAATAATCAGATTATCATTGATTCTACAGCTGCTAAAACACAATCATCCCATGGTTCCTTTCACTTTGAAGTCACAATATGCCATTATCATTTAATAAATTATACAAAGGTACTATGGAAATTAAAGTACAGCAAATAGTAGCCAGGATTATACTGTCAGTTGATACAGTACACTTTAAATTTTTTATAGTCAGGGGCAGAGCTTGGGGGGTGGGCATGGCCACCATTGACCGAAGCTTGGCCACCCCTATAACCACTCTGCTCACAATTGCCTTTTCTGTCTATTTATCTTGACCAGAATTTAGTTTATTTAGATGTAGAACCATCCCCTTATGACCACAACACACAGGAGAATTTTCAAGCGTGCACACAAACTTTGCCTCGGTGCCAGACGCAAATCAAACAAGAGTGCGAAAAAACAAAACATGGGCGCCGAGGGAGACTCAGCATCCCCCGGTGAACAGTAGATATACGAATCATTGAACAGTTGGGTAAATAAAACATAAATAAATGTGGAGATGATTGAAGCAGTGCCAAAACTTAAAATAATTCATGTATTTGTTTTATATATGCATCACATTTATGAACGTCACACTCAAATACTGCTTTCTGAGCTCACAATATAGGCACAAATTAAATGTAATTTTCATCTGTAATTTAATGCACAAATAAATGCGAGTGCTGTTCATTTGTACTCAAAAACAGGTGCCATTTTTTGCATTTGCTGGAAGAGTACAAATGGATTGCATTTAATTGTGTATAAAATGACAGATTTTACATTCTGGCATTTGTTTTATGTGCTGCCGCCTTTATCATATTCACATTGCTGCACGTTGGATTCAAAAGAGAACATATGTTGCAATTAAAGTGTTAGTTCACCCAAAAATGAAAATTATGTCATTAATGACTCACCCTCATGTCGTTCCAAACCCGTAAGACCTCCGTTCATCTTCAGAACACAGTTTAAGATATTTTAGATTTAGTCCGAGAGCTTTCTGTCCCTCCATTGAAAATGTTTGTACGGTAGACTGTCCATGTCCAGAAAGGTAATAAAAAAATCATCAAAGTAGTTCATGTGACATCAGAGGGTCAGTTAATAAAAAATACATTTTTGTCCAAAAATAACAAAAACTACGACTTTATTCAGCATTGTATTCTCTTCCGGAATCCTTTCCATTGAATTGATTCCATTGAATCTTTTCATCTGTCGGCGTTGGTAATGCACTTTTACGTCATTGTTTTTGGCGATTAGGACATTCGCGACATGCACACTTACGCCCCATTTTAAAAAATATAGCAATACCAAAATACAAACAATGTAGAATAGCTTGAATACAGCGTGCGTCTCCCTCAGACTGTAAACGAAGCTCGGGCGCACCGGATAACACGTCAGCAGCGTCTTACATCAGCAGCGTCACTGCGGAGTCGTGAACCCGGATTGACAACAGACTCGGAAGAGAATACAATGCTGAATAAAGTCGTAGTTTTTGTTATTTTTGGACCAAAATGTATTTTCAATGCTTCAAAAACTTCTAACTGACCCACTGATGTCACATGGGCTACTTTGATGATGTTTTTATTACCTTTCTGGACATGGACAGTTTACCGTACATACATTTTCAATGGAGGGACAGAAAGCTCTCAGACTAAATCTAAAATATAATTTAAAATAACTGTGTTCTGAAGATGAACGGAGGTCTTACTGGTTTGTAACGACATGAGGGTGAGTCATTAATGACATAATTTTCATTTTTGGGTGAACTAACCCTTTAATTCATTTTGGCAACTAACTGAATGTTAAGCATTCAGTGTTTGATTTTTCAGTTGCAAGTTTTTGAATTGAAACAAATGAAACAGTTGAAACAGATCTTACACTCTAGGATTAAGAAAAAAAATGTCAAATTCACTCAGTATTAGTTTATCTGTTCCACCACTACCTACAATTAAGTACAATTATTCAGTATTCAGTTGTTTTGTTCAGATGTGCTTTAAAGGGTTAGTTCAGCATCATGTTGTTCTAAACCTGTAAGACCTTCATTTGTCTCGAAACACAAATTAAGATATTTTTGATAAAATTTGATGGCTCAGTGAGACCTCCATTGACACCAAGATAATTAACATTTTCAAATGCCCAGAAAGCTACTAAAGACATATTTAAAACAGTTCATGCACAGTGATTCAACCTTAATATTATGAAGCGACAAGAATACTTTTTGTGTGCCAAAAAACAAAACAAAATAAGGCTTTGTTACCTCATAAGTGTTTCGGTGTTTGGCAGTTTGATGCACACTCCGAACTACTGATTCGAAACAAAAGATTTGCAAAGCTTCAAAGCTTCATGAAGCAGTGTTTTGATATCACCCATCACTAGATATTGTTATTTTGTTTTTTTTGGCACGCAAAAAGTATTCTTGTTGCTTCATAGTATTAAAGTTGAACCACTGTAGTCACATGAACTGTTTAAATACGTCTTCAGTAGCTTTCTGGTCATTGAAAGTGTTAATTATCTTGCTGTCAATGGAGGCCTCACTGAGCCATCGGATTATATCAGAAATATCTTAACTTGTGTTCCGAAGATGAACGAAGGTCTTACGGGTGTGAAACGACATGAGGGTGAGTAATAAATGACATAATTTTCATTTTTGGGTGAACTAACCCTTTAATTTAAATTGATTTCAGTTGCCAAGGCAACATTTTCATTTACTTTAACTTTTTCATATAGCCTAATTTTTATGTTTTGTTTTATTTCAGTTAACAAAATCGTTTTAGTATTAGTTAACTCTGTTTTGTATCTTATATTTTTGCTACTTTATTTTTGTCAGACAAAAAGTGGGCTGTTTTATTCCAAAATTGTTTTAAAAGGATACTTCCCTCTCAGTCACTTCCACCACCGAATGTTATTGAGCACAATACATCATCTGGGATGTGGTAGAAATGTTCAGAACTGATTTATTAAAAAATGACAGAATCCTCCTGACATTGGCCATTGTTAGTGGACAAATAAACTAGTTAGAGTGTACACTGATGGAGACAAGCGGTCAGCAGGAGGACAGTTGGAGGGGTAGCCGGTTTTTTGTAGAGATAGTAGTGGGGGTTGTTTTTCATTGCATTGAAGGTCAGATTTGATCTGTCTTTCTATCTGTTTGTTTGCATTCTACATTCATTCCTAAATTGTATTTCTTTTCCCTCTTCTCCTTGCTTTTCTTTTCCTCCTCCACATGTAACACATGCACACGCACCTGAGTAATCACATACTCTTTTTTTATGAACAATTGTGGTGATTATGGCTGGTAAGCAAACTGCTCTGAAAGCTCGGAATGACTGCCTTCTTCAGATGAATTCCCTCATGCTGTTTGTACGAGAGGAATCGTGATTGTGAGGCTGAATCACGGCACAAATAATAATGGCATATCAGCACACCTGGGAACGAGAGGAGGCTGAACTTATCAACAGCAGCACAACAACCAATTGCAATAAACTGATGCAAAAAATCATCTTGGTTAAAATAAAGAAACAATGAATAGCATTATGACTTAAAGATACTTTAGATAACGTAACATAAATCCCATACAGGCTATTTCACGTGCATTATCTTTATTACAACAAATGGTTTGTGTCTCATATTTAAATCTGTATACACAGATTTAGACTGTGATGACGATGTCACTAAACATGTTAGAGTTTCTCTAAGGCTTAAATGTCTTGGTCGTAACATTTCTCCTGAACTCAATGGATTATAAAGGTATTTTGAATGCATTATACAACATCTTATAAATACTCTCAGTTATGATGCATTACAATTCTATAATTTAGTATTTATTTGGCTATTAACTTTAACAAATAATCCACAGATTAATGTGACATCAGCACAAGAACATGATACTACATTTTGAATAATCACAATAAATAAATAAATTCACAATAAAACGGAGAACATGCATTAAGAAAGTAGAGTAAATTTTGATTTTATTTCAACATTAAACATAACAGCACAATGTCTTTATGCATTATACAAATGAACAGGTAACTATTATAATTTATTATAACTGTCTTTACAGTTGCTACCTTGGCAATGCGTTATATAAAAATGACTCAAGTAAAGTCTAATTATACGCTAGACTCAGGCAATTTCTGCAAAAGCTCAAGTATACTTCTTTGTATGAGTTTACCTGTCTCCACTCTACGCTCCGCTAGGCCCCGGTCGCTACCTGCCACAGTTGCACTCCTGTCTGCTCCGCAACAAAGCAGGAAGAGCAGTGGCCGTTGCCTAGTGATGGTGTTGCCATGGAGACTGGCCAGCCAGACTCCCTCTATAAAGAATAGGTTGTTATATGTACATCGAGAGCGGGGAGGGGAGGCAGTGGAGTTTGGAGTTTCTCTAGGTTTGAGGATGGAGGGGTAGGGAGGTTCATTAAATCAGAAAAAGAGAGAGACTTGCTGAATTCACTTTATGATTTGGCATATATATGAGGCCAGACAGTAGTGTTGAGTTATACTGTGTTCTGCCTCATTTGCTATTCTGTATTAAGAAGAGGGCCGAGGGCTGTTTGGCTTTCCTAGACTGGATCCTTAGGATAATGCAGACTCTCACTTCACCGTCCTTTCTCTTGTTTTTCTTTTCTCTTTCTTTTCTTTTCTTCACTTTCTTTCTCACATGAACATGTAAACATGCTCGTATAAAAAGTTTAGTACCAGAAACTAAAAAATTGACTTTCTAATGGATGACTGCTTTCTACTGGTTTGAGCGCTTTAAAATGTGTAATATTACATATATGTAATATTACATATATAGTTAAATATATATATTAGAGATGCACCAATAATAAATTCTTCTGCCGATAGCCGATTATTCAAAATGATATCAATATATATGTTTAGAAATGCACCGATATATCAGTGATTAATCGGTATCAGCCAATAAAAGCACATTTTCACATTATCGACCTTCGGCAGATAGTTTAAAAACAGCCGATAGTCAGGGACGATATATCCTGTCAGCCAAAAGAGGGCAGGAAAATACACTGAATTCGATCGGCAATATCGGCAGATATCACGCTGAATAATCAGTTATCGGTATCGGTGGAGAAATTTAGTATCGGTGCATAACTAATGTACCGTATGTATATTAGAGATGCACTGATACTAAATTCTTCTGTCGATACCGATAGCTGATTATTCAGAATAATATCTGCCGATATACACTGAACAAAATTATAAACGCAACACTTTTGTTTTTGCCCCAATTTTTCATAAGCTGAACTCAAAGACTTTTTCTATGTACACAAAAGGCCTATTTCTCTCAAATATTGTTCACAAATCTGTCTAAATCTGTGTTAGTGAGCACTTCTCCTTTGCCAAGATAATCCATCCACCTCACAGGTGTGGCATATCAAGATGCTGATTAGACAGCATGATTATTGCACAGGTGTGCCTTAGGCTGGCCACAATAAAAGGCCACTCTAAAATGTGCAGTTTTATCACACAGCACAATGCCACAGATGTTGCAAGTTTTGAGGGAGCGTGCAATTGCATGCTGACTGCAGGAATGTCCACCAGAGCTGTTGCCCGTTAATTGAATGTTAATTTCTCTACCATAAGCCGTCTCCAAAGGTGTTTCATAGAATTTGGCAGTACATCCAACCAGCCTCACATCCACAGACCACGTGTAACCACACCAGCCCAGGACCTCCACATCCAGCATCTTTACCTCCAAGATCGTCTGAGACCAGCCACCCGGACAGCTGCTGGAACAATCGGTTTGCATAACCAAAGAATTTCTTCACAAACTGTCTCAGGGAAGCTCATCTGCATGCTCATCGTCCTCATCGGGGTCTCGACCTGACTGCAGTTCGTTGTGATAACTGACTTGAGTGGGCAAATGCTCACATTCAATGGCGTCTGGCACCTCTGTCAACGTTGTGGATCGAGTGGCCCATGGTGTCGGTGGGGTTATGGTATGGGCAGGCAAGGCATAGGTTATGGACAACGAACACAGGTGAATTTTATTGATGGCATTTTGAATGCACAGAGATACCATGACGAGATCCTGATGCCCATTGTTGTGCCATTCATCCATGACCATCACCTAATGTTACAGCATGATAATGCACGGCCCCATGTTGCAAGGATCTGTACACTGTTCCTGGAAGCTGAAAACATCCCAGTTCTTGTATGGCCAGCATATTCACCAGACATGTCACCCATTGAGCATGTTTGGGATGCTCTGGATCAGTGTATACGACAATGTGTTCCAGTTCCTGCCAATATCCAGCAACTTCGCACAGCCATTGAAGAGGAGTGGACCAACATTCCACAGGCCACAATCAACAACCTGAACAACTTGCAAAGGAGATGTGTTGCACTGCATGAAGCAAATGGTGGTCACCAATCATGCTGTCTAATCAGCATCTTGATAACCACACCTGTGAGGTGGATGGATTATCTCGGCAAAGGAGAAGTGCTCACTAACACAGATTTAGACAGATTTGTGAACAGTATTTGAGAGAAATAGGCCTTTTTTGTACATAGAATAAGTCTATATATATATATATATTAGAGATGCACTGATACTAAATTCCTCTGCCGATACCGATATGTGATTATTCAGAATGATGTCTGCCGATACCACTACCAATATCAACAGAAAAAATCTCTCTCAATCAATGCTTAAACTATACAGGGAACCCTCTCATTTTGTACATTACTATAATATTAGAGGTTAAAATTAACAACAGAGCCCAAACTATTGCATTCAACTACATGAGAAATGATACATTTCAGTAAGTTGTACTGTTCAACATACCCTCTGATGTGCATTCGAGTTTTTTTTTTGTGCTATAACTGGAAGAAAAGACTCACACTCCGTGCTGCCGCTTGAACTGAGACTCAACAGCGATCTGTCGCGTCACATTTAAGAGCGTTAAAATGCTATTTATTGTTTGACTTTCATGATAAAATTGACAGAATTATCAGAAGTCAACAAAGCACAAAGCTCTTTGCAATTATTAAATGGGAGGGGTGCTACAAACAATGTTTGGTATAGGGACAAAATGTGGACCTAGCAACCCTGGCTTGAACTACAGGTGAATTAAAGGGTCAAATAGAGCTTGCTTTAATGTATCTAGTTTTTAATTGTTAATGAATTATTGTCCTGTAGACAGCCCTAAATTCAACACAAGAGACTCTTTTTGATTGAAAGGATATAATCAGCTGTGATCATTGGCTGTTTTTAAACAATCAGCCAGTGGCCGATAGTGAAAATAATTGCTTTTATCTGCCTATATTGCATGAAGTTGTTCTGGATTCACAATCCCAGGGTTCTGCAGTAGAATTATTAATTTTCAAATGTTTACACTTTCCATCTCTTCAATGAAAGTTGGAGAGTGGAAAAGTCACACTGTGACTGTCTTGTGTGAAGAGTCATCATGCTGGTGCGTGTGTGTGTGTTTTGTATTTATTTTATTCCCTTTGTGGTGGGGTGTAGTTTTACTTTTGTAAGCACATTCATTGAATGGTATGATAATGGCATTAATTTTGGGATACAGGATACTCTTTGTGTATCTGCTGCATCATACTGTTCAATTCTATGTCACTGTGTCTATCTCACAGTCTTGGTTTGTATGGGTGTGTGCATGTCAGACTGACTGCACCGCAACCATAGATCAGGTTTTATTATGCACCAAAAGCTGATCCTCCTCTCCCTTCACAGTGTCGTTCTGTTTAAGGTCTGTTACGCAACTCAGCCCGCTGAACGGTCAAACTACTGAGGCCTTTTCTTTCTTTGTTTCTTTCTTTGTTTCTAGATCTATCTATCTATCTATCTATCTATCTATCTATCTATCTATCTATCTATCTATCTATCTATCTATCTATCTATCTATCTATCTATCTATCTATCTATCTATCTATCTATCTATCTATCTATCTATCTATCTATCTATCTATCTTTCATTTGTCTGTCTGATTACTGTTGGTAGATTCTTGACCTGACAAACGTCAGACAATCGGGTAATCTCATGGTAATCTCAATAATATCAAACTTGCCAAATATCAATGGATTAAATGATCTGGCCAGTATATATCCAATTTACCATTGGTACTTGTTTGGTTTTATTTCCTAACCCAAAAATACAAATGTGGTTTGTTTATCTGTGACCGTACATAGACATTTGTGTGTGTGTCTGGGGTAGTATGATGAAGGGGGTTATTAAAAGCAGGAGTCCGCCCCATTTGTCATGGTCAAGAAGTGGGGTGCAGTATGCGGGCAACCTCAAAAAATGATTAGGCAAAGATGTACCAGTAATAAAGCTGAGCTCAGGAGGGGGTTTGTATGTGGAATGTGTCATTTGTTTGTGCAAAATCCATCCACACTGCAGCAAAACTTAATGAGGTGCCTTAATGTTCTATTTTAAATCTAGTTTGGTTTTGCGAGACGCTATTGTGTGGTTTTCTGTAGTGTGGGGCACATGTTCAAGGTATATTCAGTATATTCAATATATAGCATTTTAATTTATATGTATATGTATTTTTTTTTTTTTTATCAAATGAGGGTCAAGTCAAAAATGATGCAGGATTATGGTCCTGAAATGCTATTAATAACTGCTTGACTTCCTAAATGTGTATCTGTCTTTCTCCTTAAGCCTTTTTTTTTATTTTTATAGCAGACACACGTCAGACCAGGCTTGTGGAATTGTCTTTATGTGAGAGTTGCTGCTATAATGCACTCTAATGGGTTGTTTCAACCCATGTTTGGGTCAAATATGGACAAACCCAACTGTTGTCCATATTTGACCCAAACATGGGTTGAAACAACCCAGCATATTTTACAGTGTGCTTCTTAGGGGTGTAACGGTACACAGAAGTCACGTTTTGGTACATACTGTACATAAATTGTCGCCTTTAGATTAGAACTATTAACTATGACTTTTGCTTCAATAAACTTCTAATTACTGCTTATTAATAGTTAGTAAGTTAGTTGTTAAGTTTAGGTATTGGGTAGGATTAAGGGATGTACAATAAGGTCATGCAGAATAAGGTACTAATAAAAAGCCAATAACCCTCATGTACTTAATTTTCCACTTTCCACTCCGCTCTGCATTCTGAGCCTTACAAAGTTTTCTCGTTTGTCCATGAGCGCGGAAAAGATGCATTCGACGTGTACACACTATCTAGTGGTCTTTTTTTCAAGTGCTCAAGTCATTCGTGTATGCGCTGTTCTTCTTCTGCTCTTTTTCCTGTTGTGGCGATTAGCAAACAGCATTGCATTACCACACACGCCCCCTTGTGGATTAGAGTGTGGATTCCGTCGTCTGATTGCATGGACGAATACATGTACCATTACACCCCTAGGGCTTCTGCATGATTTTTGATGGCCTCATGAGGACTTTTTGGGATGTGTGATCATGGCAAGGTTCATGCCAACAGGTGCTTGTGAGTCCTTCCTGCGGTGCTGTTACTTGAGCTGCTTTCTTTCCCAGCCAATTGTGTCCTAATTAGAGATGTGTGATCTTGCTAAAATAGAATCATGTCACTATAGGATCATTTGGAGAAGAATTGGGGTGCGGAGAGAGTGAGAAATAATAAGGGAGGGAGGTATTTGAGGATTCCTCTTCCTACCTCTCTTTTTCGATTCCCGTGGGGCCGCAGACACACTTGAAAGCTGTGAAGTGTGCTGTTCTGCCTGTATTCTCCTCGTAATTGGCCAAATGCTGCATTGGGAAAGATTTAGGGAGGCAGGAAAGAAGGCATGGCAAAGAAACTCCTGCGTCTGTCTCTGAAACTCTCTATCTACGATTTTCGTTTGGCTTGACTCATCTCTCTGTTCTTCCCATCTTCCTTTTTTGTGTTAATATAGGGCTTTGTTCCAATACCTAGTGTGCTGCCTCACTGTCTGCTGCCTACATAGACAGATGTCTTCTATGAAAGCAGCATCCTAACTGTCATGGAAACTCAAAGTGACTGATTTGGAAAACTCTTCATAGGCAGCCACTCTGCTTGGGAGACTCGATTCAACTTCAATAGAGTTTTGGCTTTAGCATGATAATCATGAGAATAAGCTAATGAAACAATACTCAACTATAAATGAACTATTAATAACTATTAATATCAGTAGTTTCTTAAGAATCAAATTTATCACAAATTTTTATCACACACACATAAATATATATATATATATATATATATATATATATGTTTGTGTGTGTGTGTAAGAAATTTGAAAATAATGTAAAAAAAAAAATGGTAATGCACCTTTACCTTCAATGTTACACCTCGGGTGTGCATTATTTCCGAAAAATTTAATGTCCCGGAGTCAATTATTCCACTTATACTATGGTTACCACACCTTAAGACACTGTTCAGATGTTGCATTTCAAGACATTTGTCAGGTTTTTGCCCTTAAAACACTCTTGTGTGTGGGACTAATTTTTTTAAATACCTGAGTTTGTGCGTCTCTCAATAACAGTGTTCGTCAGCCGTCTCTACTAAAAACAAAACCCTAAGTTTATCTACATCAAGAACCGCACAGTTATTATCATGCTGGTGCGAAGTCATGTAGCTTTTAAGTTGCTAAACTATTTTACAGATTAATCAATCAGAGCAGCACTGACAAAACGTTTCTGTGCAAGTGTGTGTTTGTGTATGTGTGTGTGTTTGAGTGAGAGAGAGAAAGTGGGAGAAAGAGAGTAAAGTGAAACTTGTATATTCATTCATTACACGCAGACTGATATATTTCAAATGTTTATTTCTTTTAATTTTGATGATTATAACTGACAACTAAGGAAAATCCCAAATTCAGTATCTCAGAAAATTAGAATATTACTTAAGACCAATACAAAGAAAGGATTTTTAAAAATCTTGGCCGACTGAAAAGTATGAACATGAAAAGTATGAGTATGTGCAGCACTCAATACTTAGTTGGGGCTCCTTTTGCCTGAATTACTGCAGCAATGTGGCGTGGCATGGAGTTGATCAGTCTGTGGCACTGCTCAGGTGTTATGAGAGCCCAGGTTGCTCTGATAGTGGCCTTCAGCTCTTCTGCATTGTTGGGTCTGGCATATCGCATCTTCCTCTTCACAATACCCCATAGATTTTTTATGGGGTTAAGGTCAGGTGTGTTTGCTGGCCAATTAAGAACAGGGATACCATGGTCCTTAAACCAGGTACTGGTAGCTTTGGCACTGTGTGCAGGTGCCAAGTCCTGTTGGAAAATGAAATCTGCATCTCCATAAAGTTGGTCAGCAGCAGGAAGCATGAAGTGCTCTAAAACTTCCTGGAATACGGTTGCGTTGACCTTGGACCTCAGAAAACACAGTGGACCAACACTAGCAGATGACATGGCACCCCAAACCATCACTGACTGTGGAAACTTTACACTGGACCTTAAGTAACGTGTGCCTCTCCTCTCTTCCTCCAGACTCTGGGACCCTGATTTCCAAAGGAAATGCAAAATTTACTTTCATCAGAGAACATAACTTTGGACCACTCAGCAGCAGTCCAGTCCTTTTTGTCTTTAGCCCAGGCGAGACGCTGTCTGTTGTTCAAGAGTGGCTTGACACAAGGAATGCGACATCTGAAACCCATGTCTTGCATACATCTGTGCGTAGTGGTTCTTGAAGCACTGACTCCAGCTGCAGTCCACTCTTTGTGAATCTCCCCCTCATTTTTGAATGGGTTTTGTTTCACAATCCTCTTCAGGGTGCGGTTATCCCTATTGCTTGTACACTTTTTTTCTACCACATCTTTTCCTTCCCTTCACCTCTCTATTAATGTGCTTGGACACAGAGCTCTGTGAACAGCCAGCCTCTTTTGCAATGACCTTTTGTGTCTTGCCTTCCTTGTGCAAGGTGTCAATGGTCGTCTTTTGGACAACTGTCAAGTCAGCAGTCTTCTCCATGATTGTGTAGCCTACAGAACTTGACTGAGAGACCATTTAAAGGCCTTTGCAGGTGTTTTGAGTTAATTAGCTGATTAGAGTGTGGCACCAGGTGTCTACAATATTGAACCTTTTCACAATATCCTAATTTTCTGAGATACTGAATTTGGGATTTTCCTTAGTTGTCAGTTATAATCATCAAAATAAAAAATAAAAAAACTTTTGAAATATATCAGTCTATGTGTAATAAATGAATATAATATACAAGTTTCACTTTTTGAATGGAATTAGTGAAATAAATAAACTTTTTGATGATATTCTAATTATATGACCAGCACCTGTATATTATATTATATTATATTATATTATATTATATTATATTATATTATATTATATTATATTATATTATATTATATTATATTATATTATATTATATTATATTATATTATATTATATTATATTATATTATATATAACTCAAGTGTTCTTGAGTGGGGAGTGCCTTATGATGCCTTAAAGGGATAGTTCACACAAAAATGAAAATTCTGTCATCATTTACTCATCATTAAGTTGGTCCAGAACCTGAATGAGATTCTTACTTTTGATGAACACAAAAGAAGATATTTTAAATAATGTTAGAAATCAAACAGTTAATGGTAGCCATTGACGTCCATAGTAGGAAAAAAATACGCTGGCTACTGTCAAGTGTCTGGTTATCAACATTCTTACTGAAATATCATATAATTTCTTACCAAAATATCATACCAAATATCATTCTGGTTACCAAAATGTCTTCTTTTGTCACAAAAATATCTAAGAAATGAATACACGTTTGGAATGGGGGTGAGGAAATAACGGGTGAATTATCCCTTTATCATGCTGGCTATGGAGGCAGCTCACTAGATTTTGGAATAGAGCATCTGTCTGCCTCTCTCTCTCTCTCCTACCATCTTTTGTGTGTGTGTGTGTGTGTGTGTGTGTGTGTGTGTGTGTGTGTGTGTGTGTGTGTGTGTGTGTGTGTGCTTTTGTTTATATTACATTGTGGGGACCAAATGTCCCCATGATGTAATATAAACCTGAGTTCACCTACATCGTGGGGACCAGCCAGCGGTCCCCACAATGTAAATGGGTTTATAAATCATATAGAATGAGTTTTTGTGAAAAAGTAAAATTTTGCACAGTTTCCTGTGAGGGTTAGGTTTAGGGGTAGGGGCAGGGTAGGGGGATAGAATGTACAGTTTGTTCAGTGTAAAATGCATTGAAGTCTATGGAAAGTCCCCACAATTCACAAAAACAAACATGTGTGTGTGTGTGTGTGTGTGTGTGTGTGTGTGTGTGTGTGTGTGTGTGCGCATGTAAGAGAAAGCAGGATTGATTGCCTGTGGCTGACATTCGAACACTACACCTTAAACACGACTGCAGGCTTTTAATCATTGATAGGCTTTTGCTTGAGTAAGGCAGGCTACAGGGCAGCCCCAATCTCACTATAGAAACTGCTGATTCACACTATGCTATTTCCAATTTTATATTTAAGCCTTTATTTTATACATATATGCCATCTGTTTGTGTTTTATGCACGTGAGACAGCAGGAAAGCTTGATGAGTGCGTACATATGCATGCACTCCACAGGGACTTGAGCACATCGCGTCTTTGAGAGAGGCATAAAGATAGAGGGACAAAAGAATAGATTTCTTTCACAACTTCTCATTTCTATATAAGAACTGTTGGAAAACAGAATGCATTATTCCATATACTTGCATGTTTTCTATAACTTTAAGAATCTTTGCTGCTGTACTGTCAAGTTCATCCTTCTTATTTTCTCTCCCTATCTATTTTTCAATATTACATTTTGTAAAATTAATAAGTGCATTCTGCATTCTTAAACCCAAAAATGAAAATTCAGTAATTTATTCACCCTCATGTCACATCCTGCAGGCAAAATTTGTGTAAGGCAGATTGTAGCACTGTTTTCTGGAGTGCAGTTCACTCCTTCACCAGTTTCCATGTTCTAATTATGCCGTGTGAATGTGAAACTTTGAATACGGTAGAGCTCTGTGGTTCCTTATTTTCGACGAACTGTCCAGCTGTCAGTATAATTATCCTCATAACTTACATTCTGACCCTTTTGTTCTCTATATAACTAGCTTTTACTATTTTTATTTTTTACACACTGATTATTAAACTGAGTTGCATGGCAAGAGTGTGAACTGGCTGCTTGTTGTATGCTAGTCTCAGTTTCAGGCCAATGAACCATCGACTGACCATCTGGTCGTGTCAAAAACACAATGCTCCAATCTGATTGGCTGTAGTGTAGACTCAATTTCTGGGAGTCAGGGTACAAATATTTCAGATCAGTTCACAGTGAAATAGCAGCTGTAGAGAAATATACTGTATTTTGTTTATAGCATCATAAAACAGTATGTTCATGTATCAATTTTTTTGTTAGAATTACACTTTTGAACACATGTATATTAGCAGCATCTCTCAGAATTATTCATGGGACAGGTGCTTTTTCAGACATTTAGAAGAATTGGTTGCAAATATAAATTTGAATGATCCAAAAGTACAAGGAATTTTCATGTGTTGCAAGGATATTTTTTTAACGGAATATGTATTATTCATTTATGATATATTTTCATTGAACAATTTATTCAGATATAACAAATAATAATAATAATAATAATAACAATAATAATAATAGTTATTATTATTAATAATTATTGCTTGTACCCTAAAAAGGAAAAGTGGTTTGGAGAATGGATGGATAGATGGATTATTATTATAATTAATTTATTTAGTATTTTTACTGGGCCATATATTATTAATTTAGGATGTATTTTCAGTAAACAATTAGTTTATTGAGATATAACAAATTATTATTATTATTATTATTATTATATTGGTCATAAATAAACAATTAAAATAAACAGCATCCACTTGTTTTTATGTTTTAGAAATAATAATAATAATATTAATAGTTATTATTATTATTACTATTGCTGGGACCCTAAAAAGGAAAAGTGGTTTGGAGAATGGATGGATAGATGGATTATTATTATAATTTATTTATTTAGCATTTTTTAATGGGATATGTATTATTCATTTAGGATGCATTTTCAATAAACAATTATTTTATTGAGAAATAACAAATTATTATTATTATTATTATTATTATTGTCATAAACAATTAAAATAAATAGTATCCACTTGTCCATATGTCTTAGAAATAATGATTATAATAATAATTATTATTATTACTGGGACCCTAAAGAGAAAAAGTTTTTTGTAGAATGGATGGATGGATTATTATTATTATAATCTATTTATTTAGTATATTTAATGAGATAATGTATTATTAATTTAGGATATATTTTCATTAAATAATCAGTTTAATGAGATAATAAATAATTGTTATTATCATTATTATTATATTAGTCACAAATAAACAATTAAAACAAACCACATGTCCATATGTTTTAGAAATAACAACAACAATAATAATAATAATTATTATTATTATTATTGGGACAAATTAATTTAATTATTAATTTAAGTGGAATGCTTCCAAGATTCTAATGCTTAAAAGTAAATTTGAAATTTGAAGATTTTTGAGGATATATATTATTATTATTATTTTGCATTCACACGTACAAATGCAATCCAGTCTGGATTTCATTGTAAAATTGGAAACTACAGATACAATTATTTTTTGATTTTTGATTTTTTGAAAATACAATTTTGATTGTATGTATTTGTTTGCATAATTGTGTGTTGCCCTGTCCATTACTAAGCTTTTTTGAATTTGATACTATTTTAACTTTATAATAGTGAAATAGAGGACTGCAGATGGTCTCAGTACCTCCAGTTTCTTTTTCACATGATTCAAAACTGTGCCGAGAAATTTGTTTCTGTCCTGAAATGTGTTTCACCGTAAGCACCACGGACAGCTCCAGAGCACACTGTGTGCTCATCGCTCTGAAAGTTCAGCACTGCCTCTAATGCTGCTGATATCCACCGCTGCAGCTGCAACCAACACAATGCAGCCTCTCACAGACTACAAGGTCTACAGTGTGTCTAAATGCGAGAAACCGCTTCAGTCCAGTTCTTGCCAGGTTGTTTTGTCTTCCCCGATCAACTTTGCATGTGTAATGTGTGCTCTGTGGAGTTATTTGCGTATGTTTTCATGCAAGGTTTGGACAGCGACCACTTTTTCATCTGCACTGGGTTTTTTAATACTTCCTCTGTCTCTTATCTTATCCTGGTCCATTCTCTCTCTCTCTTCTCTCTGGAGATTAGGGAATAAAACAGCACAGATTCCCCCCACTCTCTCATGCTCCCTCCCCCACTGATAGGATCTCTGGAGGATGGAGTGGATTAATGACCTCGCTGGAGAGGGCCAGATCTCTCCAAATCACCCCACAGTGCAGCACACCCTGCTCATCATCACTGTGTGTGTGTGTGTGTGTGTGTGTTTTACAGTAGCACATATGCTTATTTCCACTCAACCCATCACTAGTCGCACTGTGCTGCATTTAATTCAACCCACTGAAAGACAGACCTGTTCAGCCATGAATTCACACTGATCTGAGAGCTACACAGAGACGTCCTTGTCTTCCTTGTTAATTATATACACCAGTCTCCTGCTGTGTATTTGTTTCTCTCTGCAGCAGTTTCCTCTCTTCCTGTGACAATATTTAACAGACCTCCAGTTCTCCCAGTGGAGAGCGTGTCCCCCTCCCTCCGCTCAGACTGCAGGCTTCAGCAGGCCCATATACCACTGTGAAAGGAAACATATGGACAGAAAACACACTACACAATCACAGGCTTCATATGAGCGGAAACAGAATATCACAGTGACTTGGGGCGGCATCAGCTTATGCCCAGAGTATACTTCGGCCATCCGTGCATTTCAAGTTGTATAAATTAGCATTAGTTATTTGTAGGGGTGCAACGGATCTCAGTTGATCCGTACGGACCAGGCCCCACGGTCCAATAAGTTTAACAATCATAGAGTGAAAGTTTATCATTTGCACATGTTTTCTTCTTGACAGTTTATACATTCAAGTGATTTTAAACCATTTGAGTGAAAGAAAAGGCAAAATAGAACTCAATCACTAAATTGCTTCCTCTTTCGTGTCACTTTGCGCTTGAACCAAGGCTGTAACCATCTCTTGAACATTGGGGGGGACCAATTTTCTCTCTCTTTTTTTTTTATAAATAAAGCAAATTCTAGGTCTAATTTTAGTTGGGAATAATCATTTTTAATAAACCATTTTTAACCATTTTATTTGAAAATAATATTTGCATTAATTTTCATTAAAATTTGCAAACATGTACTTTTATTTGTATGCCTAATATGTCGAAAACGTAAAACGTTTCTTGTCTTGTCAGACTTGTCAGACATTATTTACATGAATCACATAGTCTAAATGCATATTTTCAATTCAAAATGGCCATATTTGAGAAAAAAGTTGAGTAGTTTGCATCATTGGATGTTACTGTCGGTCTTTTAACTTTTCGGTCTTTTAACAAACGATATTTGCTATTTACATCTTACCTGACTCTCATTTAATGTTTAACTGACGCTTTGCGCTGGAATTCCCGCTTCTGCTTCTGTGAACAGTAAACTCCACCTACTTTGTTTTGATTGGCCATCTAAATCATTTTGCTATTGACGCTGTTAGACTGCTGAGACAGACCAGTCACCAGACTAAAATTGTAACTTTTAAACTTTTGTCATCCTAAAAACATACAGGTAGTTGCGTAATGGCGCGTTCACACCAGACCATATGAAGCGTTAAGCGCGAGTGATTTACATGTTAAGTCAATTCAAAGACACGAGTAGACATCCTGCGGCGCGAATTGAGCGTTTCGGGCGAAACCCGCAAGTAGAAAAATGTGAACTCTGGTGAAAATTCGCGCCGCATTAACCAATCAGGAGTTTGCTCTAGTAGTGACGTGACGTAGCGAGCTGTGAGGCAGAAATCCGAAAAACATAGAGGACAAAATCATCGTCGCTGTACATTTTCATACTTTTATAGAAACAGGAATAAAAAGGATTTTGCTTGAAAGAAAGTGAGTGAGGAGGTCGGACAATCTGGCAAGTTGTAAAAAATGGTCTTTGCTCAATTTGAGCTATATATATACATATTGAGACTACAAGCTAACTTAAGCCGACCAATTGAGCTTATTCGCTGTAATTTACAACTATTTCCCCATTGACGAGTTGTGTTTATTCAGAGGAAGTGTGCAGAAAGTGGAAGAGTCTAGAACACATAAAGGAGTGGGAGAGCCCCTCTCATGACGCGAATTCGCGTCTGTTGTGAAGCGAATTTCACACGCAAATGAAGTGAATGTCACGCACGAATGAAGCGAGTAAACTCAAAATGTCCAAGCGTCCAACTACGCGTGAATAGCGCGTTTTATTCGCGCAAGTTGCGTCTGGTGTGAACGCCCCATAATGAAGTGCAGCAGAGCAGTGCCAGAATTTCAAATATTGGGGGGACAGTTTGCTCATTTTTAATTATTGAGGGAGACTTGTCAAAATTACCTTGTTAATTAACTTGTTAAAATACCTGTCTCGGTGTAACGGACATAGGCCGGTAAGTGCTCTGTGTGTAAACCTCACTCCTGATCTCAAGAGGAGTTTGAGAAGAAGCGCGGCTAATGCTAGAGCTCCCGACTCCCATGCCAATGGAACTTTTCAAGTTCCGCTAAGAGCAGGCAGTTCAAACAGTAGGGGTTACATAGGTGCCATGACCCGGATAGGAGTGAGGTTTAGGGGGGTGAGTGTAACGGACGTAGGCCGGTAAGAGCTCTGCGTGTAAACCTCACTCCCCTGATCTCAAGAGGCACTTGAGAAGAAGCACGACTGATGCTTGAGGCTGCGTTCTTAGCCTCATTCTTAGAGTGCCCGACTCCTATGCCGGTGTTCGAGTCCCGCTTAGAGCAGGCAGTTCAAACAATAGGGGTTACATTGGTGCCGTGACCGGGATGGGAGTGAGGTTTAGGGGGGTGAGTTGTTAGAGCACCCGACTCCCATGCCAGCGGTTCGAGTCCCGCTTAGAGCAGGCAGTTCAAACAATAGGAGTTACATTGGTGCCGTGACCCAGATAGGAGTGAGGTTTAGGGGGGTGAGTGTAACGGACGTAGGCTGGTAAGAGCTGTGCATGTAAACCTCAATCCCCTGATCTCAAGATGGGCTTGAGAAGAAGCACGACTGATGCCAGAGGCTGTGGTCTTTAGCCTCCTTGTTAGAGCACCCGACTCCCATGCCGCAGTTCAACAGAAGGGGTTACGTTGGTGCCATGACCCGGATGGGAGTGAGGTTTAGGGTGGTGAGTGTATCGGACGTAGGCCGGTAAGAGCTGTGCATGTAAACCTCACTTCCCTAATCTCAAGAGGCGCTTGAGAAGAAGCACGACTGATGTTTGAGGCTGCGTTCTTAGCCTCCTTCTTAGAGTGCCCGACTCCTATGCTGGCGTTCGAGTCCCGCTTAGAGCAGGCGGTTCAAACAGTAGGGGTTACATTGGTGTCGTGACCTGGATGGGAGTGAGGTTTAGGGGGATGAGTTGTTAGAGCGACCGACTCCCATGCCAGCGGTTCGAGTCTCGCTTAGAGCAGGCGGTTCAAACAGGAGGGGTTACATCGGCAAGTATTCTCGTAAAAACAGTCGGTTATGTCTTATGTGAACGTAAACAGTTGAGAAAGAAATCAGATGTGTATCATTCGGTCTTAAAGTAACAGCAATCTATAAATACCTGTTGCTAAGTTAGTAATGTTAATCAAACAACAAAACACAGCTTTAACCAAGATTAATTAATGTATATTTAATTTATACAGTGAACACTATAGTGTTACATTTCTGTACCTGAATACTACTGATAGACCTTACTTTATTTGTAACTTGTTATGTTGTATTTATCTATGCTTGTAATTTGTAATAAGTTTAGTGATCCACTGCACCGCTAGTTATTTGTATTTTAAACAAACATGAAATAAAGATGAACAATTGTATATAACTTAGATTAATAAATGCTGTAAAAATTAATTGTTAGTCCATGATACCTAATGCAGTAATTAATAATAACATATTTCGTAATTTATTTCTTTTCACTTAAATGTTTGCGCTTTTCTCTTCTCTTTGCAGCCAAAAAAGCAGCTGATGGTTCTGTCATCCCGAACGGCTACTGTGACTTCTGTCTAGGAGGCTCTAAGAAAACAGGCTGTCCTGAAGATCTAATTTCCTGTGCGGACTGCGGCCGATCAGGTGCGACCTAACCCGTGTAAGCTCGGCTCGGAAATGGGATTTATTAATTTTCTCAACATATTACCTTCTTTTCTGTTCTTGCAGGTCATCCGTCGTGCCTGCAGTTCACCGTCAACATGACGGCGGCAGTGAGGACCTACCGCTGGCAGTGCATTGAGTGCAAATCGTGCAGCCTGTGTGGTACATCAGAGAACGATGTAAGTCAACTGAACGATGCAACTTTGTTTTCCAGTGCAATCTTTGTTGTGTTTGCAAACTGTTTAATCCAAGCCCCCAGCACTGGTGTTTGGGGACATGTGCATACAAGGATCAACTTGCATTATTTTTACAGGATCAGCTTTTATTCTGTGATGATTGTGACAGAGGGTATCATATGTATTGTCTAAGCCCCCCTATGTCGGAGCCTCCGGAGGGTATGTACTATGTGTTTTACATTTAGGTGTTTTAAGTGCACTGAAAACAAACAAACAAACAAAAGAATCATATTCTTAATCAGTATTTTTGTATTATTGTTGAGTAAAAAGGGATAGTTCACCCAAAATTTTAAATTATCCCATAATTTACTCTCTCTCAAGCCATCCTAGGTGTATATGATCTTCTTTTAGTCAAACACAATCAGAGTTATATTAAAAAATATCCTTGCTCTTCCAAGCTTTATAATGATGGTGAATGGGGTCCGACATTTTGAAGCCCAAAAAAAGTGCAACCATCCATCATAAAAGTAATCCACACGGCTCTAGGGGGTTAATAAAGGCCTTCTGAAGCAAAGCAATTGGTTTTTGTACGAAAAATATCCATATTTAAAACTTTATAAACTAAAATAACTAGTTTCTGGCAGGTGGCCTACGCAAATCGACTTAAAAAAGTAACTTATGAAGCAATGTATGTCGCAGGATGTAGAAGTATTGTAAGCTTAGACGCCTCTCGTGGTTTAAACATATAGGGCTGGGCAACAGACTCAAGCTCATCTTCTCATATATCAAAATCCTCTGACATTTCTCTTTAAAAATTCTAATTCGTGACCGGTGTTTTGTTTTGCTCTATCCTCTGCTCTTCCACGATTTGCGTAGGCCATCTGCCGGAAGCTATTTTAGTTTATAAAGATATAAATATGGATATTTTTCTCACAAAAACCCATTGCTTCACTTCAGAAGGCCTTTATTAACCCCCTGGAGCCTTGTGGATTATTTTTATGATGGGTGGATGCACTTTTTTGGGCTTCAAAATCTCAGGCCCCATTCACTAACATTATAAAGCTTGGAACAGCCAGGATATTTTATAATATAACTCTGATTGTGTTTGTCTGAAAGAAGAAAGTGATATACACCTAGGATGGCTTGAGGGTGAATAAATCATGGGATAATTTTCATTTTTGGGTGAACTATCCCTTTAAAGTAAAACACGGGTTGTTATTGAAAACATTTAGATCCTTCATTATATATAGTGTTTCCTGAGTAAAGAAAATGGTGTACTTATTCAAAGAACCAGTTCTTTATTTACCCTTGCAAACAAGCAGAAATGGTCCAAAATATGTGTGGCACTTTATTCACGATATGATATCTGTTATGAGGTTTGACTGAGTGTTTGAGGATCCAATGAAATTAAGAGGTTTAGTCACAAAATACTTACAAAATATTTACAAAACCCACTGACAGAAGTAAAGGGTGACCAATAGTAATGATTTATGAAAAAAATTCAAATGATGAAATACAGAGATATAAGGCTTCTGCCTGAGAGCGACGATATATTCTCTGAAAAAATACATCTATAAAAGAAATACTGATAAACAGTGCATTTTTGCACTGTACAAGACCTGCTACTTAAAAGTGCTATTTCTAACTTTGGCCAAATATTCCACGCTTCAGTTTTATACAACATTTGTGTCTCTTTCTTTGCAGGGAGCTGGAGTTGCCATCTGTGTCTGCGCCAGCTAAAGGAAAAAGCGTCCGCCTACATCACACTAACCTAATCTCCGTGCCCTACTTCACCCTAGCAGTCTCATCCTACTCTATCCCATCATCACAGATCCAAAGAGACTCCCCCAACATCCACCAGAAGAGAACATGTTTCATCTGCCCATTGCCTGTGTGGTGACTGCAAGGAAAACGTAGGGTGCGACTAACATTTTTGTAAGTCAGTTGGGACTCAAGCAGACCTTTCCTCGTCAGTCCCTCCAAAGAGTTCTTTCCTTCAATGATCAGAGAGGTCTTCTTCTTGTCTGACTCCATCTTATGGTGGCTAGACAAGTAGTGCCAAACGGTTTGTCGCTGAGGAGACATTTTGCACGAATCTGAGGGGGGCGTTTCAGTGGGAGGAGTCTCTGTGACATCATTAGAAGACGCACCAACTGCAGATGAGACGAGTGCCACTTGATCTCACAGCAGCTTTTCGTTTGTTTAGCTCTGGTGAGAGATGGTATCAACGTGCCATTGATTTTTTTTGCGGTATATTCTTCAGGAGCAGACACCAGCACGTAATGAGATCATGTTTAGTCATTAAATTTGGCCTTATTCTAGCTGTAATTAGACTTCTGTTGTAGAGATGAATGAATTCTTCAATAATTAATATCCCTTGAGGATACAACTTTTGGTTCTTGCAACACATTACATTCGATTTTTAAAAAAAAAAAAAAAGGTGATATATCATGAACATAGTCTGTGTTAAAAGGAATATTCCAGGTTCAATATGAGCACTTGTAGAATAATGTTGATAACCACACTTTTCTTTAAAAAACAAAACAAAAAAAAAACAGTGAGGTAGAGGTCAATCTACAGGACCCAACGCAAATATACTACCACAAAATGTAGTATCTAAAAGTAATAGTTACTCACATGTATGTGAAATCCTAATGTGAAACAAAAAATAAACAATTTACAGATGCAGAGTTGGATATTCTCAGTGTTTTTCGATTTGTATGCGACAACGTACAGCAAATTCCTTTTTGCCTTCTGCGACAAATGCCAACATAAAATTTGCTCTTGAGATCTGAAGCAGAGAATTGGTGGGAATTGGAAAAAATTGCCTATGACACCAGACTGAGACTGAAAAATCTGTCTGGACCTCCTCCTGTGGGCTATTGTGACGGGAGCAAGACAAAACGTGAAAGTTGCTGCCGTGAGAAGGACAAAATAACTAACTTTTTTAACTTCTAAATTAACTTTTTTTTTTTCGCAAGAGCTGGATTGAAAAATCCATCCCCCACAAACCTCTACGGTGAGGCACATACATTGGAAATGAATGGTGCCAATCAGCAAAAAAACTAAAATGCACATTATTTCAGAAGTATATAAAACAATATGAGTGTTAAAGGGATAGTTCACCCAAAATTAAAATTCTGCCATCACTTTGACACTTAAAGCTGCTGTCTCCGATTTTTGGCCCTCTAGCGGTTAATAAACAGAACTGCAAGCGTCTTGCGGAGGAACATTCTAATCGGAGCTACTTTTCTCCGTGTATGTCTATGGCGAGTCACGCAGTTTCTGTGATACTCTGCTACAGGTCCTACCAGTTGGGTCTGAAATAGTCCGAATATAAACACTTATTATAAGTGTACCATAATGATTCAGGATAAGACAAAAACACGGTTTGGAAAATGGATTCATGTTGTATATTCTCATTATATCATTTTTGTAAATTTTTAACACCAAAAAAGTTGCAGACTGCAGCTTTAAACAAGTTCATAAAGAGATCGTAAAACTAATCCATAGGGGCTTTCGCACCGGAGGAACCTTTCATAGTTCCTAGAACTATTAACTAAAGTACCCGGATTTTGCCGTGTTCACACCACAGGAACTAGGACCAATTTTAGTTCTAGGAACTCCATTTAGTGGAACGAAATTAGCTCCTACTTCAGAGTAGGGTCTAAACCAGCTCTATAGGAACTGTCAGTGACGTGAGAGTACATTGATTGGTCAAACACATGTCGAACACCAGCACCCGCTTGTCTATGGGGTTTTAGCGTTTGTAAATGTTGCCCTTAAAGACGCCACTGTCGGCCGCTTCAGAGTTCCTATTCCCGGTGCGAATGCAGCCAGGAAAATGGCCCGGGGGAGAAATTAGTTCTCGGGGAACTATCCTAGTGGTTAGTTCCTATAACGGAGTTCCTAGAACTATTCGGTGCGAAAGCCCTTCATGTGAATTGAGCGGTTTAGTCCAAATTTTCTAAAGAGACTTTTTATGATGAACAGATTGAATTTAGGCTTTTATTCACATATAAACACTCATCAGCTCACACATCAGTTGTGGTAAACAGAAGCTCAAACATGCTTGCTTGACATGAACCAATGTGGTTCATTTCGCAGCACGTTTGAGCTTCCGCAAGAAGTTTATTCAAGCAGGTTCAGCTGAGCTTCTGTTTATGTTCGCTGATCAATGTTTATATGTGAATAAAATCCTAAATTCAATCTGTTCATCATACAAAGCGATCGTGTCTCTTCAGAAAATTTGGACTAAACTGCTCAATTCATATGAATTAGTTTTACTATCTCTTCATGAACTTTTTGAAGTGTCATATTGGTAGTTGCATGGATTGTCTATAGACGGTCAGAAATCTCTCAGATTTCATCAAAAAGATCTTCATTTCTGTTCCGAAAATGAATGAAAGTCTTACGGGTTTGAAACAACATGAGGGTGAGCAATTAACAGAATTTTCTCTCTTTTTTTTGGGCTAACTATCCCATTAACATGATTTTAGTGTGAAAAAAAAAATCACTTACTGACCTTTTCTGTGTAAAGTTGTCCAATTTAGTAACTTTGTTGCCCTGACAATGTTATACTTAAAACCATAAAACAACCATAAAAGTTGTGTGAACAACACAAGCTTTTACAGAAAGTTAAAGTGCTTTTATAAAATTATAAAAATCTAATTTTAAATCCTCCAAAAATTGTCTCAATTCACTTCCATTCTATGTGGCGCATCATTATCGCAAAAATAGATTTTTTTTTTTGGTAATCAACATTATACCACAAATGCTGCTGATTTACTTAACTTGTATTGAATCTGGAAAATTCTGGAATATCAAGTCAGTTACTTTTTGCCCAATAGGAAAGTCGTAATGCTGCAAACAATTTTCATGCATAGATAGATCCCTTTATTGAGAAGGTCCGAGGTGCATGTCTATCAACCAGAGTCAAAGTTACTCTGTGTGAAAAAAAGAAAAGAAAGAAACGTAGATTTCAAAAATCAGTTGCAGATTAATACCGTACTTCCAACACGATCCCCACCTCCTCTTCCTGTTCTGAACAAGCCAACATAAAATTCCCTCTCAGCCAGGGTGCGTTTATAAGAGTGTATATTTATCGGGCAACGTCTGTCCTTGTTTTAAAAACAGGGCGTTAAACGTTCGATTGTTCTCTTTTTTTATCAATGACTTGCTTGCATGTTGTAATAGTATCGTTTTTAAATAATTTAAGGACAAAAAACGAAGAAAGCACACTTATTCTGCAATAATGTTTTTGTGTTTGTGACCCTCTCTGGGGAAGTTGCGTCAGTATGTATGTGCGCTTTAAAACTCTTGTGGAACTTTTAAAACCGTAAACGACAGAATGCTATTGTGGGCGGAGACTACAGTGGGTGGGGTGTTTAAAAAAAGGGGAGGAGTTTGTGAAATTCTGACGTTTTCAGGTGCCACCGCAAATTCTCCATTTTGATTTCCTGGACAAACTGAAGACCAGCTTTGGAGACTTCTTTAACCCCCCGCCCCCCCCCCCCAAGTCTCTTTGGAGGGGCATTTTTCCTTTTTTGTGACAAGAAAATTGTGCGCCTCTTTTGTAGAATGAGCTCTTTATTATCTGTAAGTCTGCTTTGTGTTCTGAGACTTGCTACTGCAGCCTGCTTAAAAGAAGAAAAAATGTCAAGCTAAATCCAGAGGAGTGTTATGGGGACGGCAGCATGTGTGCGTGTGTGCGATTGTGCTGAGGTGACTGTTTTAAACCCAAAGTCCCCTCTTATCCGTGGCCTAACTGAAAAGACTGCCTGCCATTTTCTCTACACCGAGTCCTTGAGCTTTAAGTTGCGAAACGTTTGCTGTAAATAGATAAGTGCTCTGTCTTTCCAGAATCGGTCCATGTTATAGACTCAAGTGAAATGTTTTATGTGCTGTAATTCATCAAAATGTGAAAACAGCCTTTTCTACGCTGTCAGTGAAATATTAATCCATGTTATTGGGTTATTTCTATTTTTGTATAATTTTCCAATTTATGGTTTTAATGAGCACTACACCACTGTTAACTCTGACGCCATATATGTAAATCTTTTCAATTCTTTTTAAAAGAGCTGTAGAAATGTTTAGTCTTCAGTAGAAATAGTATTGATTTCACATTTTGATATATCAACTTCTCTGTTCAGCCAACCCCCTTGTTGTTCTTTTTTATGACTATTTTGCACAGTCTGTGTGATTTTTTGGATGAGGGCACTATTAGAACGTTTTAATTGAAGCAATTTCACACCAGAGACAAAATTATAGACACATTTTGCATGTTCTGATATCGATAACACACAATAATTACACATAAAATGTGTTGATTCTTCCCTCTCAGTTCCTGAAGCCAAAACACTGTGGCTTTGTGGTGTTTTCAAAACATTATTTGTTTGAGCGGCCCGGCATAGCAACACTGGCTCAGCCAATAGCACGAGTTTGGAGGTGGAGCTGTCTGTTTGTGTGACCAATGGCAGATTGAAGGGCTGCTAGGAGTGTTTTAAAAACCTTTTTATAATGTTTGCAGACTCAATTCACATTTTAAACAGTATTAAGAGGGAAAAATATATATTGATTTGTCTGCCTTGGTGAGATTTTTGGTTAGAAACTAACCTTCATGTTCTGTAGTGTTTTCTAGAGCTACAAACGATTGTCAAGCTGTTTCTCATGTCCCCCAAAGTTTAAAAAGAGGGGCTGTGGCTGGTTTGTATGAAGATATTTTGTTAGCTCACAGGCCTTTTTTGACGAGGGGCGGAGTCATAATGATGTGATTGTATTCTTAGTAATGTGAGAGTATGAGTGGCATTATGTGGAGGGTTGATGGGTTCACAAGGCTTAACCAGATTGTTAAAATGGTGAGCAACTACATTTCAGCGTGGACCACTGTGTCCTCAGTCCTGCTTCGGTTGAGATCTGTGCTCTATTTGTCTTTAATCTGTCTCGCTGATTTCACAGGGTCTTCTCTACCTGTATATTGTCGTGCTGTGATTTTCGCTTGCAGTTTTTTTTATTCCCCCACAAACACACAGTTAAAAAAATAGTCTTGTGTGAGAGGATGATGCGTGAGTGTTTTCCTTTCTTGTAACTGTCCATAGAAAAATAAAACAGACATATGGAGAAAAGAAGTGTGTTCTGACTCAGGACTGAGTTGTACATTTGTTTTCATTGAACTTGAAATGGGTGCTCCTCATGGAACTGAGCATCTCTGATGACTGCTGCTCAGTGATCCATTTTAAAGAATGTCCTTTCTTTTATTTCTGTCCATTTTGACAAGCAGGAAATAAAAAAAAAATTGTACCATTATCTGATTTTGTCTTCTGTGATGTTTCCAGCGAAGCAACACTGAAAAACAGAATTTAAAGTTGGCATGAAACAGATGTTATGAGTCTTTTGTTCCCAGTTCATACACTAACAAAAATTCTGGGTTGTTTCAACCCAAATTTGGGTCAAATATGGACAAACCCAACCATTGGGTTAAATTAAATTTTTAACCTAATGGTTGGGTTTGTCCATATTTGACCCAAATTTGGGTTGAAACAACCCAGCATTTTTTTAGAGTGTATAGTTTTCATGTGACGTCACACCCTTACAGGAACGCCCATCTGGAGGGCAAAACAAGGCTTTCCTCCATTGCCCACCAGTCATTTTTACCATGTTTGTGCTAATGTACTAATGTCATAATAAAGTGATAATAAAAGATCAAATTCAATATACAGCTTATTGATGAAGCATGCTATGTACAGGCAAGCAGATGAACCCAGAATATAAACGCAACACACAGTTTCTCATTAAAGGTACAATTTGTGATATTTTTTTCCGCTAGAGGTCGCTAGAAGCCTATTCAAAACAAAGGCGTAGTTTGATGACGCCAAGTTTTAGAGCGGAAACTTGGGACATGTGGTCTCCATCTCAACGGACGGTGCAAAAGAATAGGGATTGGAGTCTGGAAGAACTCATGTTCGTGGATGTGATTATTAACGTTACTGTAGTATGAAGCAGAGCAGGACCGAGTGTTGCGGAAGCTGAACGAGGAGCTGGAGCGATTGATCAACACACGCCTCACGAGCAGCGGGACTTTTATTATGACACAGTCGCCGGCGCCGCTTCCGCTTTTCCGGTCATGAGTTTACGGGAGCTGTCCTTGTTGACAGAACCAGCGGCAGATGGTAAACAGTAATTATGTTCCATAAAAAAGTAACACAATCCACCATAAAACGTGCAAGAAGTAAATAAGGAACTGCTTGAAGCAAGCTAGTGGTTTACTGGACGCTAGACACTACTTCCGCATTTGTCCACGGCACTGTTGTCATGTGGTTTCTACGTCAGTAAAGGCAGTAACAAAGGGTAACTGTAGTCATTGACAGGCGACTGCACTGCCCCGTGTCACGGTTTAGAATGGGAATTTTCTCATGATTTACAAGTAGTTGAAAACATTAGAGATATTGTTAGTAATCAGCTGGACAAAATATATAACACTAGCCTAGTGGTTTTTGGATATTTTACTGCAAAAATTTTACATATTGTACCTTTAAACACCATTATAAAGAAAAGCTTAAAGAGTTAGTTCACCGAAAAAGAAAATTCTGTCGTTTATTACTCACCCACATGTCGTTTTACACCCGTAAGATCTTCATTCATCTTCGGAACACAAATTAAGATATTTTTCATAAAATCCAATGGCTCGGTGAGGCCTGCATTGACAGCAAGATAATTAACATTTCCAAATGCCCAGAAAGCTACTGAAGACGTATTTAAAACAGTTCATGTGACTACAGTGGTTCAACCTTAATGTTATGAAGCGACTAGAATACTTTTTGTGCACCAAAAAAACTAAACAACGACTTTATTCAACAATATTTAGTGATTTCAAAACACTGCTTTATGAGCTTTACGAATCTTGTTTTGAATCAGTGGTTCGGAGCGTGTATCAAACTGCCAAAGTTACTTCCTCCAGTGGTGAACCATTGAAATTTGAAAACACTTATGACATAACAAAGCCTTGTTTTCTGAAATCATGTGATTTTCACACTCCGAACCACCGATTTGAAACAAACGTTTTGTAAAGCTTCATGAAGCAGTGTTTTGAAATCGCTCATCTCTAAATAATGTTGAATTAAGTCGTTATTTAGTTTTTTTTGGCACACAAAAAGTATTCTCGTTGCTTCATAACATTAAGGTTGAACCACTGTAGTCACATGAACTGTTTTAAATATGTATTTAGTAGCTTTCTGGGCATTGAAAGTGTAAATTAACTTGCTGTCAATGGAGGCCTCACTGAGCCATCGGATTTTATCAAAAATCAAAGGTCTTACGGGTGTGGAACGGCATGAGGGTGAGTAATTAATGACAGAATTTTCATTTTTGGGTGAAATAACCCTTTAAAGGGATAGTTCATGCAAAAATGAAAATTATACCATGATTTACTCACCCTCAAGCCATCCTAGGTGTATATGACTATCTTCTTTCAGACAAAAACAATCAGAGTTATATCTGGTTAGCATCAGTTTGCTTCAGAAGGCCATTATTAACCCCCTGGAGCCATATGGATTACTTTTATGATGAATGGATGCACTTTTTTTTTTGGCTTCAAAATCATGAGCGATTCACTGCCATTATAAAGCTTGGAGGAGCCAGGATATTTTTTAATAGAAGATAGTCATATACACCTAGGATGGCTTGAGGGTGAGTAAACCATGGGATTTCATTTTTCGGAGAACTAACCCTTTAACAATTTAGCGTGTTTCATTCATATTTTGGGCTCATCTGCTCACCTTTATATTATTATGCATCTCCAGTAAGGTTTATACTGAATTTGATCTTTTAATATCAGTGTGTTAGCACATTAAGGGACATGAAGTGTTTTTCATATTTAGCATTTTAGAATGTCCTGCTGTTTTTAGTAGTAAGTGGTGCTGTATGTGGAACAAAGTGCCCAAAACTTGCATTTTGTTTACGTTTTTGATTTTCTTCTTCCCAGGTCTCCGTGGCAGTCACATGACTGAAAACATTTCCGATTGGTGGGGGGTGGGGTGTCTTCATTTTGTCCATGGGGGATTGATTGAGTGGATGGGTGTGGTTTGCTATTGGTGCATCTCACGTGATTGACAGGTTTCTCGCCCTCACGCCATTAAACACGTCATCAGGGAAGAGAAAAGACGGAGTGGGAGTTATTTTGATTAAAGATTATGAGGGCAGATTCATTTAAAAAAAAAAATATGCATCGAAAAAATTTTATAATTCAGGAAATACTGCAAGTGTCCCTTTTGATTTAATGGTGACTTTAAGTGAAAATGGTCATGAAAAACTACATTATGTCTGTCTTGGTGCAAAGTACCTTGACTAAAATTATAAGCAGTTGTCTGGGTGAAAAAAAGTGTATCATTTTTAATATTAAATAACATATCAGTCAATAGATGCTTCCTGCTCTGGTGCAAGGAAACCAACTGCCTGTAACTGTTTGTGAGATAAAATTAGGCTTTTTTCTCTCTCTCCTACAGCTAGAACATTACAGTACATCTTGATAAATGACATGCAATCTAGCAGACGCGCTGTACTGTAAAGCTGTGCTTTTAATTGGAAGAGTGAATTAAAATAAAATATATTTGCACCTTCTGCTTTCCTGTTTTGGAGAAACACAATTAACTAACTATCCACTAAACTATTTGTGACAGTGTTTTTATTATATTTTAATTATTTATTTTAGCACTGTATAGTCTTGATCCACACACAAAAATCTCATTTTCTTTTCTTAACACAATCTGAATTCCAATATTTCTGTCCAAACCACAAAAATTTAAACCTGTTTGCACTAAGATCAGAATTCTGGCCATAACGTTCAGTTCTAAATTAAAAAATGTCTGTGCGTTCTGCTGCATTATTTGTGCATATGTGTTTGAGTTTGTGTGTGCATGTGTGTGTGTGTTGGGTGATTGGAGACTCCAAGCCAATTACCACATCCACCAGACAGCCTCAGACTGCCTGAGCCTTCCTTCCAATAAGAGCACGGCTGCAAAGAGATGGGGCCTGAGGTGGTTGCCATGGCAACTCAGGGGCTGCTTGCATGGCGGATGATGCTGGGGTGATGGATTACAGTAATGGGATGGGGTGTGCAGGAAGGGAGGGGTGAGTGGAGAGAACTCATGCATAAATATATTGGAAATGTATGAATAAATCTGAAATGCATAGACTTAAAGGACACAGAGGAGGAGAGTGGATGGAGGATGTTAGATTTTGGCCCGTTCCACACGGATCTGAGAATCATAGATATGTGGCTTCATGAAGGTATATTGTCTCAAAAGAGTTCCTCATGGAACTATTTAATAAAAATATCTGTGATATTGAACTTAAACCAACTTGTGAGATGGTAATATTTGAAATTTTACTGTTTAAAACATCTCTTTATATAATATGTATAATAATATGCTCCAAATGTAACTCATATTATATATATATATCTTTTATATATTCTGAAGGAATCTGAGGTCCTGCCGAGTTCTAATGCCACATGAATTCTGTCACTATTCTGCCATCTAGTGTTAGTCATGTGTTTAGAGTCTCTGAAAAGATGACGCAGACACAACATGTACAGAACACAATATGTACAACAACATGTATACTATATTCTGAGCATTAACCAGAAATTAATGCTTTTCTTTTTTTTTATCAAGCCCCACCATTTATTGGAGTATGCAATCACTGAACAAGTGCTTGATGGCAAGCATATTTACAAAGAAAATGAGTCATGTTATGGGAACTGTCATTTTAGGTTGTGTTTTTATAATACTGACTCAATCCTGAGTCATGCCTCACTACTGTTGTTGTTATTCAAAACTACCAAAAATCATTTTTGTTAACTGAAACCACATAAAAAGGTATTATATTTTATTTAGCAAGCATATAAGCACTTAGATCATAGATGGAAAAGACCATTTACAGCCAATACATGCAATTTACAAAAGAAAAATATGTTTTTTAAAGATTTTTTGACAGTTATAGTGCCACCTATTGCCCGATCTCCACCAGTTTTTTGGGGATGTCTTCAGAGTGTGCCCAGACATGCAATTTGGTGAAAATATCTCATTTCATTTTGAAGTTATAGACACATATATATGAGATTGGATTTTTTTTTATATATTGATTGGATTTTTTTGCCACTTCCTATCAAAATTTTGACATTTGGGCAGTAACATACAGTGGTGGTCAGAATTATTGGCATCCTTGATAAATATGAACAAAGATGACTATAAAAAATAAATTTGCATTGTTTATCCTTTTGATCTTTAATTCATAAAATGAACTAAAAATCTAACCTTTCATTGAAGGAAAAGAATTCAAAATGGGGGGAAAATCACATTATGAAAACACGTTGGTCACAGTTATTGGCACCTTTTACTCAACACGTTTTACAACCTACTTTTGCCAAGATAACAGCTCTGAGTTTTCTCTTATAATGCCTGACGAGTTTGGAGAACACCTGACAAGAGATCAGAAACCATTCCTTGTTATAATCCATACAGAATCTCTCCAGATCCTTCAGATTCCAGCTCCATGTTGGTGCTTCTTCTCTTTAGTTCACTCCACTCATTTTCTTTAGGGTTCAGGTCGGGGGACTGAGATGGCCATGGCAGAAGCTTCATTTTGTGCTCAGTGACACATTTTTGTGTTGGTTTTGATGTTTGTTTTGGATCATTGTCCTGATGGAAGATCCAACCACAACCCATTATTGGATTTCTGGCAGAAGCGGTCAGATTTAGATTTTTTATCTGTTGGTATTCGATAGAATCCCTGATACCATGTATCTGAACAAGATGTCCAGGACCTCCAGCAGAAAAATAGGAATGGTATACTTTTTATCCATGTGTGCACCAAACCCATCTGGTGGGTTTGCTGCTAAAAAGCTCTTTTTTTAGTTTCATCTGACCATCGAAGCCAGTCCCGTTTGAAGTTCCAGTCTTGTCTGACAACTGAATATGCTGGAGATTTTTTCTGGATGAGAGCAGAGGATTTTTCTTGAAACCCTCCCGAACAACTTGTGGGGAATTTGGCCTTTGTGTTTCCTCATGTTTGTACTCCTGTGAACAGGAAGTCTTGGCTGGACAATTTCATGTTCATGATCACCCTGGTGTGCTAAAAAAAAAAAAAAAAAAATGATGAATGGGAATATACTTCAGAGATATTTTACTCATAAAAAATTCTAGGGGTGCCAATAATTGTGGCCAACATGTTTTGAAGAAAAACATATTTCATAATGTGATTTTCTCCCCACTTTCAATTCTTTATATTCAATGAAAGGTTCGATTTTTGCAAATTTTATGAATTAAAGATCAAAAGGATAAACAACGCAAATTTATTTTTTATAGACATCTTTGGTCATATTTACCAAGGGTGCCAATAATTCTTACTACAACTGTATAGTTAACGAGCTGTTGTTGCGTATTTCCTTCTGTGGTTTCATCTCGATCGGATTAATGGTTTTGAAGATATCCGCAGTTTTTTCAAGTTCTAAATCACAATGTTGCACAACCATAAGGCCTATCAACCTAGCATGTTTGGTATTGTTGGAATCGGCAAGGATTCAGGAGTCTAAGGACGTGATAAGTCGACCACACCCAAAGTTAAAAGCATTTGAAAAATTTAATTTTACCACTTAGTGGCGCTGACTCAAAGCTTCTCAGGCTCCTGCAGGGCATTTTGCTGATGACTCATAACGAGTTTTGTTCAGATCAGACTCTGTTAACCTTGTCTAATAGGTGCTCACTATTCATTGGTCGATGACGGCCATGTTTTTCGAGATACGCCAATGTCCTCATAGACAATCATGGCTCCTTGGACCAAGACACTGCATGCCAATTTTCAAGTCAATCGGATTTACGTCACATAGCTGTTTTCTCTTTTTTTCTTCTGTTGTTTGTTTCATGTTATAGCGTGTTATACGAGTTTGGTGAAAATATCTTATTCCATTCAAGAGTTGTAGCCATTTTAGTAAAAGTGGCCTCCTTAGTGACCGTGAATCAACAACTTTTGATATTTAGTCTCCAGAAAACATTTCTGCACTGGTTTGGTTCCAATCGGATGAAAAACCAAAGACTAGTACGCAAAAGTATGTTTTAAAATTCAAAATGTGGAAAATTGAATGAAATCGTATTGAGTCAATGATTCCAATGATATAAAGCACTTGAGTCTACAACAAATGGTCTAGGACAGGGATGGACAACTCCGGTCCTGGAGGGCCAGTGTCCAGCAGAGTTTAGCTCCAACCCTAATCAAACACACCTGAACCAGCTAATCAAGGTCTTTAGGATTAGTAGAAAGTTATAGGCAAGTGAGTTTTTATCAGGGATGGAGATAAACTCTGCAGGACACTGGCCCTCCAGGACCGGAGTTGTCCATCCCTGGTCTAGGAGTTATGAGCAATTTCGCATTTTTGTAGCGCCACCTATTGGCCGATTGGGGTCAAACCTTGTCAGTCTCTCCCCAAATTGAGACCTACCATATAGCCAAGTTTCAAGTCTCTAGGCCTTACGGTTTGGTCTGCATGATCAGTTTTATGGAGGAAGAAAAATAATAAAAATGAAATAAAATAGGGTTTCAGCACTACATGCTTGAACCCCTAAATATTAGATGAAAAACTTAAAAAAAAAAAAAAAAAAGGCCTTGGCAACAAACTGAAATGGAGTAAGTTTTAGCACTAAAAATAATGAAAATACACATAATAAAATAATGGAAATAAACATAAATTAAAGTACTAAATAAAAATAAAAATTAAAATAATTACAATAACTTAAATTAAAACAAAAAATATAAAACTAAAAGCTAATTTAAAATATTAATCCATCCATTCTTTAAATAATACTAAAATAACACTGTTTAACATGATTTGCCACCTTTATTTCTAAATAAAGGTGACTTTATTAAGTATTACTACATTTTTATTTATATTTCTTGCTTTAGTCCCCATGGGAGGTATTAGAGCTCAAGCCCCTCCATAATGGAAAGTCTGCCAAATTTGTTTACCTTATCTCTTTTGATATATTTTGCTAGAAATTAAACATAATGTTAAAAATAAGGTAGTTGTCCTTGATTTAGCTTTGATGTGCATTGGGGAATGTGAACAGTAAGCAAAAACTGGAGTGCACCAGTTGTAAGGCACATTTTTATTTGCTAATCAGAGCCTTTCTCGGGTTACATCAAGGTCAGACACGAGTGCTGTTCCCACAGGGTCACTTTTGAGTCATGGGAAACAAACACACTGACATACACAACCTTTGCTAATCACATCACATTTTCATTTTTGGGCGAACTATCCCTTTAATATTATAATGTGACGAGAATATTTTTTGATGCGAAAAAACTAAACAAAAATAACGATTTTATTCTACAAATTTTTCACACTGCTGCACTATTTTCATTGCAGAGCCTTAATTTAATTATGTTATCAACAATCCAAATGTTGCTAAATTTGGATCTAATATGTAATCTTACTTATCTGTAATGCTAACAGTCATGGGGAGTGAAAACAGATAGGACTGATAAAGGAGAGCTGTTATAAGACGTGTCAGTTGTATTTAGCCTGTTGCATTATGGAGGTTTCTCTCATTCTGTGTGTCCTCACTGGCATGTTCTTGCGTCCAACAGATGGACATGTGGTGGCTAATTTCTGGGATTCACCTGATTGCGTCAAGTTCTTCTACAAGGAAAAAGTTCCAGAGTTGGGAGCTTCCCAGCCGAATGTTGTCCGTTTATGTCAGCGCTTTCTAAACACATATCACTTCGCCACACTGTACGACACATACCACCGCACAGCTGTCTATTCTGCATACATCTTTCAGACAAGTAATGGTGGAGGCAGAGAGTCACGCTGGTTTGTGGAGCCTCAGGTGAGTTACATCTATTCATCTACAGTGCCTTCAGAAAGTGTTGATTACTGTTGTGTTTGGTTCCTGCATCCAGTTTGTTTCAGATAACATATTTTTCTGTTTTTACTTTTCTATTTGAACTTGGGTTACTTTGTTTTCGTAAATGGCAGATCACATATATTTTTAATAGGGAAAAAAAAAAATATATATATATATATATATATATATATATATATTATGAGGCATTATTTTTTTTTTGTTGCCCAAAATACGTTATCTTTTTTAGTTATTAAGTTCTGTTTTACTCTTTAAATTTAGCTAAAAAGAAATAAAAGGCTGTTGTTTAATGGCAGGTTTCACTGTCATAACTTATCTCACTTTTGGGGCATGTTGTCACGAAAGGTTGAGTTCAGTGACCTGAGAATGGAAAAAAATAATAAAACAAAACAAAATGAAATGAAATAATATAATAAAATATTACCCTGACAAATATTTACTTGAGTAAAAAGTTCCAATTTAATTTAAAAAGAATTATTAATAACTTTTTAATTTGTATATTACTGTAATATTGATGTCTCTGGATTAAGCCATCAAAATGATGATGTTTTACTAGTTGGTGAATCCCACATGGTCCAGTGAAATGGAAGACGGCTACAAACTGTCACAGCAGAACCCAAACATCTACCTGGGAGAGAGACAGGCTTTAAATGAAGACTACACAAACTCGGGATTTGACCGTGGTCACCTAAATCCCAATGGACATCATGCAGGTATAACCACTAATGAAGAATTAGCCTCCTGTTGACCTTTTTAGGGACTGAAGTCACAGTTTCAGATAGATCAGTAAAGGATTAGTTCACTTCAAAATTAAAATTTCCTGATAATTTACTCACCCCCATGTCATCCAAGATGTTTATGTCTTTCTTCAGTTGACAAGTTGAGGAAAAACATTCCAGGATTTTTCTTTATATAGTGGACTTCACTGATGTTCAATGGGTTGAACGTCCAAATTGCAGATTTAATTCAGCTTCAAAGGGCTCTACATGATCTCAGCTGAGGAATAAGGGTCTTATCTAGTCATTTTCTAAAAAAAAAAATGAATTTATATACTTTTTAACCACAAATGCTCATCTTGCACTGCTCTGCGTTGCGCCACAAATTACATAATCATGTTGGAAAAGTCATGCTAAATTGTGGTTAAAAAGTATATACATTTTTATTTTTTTTTAGAAAATGACTGATTGTTTCTCTAGATAAGACCTTTATTCCTCAGCTGGGATCATGTAGAGCCCTTTGAAGCTTCATTAAAACTGCAATTTGGACGTTTAACCCATTATACCACTGTGAAGTCCACTTTAAGGAGAAAAATCCCGAAATGTTTTCATCAAAAACCTTCATTTCTTTTCGACTGAAGAAAGAAAGACATGAACATCTTGGATGAGTAAATTATCAGAACATTTTAATTCTGAACTGAACTAATCCTTTAACTTTCAGCATTATTACATTTATTACCAAACTTAAAAGTCACTAAAAAGGGACATTTATAAGTTGTGTGGCCTAATGGTTAGAAAGTCGGACTTGTTACCTGAAAGTCGCGTGTTCGAGTATGTTCAAATTCACTTTTACTTATAATATACATTGAAAATGGTTTTCCTGGAAGAAAACATACTAAAATTTTCGTTCTTTTCTCTCTTTTATCATACCTGCTTCCTGTTAGTTCCAAGCCGTAATGCCACCTTTACCCTGACCAACGTGGTGCCTCAAAACCCAACACTGAACCAGAACGCTTGGAACAAACATGAGTCCAAACTGACCAGCTTGTTTAATGCAAACTGTCATCAGGCTTACGTGCTGGTTGGTGCCATCCCTTCTTCTAACAACTGGATCGTCAAAAACAATGTCAAAAGGGTGAACATCCCAGAATACATCTGGAACGCTTACTGCTGCGTCGATCAAAATGGCCGCCCCATCCTAAGCGGTGCTGCAACTGCGCTCAACACAGCGCTGAATGTTGTTGTGGAACGCAGCCTAGATGAAATGATCGACTTCCTTCAGCAGTTCTCTTATGCACCAGTGGAGGAGCTGTTCAGCGGCCAATGCAGAGCTTAGATCAACACATTCAAATAAACTTATAATGAGGCTGTATTTTCAAATCACATCAACATTAAGTGTCTTTTAAAATAATATATATGATTTATTCTCTTAGATAAGAAAGGGAAATGCGCCAATACAAACTGCCATGCCTTACTGACATTTTTTTAATTGTAGTAAATACATGTTTTTAGTATTTATGTATATGTTGTGTTTTTAACGTGCATGTTCAGGTTATACTGTACTTAACCTTAGCTCATTTACACATATAGCCACATTTTATTAAAAACAAGAATATTCAGAAAATTTTAAATCATATTTATAAGTTTGTGCATCACACTGATATGTATCAATTGCTCATGAATACAACAATAAAACTCCAGATAAGCATATATCATCTTTTACTTAATCATACCTCTCAATTACATTAAAGACGTCATGACATGAGAAATCAAATCAGCACTGACCGTGAGAGATCTGAACATCTGCAACAAACTGCTCTTTGGGAACTTGTTCTTGCTGCCAGGTCAGTTATGCTTCTCATTATGGTATCCCAAAGTGTAGCCACCTCATCAGGGCGGTCCAGATTCCTTATAAACTCTGATTCTAATGTAATGATGATATTCTCAAACTCAAGTTCTGCCCAGGGGGCAGGTGCCGAACGGATCCCGCTCACCCAGTCAGCTACACTTGTCTCTCCTGAGGGACAAAACAAGTTTTACCATATACCTTTAAATGTACTTACTTACTGTGATGCTCACTGAATATTAAAGCAAAGTGAAAAAACAAGTCATAGACAGTAGATTTATTGCGCAATAAAAAACAGCATTGGGAAAAGTTTTTACACGTTTTGCTAAGTAGAGTCTGAAACTACAGAAGTGATAGATGTTGTAAATTTGTCTACCAGCAGAGGGCGACAAAGATTGTGCAAATAATTTCACTGAAGAAACTGAACAGGAATTGTGGAATGAAATATTTTTAATGTCAGGTTCATTTTCATGGAAATTTGTCTTACCTCAGGACACTCTCAATAAGATCTGTATAGGCCTATACCATTTACTCACACCAAAACTACTCAATTTCCTTAAAATTTATAGTTTCTGCCAGGCACGTGCACACATAGACAAAAAAGGGGCTTGAGCACCTGCCCTTTTTCTTCCTCGAGAGAAAGTGCCCTTTTTTCTGGGGTGCTTTTTTAAAATTAATTTATTTTTTAATAAATTAATATATATTCCTGTTTGCGCACAGCTTCCCTGTCAAACAAATATATTTACTGAATAAAACAAGAAAAAAAAACTATATCAGGTCGGCTTTGTCGAGTTCAGATGCCCTCACTCTGCGACACGCCATTCATGCCCGCACGCACGCACGCACGCTCGCGCGCCCCGCCCCGCCCCGCCCCGCCCCACCCCACCTCACCCAACCTCGCCCCACCCCACCTCACCCCACCTCACCCCACCTCGCCCCACCCCACCTCACCCCACCTCACCTCACCCCACCTCACCTCACCTCACCTCACCTCGAGTTTGCTGCTGGCTGAAAACTTGTAACAACTATTCCCGCGAAAATGCAACCGCTGTCTGGTGATGAGAAGTGAAAAAGTAAAAAGTACTAGATCCATCCCTTGCATTTCTTTCAGGTAGGCTAGTCTATGTTCACAAACCTGAAAGTTTTGGCTGTTTAAGGGTTATTTATACATGTAACGCTGCATTAATAGTTTGATACTCCATACATAGTACAGATGTAAGTAACCTAGTAAAACGAACCTATGTAGTGAATATATATTATTTATTAAAACAGATTTTGCATAATGCAGACATTTAATATAGTGCAGATAAGAGATGTTATATTTTATTTGATTAAATACTCTAGATGTTTTATGATCATGTTTGTGACATTTTAGATCTCAGTCTAATGATCCATCAGACACATTAATTTGTGCTTTAAGTTGTAATTTCTCTTTAATAATGGATCCACTGCTAAATAGATCTGATCTAAACTGAGAGAGTGAAGAGTGTGTCGTTGTTCTCTACAGGTTGAGTGATTGTGGAGTCACAGATGAAGGTTGTGCTGCTCTGACTTCAGCTCTGAGATCAAACCCCTCACACCTGAGAGAACCGAATCTGTCATGGAATAAAATAGGAAAATCAGTGAATCTGCTGTTTGATGTACTACAGGATCCTCACTGTAAACTGGAGAAACTGAGGTAAGATCATATTTGACTCTCACATGAATCACAATGTAAAGTATATTTGAAGTGTTCAGCCTCTTTCTGCTGCTGTGAGTTCAGCTGATTGAGCTGTAAATGATTGAACACATGAGCTGCTCCTCAGTCACATGATACTGCAGGACTGAATGTGCGTTTACGCGGCCTCGTAATTTCTGTAGTTACGAGATTCTAGCTTGTAAAAAGCGTTCACGTCCTCGCACAGCTTGTAATTACAGCTTGTAAGCTGGGAGTTTTCTGAAAGCTCCCAGATGTACCCCGTGGCCACTGTAGATTCATAGGCGTTAATAATGGTGCCATGGAAATGCATAATTCCCAGTCCAAGGACATGAACATGAACACACAGTGATCACACTAACATGTGTGTGTGACTTCAAACCATTTCTTGTTTTTATCTTATTGTTGGTCTGTTCTTCTCAATAACAGTTTACCACGATGATCTATTACAGGACCTGAATTATTCAAGAACTTATCTAACTTGTGTAATTTAAAACAAAATGTTATAATCAGTGGCCCATTAAAATAAGTACTGAAAGTCACCATAAGCAATTTGTAATTGTTCTGGATACAATAGATCAGGGGTGTTCATTTTAGGTTGAGGGCCGGATAGGAAAAAAAATGTAACCATGCGCAGGCCAAATTACCTTTTTTAAACCTTAGTGCGCTGACAGTTATATTAATATTAGCCAAACAAATTACATTTTAATTTGCAAGAAAAACTAGAAAAAGACACTGCTCTTTGAACAGCGAAAAGACTTACTACATTTTACTACAAAAGACATTTTTTAAAAAAAGGTGGCGCTTGTGGAACAGCAGCGATAAAGCATTTTCTTGGTTACCGCTGTATGCTAAGTAGCTCTGTGCTTTATACAGAGATAAAGAGGAAAAGAAAATGCCATCAAAACTTTTCTGAAGACAGTCAGTTCCCTTCAGAAATATAGTGGGTACAGAAAGTATTCAGACCTCCTTAAATTTTTCACTCTTTGTTATATTGAAGCCATTTGCTAAAATCATTTAAGTTCATTTTTTCCTCATTAATGTACACACAGCACCCCATATTGACAGAAAAACACAGAATTGTTGACATTTTTGCAGATTTATTAAAAAAGAAAAACTGAAATATCACATGGTCCTAAGTATTCAGACCCTTTGCTCAGTATTTAGTAGAAGCACCCTTTTGATCTAATACAGCCATGAGTCATTTTGGGAAAGATGCAACACGTTTTTCACACCTGGATTTGGGGATCCTCTGCCATCCCAGATAGTATGAATGATCGAAATAACATTGATTCAATGTCGTTACCGTTGACACATTAACATTGATTCAATGTCATTTTTGCACCCTCAATTAATGTTAAATCAATGTTAAATTTCAACAATAAATCAATGGTAATGGCATTGAATCAGGGTTACAATGTGGTTCAACATCATGCTTCCACTCTCAGAAGATGAAACACAACTGACTCAAAGCCACACAGCCTGAAATCAACTAAAGATAAAAGAAGACATTAAATCTCTCAAGATCTCAGCAGAAGTTCTTTTTGAGAATTAACAGGTTTAGATGTTGATGTTTTATTAAAAATGTTTAGTCACCATTGTAGTGGTCAGTGGTTCCTTTAGTTGGGCAGTTTCAACCTTAAGTGCAGCAGAAATGTTTTTGTAACCTTGGCTAGATCTGTGCCTTGCCACAGTTCTGTCTCTGAGCTCTTCAGGCAGTCTTTGACCTCATGATTCTCATTTGCTCTGACATGCACTGTGAGCTGTAAGGTCTTATATAGACAGGTGTGTGGCTTTCCTAATCAAGTCTAATCAGTATAATCAAACACAGCTGGACTCAAATGAAGGTGTAGAACCATCTCAAGGATGATCAGAAGAAATGGACAGCACTTGAGTTAAATATATGAATGTCACAGCAAAGGGTTTGAATACTTAGGACCATGTGATATTTCAGTTTTTCTTTTTTAATAAATCTGCAAAAATGTCAACAATTCTGTGTTTTTCTGTCAATATGGGGTGCTGTGTGTACATTAATGAGGAAAAAAATGAACTTAAATGATTTTAGCAAATGGCTACAATATAACAACCCAGCCAACATAGCATGGTGGGGCCCAGATGGGTGTCACCTGGGCAGCCTAACTGGGGCCCAGACATTTTTGTCCATGGTTTCCATGGAGGCCCCACATGGGTTAGCCCAGATTAACTGAACACTGCTCAGTGTGCACACTACAGGCTGTTAAATGTAACACAGAAACATGCTGGAGTTAATGAGATAATTAGGTGATAACGAGCAGAATCACCGAAGGACAGAGGAACAACAAGAACTACAACTTCAGCCACATCCTTCAATGAAATCAACTGAAGATAAAAGACATTAAATCATTCAAGATCTGATTAAACATCTCCACAAACAGCATTGCCAGCTTCACTTATTACTAACCAGACTGACTTTATTTCTGACATACATCTACAGAAGTTGTTATTGAGAATTCTCAGAGGTTTATATGTTGATGATTTGTTGAAAATAAGTTTGGTTTGATGTCACCGTGATGGAGTTCAGCGCTTACTTCAGTCAGGCAGTTTGACTCTTGTGTGTTTTAGTGTTTCTTTGGCTGCTCTTGCTGTTTGTTATGGTGAGAAAAACTACAGGCAATGTGGTCAGCTGCTAAATGATTAAAAATATAGTTGTTTAGTGGCTTAATTCATTGATCTAATGACTGAGCTTTTTATGAGCAAAATGTGATTAACTTTGTGCTGAATCTTTTCTTGAATTACAACAATAAAAATATTTTAATCAGAAAGTTTGAAAAATATATTGTTCACTAAACAGGTCAAACCTCCTGCAAGACTGACTTACACAGACATCAAGAATCAGCATATGATTCTCAACAATGGTGACATGCTTCATGCTGCAATGCATTGGGAGTCATGGATGAGTTTTGTATGAGGCACCCAGAATGCATTGCAGCATGAAGCATGTCACCATTGTTGAGATTCATGCACTGATTCTTGATATCTGTGTGTATATAAATTTTGCAGATGTTTTAAAGGATTTAATGTACATTGTATTATTCAGATTTATTCTTCTGCTCTTTTTTTTTTTTTTTTTTTTAGTTGTTCTGGAGAAGATCCAGCACAAAATTAATAACATTTTTTTTCATATAAAGCTCAGTCATTAGGTCAGTGAACAAAGCCACAACATGATGACAATTAGATTCATATCATTGAACAGCAGATAACAGCTAAACATATTGTATCTTGCTTTTCTTGCCATAACAAACAACAAGAGCAGCCAAAGAAACATTATTACTAAAACTGTCAAGAGTCAAACTGCCTAACTGAAGTAAATGCTGACCTCGATCACGGTGACATCAAACCAAACTTATTTTCAACAAATCATCAACATCTAAACCTCTGGTAATTCTCAATAACAACTTTTGTAGATGAATGTCAGAAATAAAGTCAGTCTGGTTAGTAATAAGTGAAGTAGATAAGTAGATAAGTGTTTAATCAGATCTTGAATGATTAATTGTCTTTTATCTTCAGTTGATTTCATTGAAGGATGTGGCTGAAGTTGTAGTTCTTGTTTCTCTGTCCTTCAGTGATTCTGCTCGTTATCACCTAATTATCTCATTAACTCCAGCATGTTTCTGTGTTTCATTTAACAGCCTGTAGTGTGCACACTGAGCAGTGTTCATTTCATCTGGGCTAACCCATGTGCGGCCTCCATGGAAACCGTGGACAAAAATGTCTGGGCCCCAGTTAGGCTGCCCAGGTGACACCCATCTGGGCCCCACCATGCTATGTTGGCTGGGAAAGAGTGAAAAATTTAAGGGGGTCTGAATACTTTCCGTACCCACTGTACATTCATATAAATTCAACATTATGTTTTTCTTCCCATATTTAGCAAACAATGAGTTTGTACAGTATTTTTGGCGCATCTGTGTTCTCCTATTTACGTCTGTATTCAGTTTGTGCCTATTTTAACGTCCTGTTTACAGAATTTCCACACAAATTACAGTCTGGGAAATGAATGCAAAGCAGTTTGTTTGCAAGTCCAGAATAGACAATTGCCAAATTGTTCAAATCATCCCCTGGGCCAGATTGGACACCTTTGTGGAGAACCGTACGTTTGACACTCCTGCACTAGGTATTGATTACAATGATGGTGTAACAGTCAATATACACAACAAGAAGTGACGAAACTAAAAAACTCATATTTTAATCAACAAGAGATAAACATTGTGAATAAGATTATTAAGTCTGATTACAGAAGAGATAGATGCTGTAAATGTGTCCACCAGATGCTGTCTATCAGCAGAAGTTCACAAATATATATTACTGAAAATGTATGTCTAAAACACTTACATAATTTTAAATATGATTGTATTAAAAGTTTCCATCTAAAACTTCCTTTTACTGGTTTCTTCTTTCCTCCTGCCTCTGAACACAGTTGCTAGTAATTACAAATATTCTTCTTGATGGAAAGCATTTCTGAAGCTAGCTTCAGTTTATTTCATAGTACTTTTTTTTTCAATATGGAGAGTTTAACTGAAGGTATAGCTTATCAAAGGTGCCGTAGAATGTCTTTTTAAAAGATGTAATATGAGGCCCCGTCCACACGGAGACACGTTTCAGTGAAACCGCACAAATTTTTTATCAGATAGGCATTTCGTCCACACGGATCCGGCGTTTTCGAAAGGTGAAACCAGTATTTTTTGAAACCGGGTCCCAGAGTGGAAAAATTTGAAAACGCCGGCTTGGCGTTGTCGTGTGGATGGGGCAATCCGTATGTTTTCTGAAACGATGATGTCATCACCCCACGTGTCGACCCTAGTCAGATGCGCTAACACCACAAAACACCACCTACAACAGCAATAGCCGACTCTACATGCTTGTGTTTGTGCTGCAGAAGCTACTGAACCAAAATAAAGTGTTATTTCTAAGCTTTGCTAAAGTTTGTATTCAGCGTGCAAGGTTTATGCGCATGCTCCAAGTCTTCTTCGCTGCTTTAAGTGCATTTCTGCGGCAGAATTACAGCGCCACATAATGGTCTGGCATGTATACTACATCGTTTTGAGTCGTTTCAGTGGTTTCGTGTGGATGCAGATATTTTTTGAGACGAGGAAAAAAAAAGATCGGTTTAGGGTAAGCTCCAGCTTCGTGTGGACGTAGCCTAAGTCTGAGGTGTCCCCTGAATGTGTCTTTGAAGTTTTAGCTCAAAATACCCCATAGATTTTGTACCCCATAGAATCTTTTTTTATAATTTTTTTTTAACTGCCTATTTTGGGGCATCATTAAATATGCGCCGATTCTGCGCAGCCCCTCGGAGCTCGCGCTTGCCTTAAACAGCATAAACAAAGTTCACACAGCTAATATAACCCTCAAAATGGATCTTTACAAAGTGTTCGTCATGCAGCATGTCTAATCATGTGAGTATAGTATTTATTTGGATGTTTACATTTGATTCTGAATGAGTTTGGTAGTGCTCTGTGGCTAAAGCTAACATTACACACTGTTGGAGAGATTTATAAAAAATGAAGTTGTGTTTATGAATTATACAGACTGCAAGTGTTTAAAAAATGAAAATAACAACAGTCTTGTCTCCATGAATACAGTAATAAACGATGGTACCTTTAACCACATTTAACAGTACATTATCAACATGCTAACAAAACATTTAGAAAGACAATTTACAAATATCACTAAAAATATCATGATATCATGGATCATGTCAGTTATTATCGCTCCATCTGCCATTTTTCGCTATTTTTCTTGCTTGCTTACCTAGTCTGATGATTCAGCTGTGCACAGATCCAGACGTCCTGCCCTTGTGTAATGCCTTGAACATGAGCTGGCATATGCAAATATTGGGGCGTACATATTAATGATCCCGACTGTTACGTAACCGGTGTTATGTTGAGATTCGCCTGTTCTTCTGAGGTCTTTTAAACAAATGAGATTTATATAAGAAGGAGGAAACAATGGAGTTTGAGACTCACTGTATGTCTTTTCCATGTACTGAACTCTTGCTATTTAACTATGCCAAGATAAATTCAATTTTTAATTCTAGGGCACCTTTAACAATTTGACAAAGTTATATGTATTCCAAAAGACAGATTGAAAGAAAGATAAATACAAAGTTGGATTCAAACTAGCTGACAGCTGGACAAACCGATCTAAGATGTATTGATGAATTATTGGCTGGAAGTAGCTGTTTGCTGGGTTGATGAATGGATGAAGAGAGATAAATAAATGGATGCATCACTGTAGAGGCAGAGATGAGAGGAATGCAACATTGGCCCACTAGAGTGCTGACGGTCTAAATCCCCCCCATACTCCCCTGTCTGTGTGTTGTGAGTGAGACTACTATTGTCCCAATGCACAGGGTACGTTCCACTGCTGGGGCTTTTGTTTCCACTAATGCCCCTGCATTGCTACTCACCGCCACACTATAGGGCACAGAGAGCTGAGATGGCCATGGTGATAAAAAAAATATCTTTATCAGCATTTAGAGTTAATGTGACTGAAGCTTTAGGTCAGGTTTTGGAATGTACAATAAGTGCTGTAAATATGATTTTTGGGATCTCCCTATGCACTGCAACTAACTGAGCAGATCTCATAGGTTGACAATGACATGCCCATTAGAAGTTTGTGTGTTCACTAATAACAAAAAGGTAGCAAATGAACAGCTAATTGCACATTTGTTTTTGCATTGACATTTAATTTTCATGTGGCTGATGGCCTTTTAATAGGGGTTTAACGATACACTCAGCTCACGATTTGATAATTATCGCAATACTGTGTGCATGATACAATATGTATCACAATAAAATTAAACAAAATTAAAAATGAACCTGAAATTCAAATAACAGATTTTGTCCAAAACATTAACAATTTTCAATAACTTAATAGAGAATTTACAATATTTCAAGATTTGATTGGGTGTCATTGAACAATAAAACTGTTTTTAACATGAAATTAGAATTAAGATAGCTGAACCTAAGAGAGATTTTATTAAAGCAGTAAAACAATGGTGACACCAGAGTAAAAATATTCATGATTCTGAACCTGAAAATACAGAATTATTGCTACTTTACATATAAATAATGTAAGCCCTTTTTACTGGTAAAAAAGACATTTGGCATTATCAGGACCCACAAATATTGCCCAATTGCATTATTATACATTATATTCAACATTGAATATAGCAGTTTAATGTAGTACTGTTACTGAAACTCTGTAAACTTTCATTTTTGTGGCACATCGCATATTGATATTGCTTGGCCGAAATGAAACACTTATATATCAAAAATGTGTGCATCTTGAAAAGAAAGCATTGTTATGATTTTAATACTTTTTTTCATTTTAGAGGTCTCAGAGCTTGCAGAAATATTTGGCTTACATATTTTTGCATCAAAAGTCAAGTCAATTGTTTGTGTATAGGGTTTTATTTACAATATGCATTGTAAGCAGCATTATGGATATTCCTGATGTTAATGTTTATATTTTGATGCCTAATTGTGCAGATTTAGTTTAGAGCTGAGCGATATTTACGTTTAATAACAATAAACAATCAAACAGTTGAAATTTGCTATAGTATATATCACTTTATGTGAGTGTATTATATGTATGCAGAAAAACATTGGTTATATTGTTAAATGTATTTTATATAGTTCATACTTAACCCAGGAGTGTTTTTAGTTTTTGTGTATGTTGTTTTTAACATGCATGTTCAGGTTATACTGTACTTTACCAGCCCACCTACCATATAGCTACATTTTATTAAAAAAAGAATATTCAAGTTTGTACCTCACATTAATATTAATCAATTGCTCATGAATACAATAATGTCCATGAAACTCCAGATAAGCATATATCATCTTTTATACTTAATCTTTGAGGGGCAATTACATTAAAACCGGCACTGCAAATTTTAAAAGCTATCTGAGACGTTCTTATGTGTACTGGCTCATAGGATGGTCACTCCACTCAGGGAGATGAGAGATCTTCTCTTCTGTGCTGGGCTGGATGGGCCAACCCCACGCTTTGAAGAAGGGGCACAGATTCAGTTTGACCACCTTGGAGAAGGTCTCAGCATATAGATTCATCTTGCCTGCATTGTCATGTGGCACTCCACTCATTTTATGGTATGCAGAAAAAACTTTCTTAAAAGCATCCCAGCCAAATTTTTCCTGAAGCTTGAGAAAAAAAAAAAAAAAAAAGGTTATAGAGATGATGGGTACAGGTCAGTGATGCGCGGGTTGATCCAAAATGAGCGGGTGCCTGCGGTCATCCGCGGTCACCCGCGGTTACGAGTCATCCAAAAATATTTTTAATGATATTCGGGTCGCGGTCGGTCGGGTCGTTTGAAATAAAGATGCCAATTAAACCTTTGTAATTTTCAGTTTTACTTGATAAAGGTTTCAGTTTTACTTTCATGGGTATTTGTGAACATTTATTTATGGTTATTGTAGCCTCAGTCTTTGGCTTAGCCTACCTGTTTTTGTTCGTCTAAAATGCGTTAATAAATACTTTATTAACATATTCTATCCCTGCATTTTGTGCTTGTGAGAGCTTCAATTGGACATTCACGTGGCGAAATAGCCAAGTCTACTAATACAAGTGAGAAATCCTTATTTATCTTTTGAATGTTGAGCGTTATTAACTTTTGAATAAATGCTGACGCGGGACAAAATGCCCGATTTCCCAACACGTTGAACTGAGCAATGAAATTGTACAATTTTAATAGGCTACGTTACTTTTAAACGCATAGGCCTATAGCTCAGTAATGTCAGTTGTATGTATTTTCTAAGAGGGGGCGGGATTTTTGTTGGGAAAGTCGGGGGAGAGACGCGCACTTCGATTAGACTGGATAAACACATGCAGCATCTTAATTGTTAAGAAAATTAAACGAAATAAATGAATAAATCAAGCCTTTATTACATAACACTACAACATTCAGAAAAAGAACGGTTTGCGCTCCTAAGGGCTTTCACACTTTTCCAAAAGTGGGCCTTCTCTCAGTTGACCTGCTGATTAGGCTAATTCTTTAAGCAGGGTCGAAACATAAACATCGCATTCATCAATAATATGCATCTGACAGCTGAAATGGAAAATGATGGGCCGCCTCAAGAACTGCCTGCTCTCGCCGCTGCACCTCTGAGGGCACCACGTCAGGTCCTGAAATATTTCTCTCCTCCACAGGCCGGATATTATTGGCCAGGGAGGCTGATGGGGGGTTCTTACGTCTATGGCCCAATGACGCTACAATGAGCATTTACTGCTTTTAAAAAAATGCGGGTCAGGAAGCGGGTCGGGTACAATATTTTCTTCTTTTTTTTTTTGCGGTCCGAGTTGCGGGCGGGTTAGTTGAAAACGTCGGTCGGGTGCGGGTTGTTTATACATTGACCCGCGCATCACTGGTACAGGTATATATACAGGTGCTGGTCATAATTAGAATATTATAAAAAGTTGATTTATTCCATTCAAAAAGTGAAACTTGTATATTATATTTATTCATTACACACAGACCGATATATTTCAAATGTTTACTCCTTTTTATTTCGATGATTATAACTGACAACTAAGGAAAATCCCAAATTTAGTATCTCAGAAAATTAGAATATTGTGAAAAGGTTTAATATTTAAGACACCTGGTGCCACACTCTAATCAGCTAATTAAATCAAAACACCTGCAAAGGCCTTTAAATGGTCTCTCAGTCTAGGGCTGCGTTCCAGTTCGGTTTTTAAATATCTCGCTGACTCGGATGTACGTCATTGCTTACGTTGCATGAGTGCCCACTACTGGCGGAACCCTTGCAATGGGCTGAACTGGAACGTCCTGAGCCCTTGATCACTTGGAATTCGCAATGGAGCTGATTTATTATTTATTTTGTCCCCTTAAAAATGTTTAATACAGCATTCTATATGTATATGTGTGTTTTAAATGTTTAAAAAAATAATTAATATATCATAGGGTTGTTTGTGGTGGAGTAAATTAAACGTGATATGTGGTGATGTCATAATCGTGTTGCATTGTGGGTTATGGAGCTGCCTGAAGTGTACATATGAAGTAGACTCGTTCCCTCGATTTTGACCGAGGGAGCGAGTCCATATAAACTTCCCTCGTCCACTTCATGAAGTGGAACGCACTTCAAAATGGCGGCAGGGATTCCACCGAGGGGAAGTGTTTAGGGAAGTTCGCGAGTGCATGTCTAAAACTGGAGTGGAACGCAGCCAAGTTCTGTAGGCTACACAATTATGGGGAAGACTGCTGACTTAACAGTTGTCCAAAAGACGACCATTGACACCTTGCACAAGGAGGGCAAGACACAAAAGGTCATTGCAAAAGAGGCTGGCTGTTCACAGAGCTCTGTGTCCAAGCACATTAATAGAGAGGCGAAGGGAAGGAAAAGATGTGGTAGAAAAAAATGTACAAGCAATAGGGATAACCGCACCCTGAAGAGGATTGTGAAACAAAACCCATTCAAAACTGTGTGGGAGATTCACAAAGAGTCGACTGCAGCTGGAGTCAGTGCTTCAAGAACCACTACGCACAGACGTATGCAAGACATGGGTTTCAGCTGTCGCATTCCTTGTGTCAAGCCACTCTTGAACAACAGACAGCATCAGAAGTTCTGGACTGCAATAAGGACTGGACTGCTGCTGAGTGGTCCAAAGTTATGTGCTCTGATGAAAGTAAATTTTGCATTTCCTTTGGAAAACAGGGTCCCAGAGTCTGGAGGAAGAGAGGAGAGGCACACAATCCACGTTACTTAAGGTCCAGTGTAAAGTTTCCACAATCAGTGATGGTTTGGGGTGCCATGTCATCTGCTGGTGTTGGTCCACTGTGTTTTCTGAGGTCCAAGGTAAACCAGGAAGTTTAAGAGCACTTTATGCTTCCTGCTGCTGACCAACTTTATGGAGATGCAGATTTCATTTTCCAACAGGACTTGGCACCTGCACACAGTGCCAAAGCTACCAGTACCTGGTTTAAGGACCATGGTATCCCTGTTCTTAATTGGCCAGCAAACTCGCCTGACCTTAACCCCATAGAAAATCTATGGGGTATTGAGAAGAGGAAGATGTGATATGCCAGACCCAACAATGCAGAAGAGCTGAAGGCCACTATCAGAGCAACCTGGGCTCTCATAACACCTGAGCAGTGCCACAGACTGATCGCTCCATGCCATGCCGCATTGCTGCTGTAATTCAGGCAAAAGGAGCCCCAACTAATTATTGAGTGCTGTACATGCTCATACTTTTCATGTTCATACTTTTCAGTCGGCCAAGATTTCTAAAAATCCTTTCTTTGTATTGGTCTTAAGTAATATTCTAATTTTCTGAGATACTGAATTTGGGATTTTCCTTAGTTGTCAGTTATAATCATCAAAATTAAAAGAAATAAACATTTGAAATATATTAGTCTGTGTTTAATGAATGAATATAATATACAAGTTTCACATTTTGAATGGAATTAGTGAAATAAATCAACTTTAAAAAATATAATTGCATAAAATTACATTTTTTATATTTTTTTTATTTTGCATAAAATTTTATTGTTTTAAAATTAACTTTGAAAAAAAAAATTAAAAGTAAATTATTACTTCCAAGGCTCACAAATAATTAATTCTTGCTTTAAACTCTCCTAAAAATAAAATAAAAAATTACAATACTGGCAATGATGATGTAACCAAAAATTTACATTATCAAACAAATGCATTTAACTGAATAAACAAACTGTTAAAACTTTATTCGCAGTCAGTTTGTACCTGCATGTAAGTCTCGAGTGCTGTCCACACACTCCATCTTTTTAAATCCTTACCACCACTGCAATACATCTTGATACGAGCCTGGCGGTTTTCTAGAGTCATGTTGGGATGAGCATTAGCTCTATTCATTCGCAGCACTTCCTCATGTATGTACACTGACCACAGGTTGCAGGTGCACTCAGTGGTGTGTGGAGGGAACTCCCAAACTCTGCACTGCTGGTTATGACCCAACTCATGAATGGGTCCCCAAATACCACTTTTATAGGCTTTCTCCACATTTATTAGACCTGGGGCAGAGTTGGAGTGCATCATGATGGGATATCCAGCATGCATGAAACCTGAGGGGGGAATAGGAGGAACAGTGTTATCATTAGGATTGTGTGAATATAATTCATAATAATGGCATGATTCTGTTTTAATAGTAATGGTTCTTTATCTCAGCAATAGTACCACTGACCGCAAGAGATCTGAACATCCGCAACAAACCGCTCCTTGCGGGGAAACTTTGCAGGTCTTGCTGCCAGGTCAGCTATGCTTCTCATTATGGTATCCCAAAGTGTAGCCACCTCATCAGGGCGGTCCAGATTCCTTATAAACTCTGATTCTAATGTAATGATGATATTCTCAAACTCAAGTTCGGCCCAGGGGGCAGGTGCCGAACGGATCCTGCTCACCCAGTCAGCTACACTTGTCTCTCCTGTGGGACAAAACACGTTTTACCATAAACCTTTAAATGTTCTGAATAGAAACCTTACTGTGATGCTCACTGAATATTAATTCATAATTCTTACCAGATTTGAAGTATGGAGCCTGTACTGAGACCTGCACAACAATTTCCACCCCATCCACTTTGCTCTGGGGAGGTGCAATGAGGTAGATGAGCCCTCCCCACAGATTCCTGACCTGGACCATTTCTTTGTTTAAGGGGAAACGCTCATGGACCACAGGAGCCCGTTTCAGGACATTTGCTCCACCAATGTTATCTGTCTGGCAACCAAGCTGCACCTATATAGAGTATCTCCTCATGTTAATAACATGCGATCCAAGCCCTATGAGCAATAAATTTGTTTCTAGAATGACATGTAATGTATATTAGTGTTGTTAAAAGTGCCGAATTCGGTACCAAGTCCATACTGAAATTTTAAAAATGTTACACTTTGAGCACTGTTGATTGGATTTGTAAACACCTCTGACTGGCCACTGTGTTCACACGCTCATCAGATATGTCTGTGATTGGCTACAATGATGAACGCTTCAAAACTTTTGTAAATAGTCATCAGTGACACTCTTCACTGAGTGCCTATAGGGATACACAAACAGCATTTTAAAGCAGGCATCTACCCATGCATTGATCACTGTATTCAATCACAGATATATGTGTTGAACACATTTTTAAAATTTCAGTACCGACTTAGTATTGAAGTCTGTATATGGACTTTATTGATTACCTGCCAATTTTTCCCAACGATCTCTGGAGGTATTTCTATGAACGTCTTCATACCAGAAGAAAGATATAAGCCTGTGCTTATCCATTCTTCACAAGCTGAAACAAGTAATTTTATAGTGTGCTCAGAAATTGTAAAACTTAAACAGGGAATAACATTTTCTTTCTGCATTTGGCAAGAAACCTTTCCTACCCGCAGTGTTTGCACTGATCCGAACTCTTGCATTAGACACAGTGGGCAAGTTGGGTCTGTCCTTGATGATGTATGGAAGAAGGGCATCAGGATTAGGCGACACTTTGTATACCTCAGTCCCAATGTGGAGCATTAGGTGGCCTTTGGCACTTTCAACAGGACAATTACTGGACACCTGTGGAACACCTTCCTTCTTCACTATGTCAGTAAGAAGTGCGAGCACTGAAGTGTAGGCGGCACTGTCATAAGAACACATACGAAGGTAATTGGCACAGTCGCAGCCCAGCTGCTTCAAGTAGCCCTGTTCATGATCAGTCAGTTCTTTTCCCTGGCTTACATGTTCAGCAAATCGCTGCAGCATCCTAGAAAAGTGGTACCCCTCTCTACACCAATGCTCTATTTCTGGGGCCTTATATAACCCTCCACCCAAGGTGTTTCCTATGAGGCTCAATCCCATCTTGTTAAGAATGTTATTTCCTGGGTATTTGGTCATCACATTACAGCCAGGGTGGGTCTGGGCCCAATACCAGGCATGACCCCCAATCAGAAGACCTCCACCTTCAGCAACAAATTCTTGGATCTCTGCACACTGGGCATCACTGTAGGAAGTGCAGACGTAGACGCTCAGATCTTCTCTGAAGTCAGTCAACTGGCAATCTAAACCTGATTTGCTCAGTACCGTGTGGGCTGCTTTGAGGCTGGGTAGGATCCCAATAACACCCGTCCGACCCACATCAAGCCACTTGATAGCATTGATCATGAATGTGGACAGAGAGTCCCGGCCCAGGTAGCCTTCATGGGATGCCACAATTACTCGACCTTGTCCATAATAGGCACCGGCAATGAATGCTTTTCCAGCCGGAGTGACCGCAATGGGAAATGCTAATGGTCCGTGCACCATCACCTCAGATGCTAAAGCCTCTCCTTTGGTGTCAAACTCGGACACACCATGCAGCAGGAACTCTAGATCATCTTTGAAGTCTTTGCCTATTCTGAAAAAAAAAGACAAGACAGATGGTGAAATGCATGGTTTAATGAATGGTTAAAATGCAAATGTGTGTGCTGAACTTACGATAAAGCAAGCCAACTAAAAGGGATGTTTCTTGGAACAGGAAATTTGCCAACTTCTCCTGGGTGTTTTGAGAAATAAATTCCTGCAACACTGCACACTTTGTTTCCTGGGAAGTTCCTTATAGTGTTTTCTTGTGGATGGTCATTAGACCAACTCCAGGCTTGACCAGCAATGATTAAACCACCTCCAGCTTTGAGGAAAGCAATCAGATCCTTTGCACAGTTCTCGACACTGTTAGCATCTGTGATATATATAGCTAATCCATCCCGAAAGTCTCCTAGCTCTGTCTTGATAGGGCAGTAGTTCAAGTTGTCAGCTACTGAACGTAAACTCCCCTTGATCCCTACAATGCCGGCATCACCGGTACCTGGCATGAGCCACTTTACAGCATTCTCTATGAGGGCGGGAAAGCGTGTTAGGTATGCCTCATGTCCCAACACCACTATTCGTCCCTGACCGTAATGAGATGCAGCCATCAGCACCTGACCTCTTGGATTCATGGCAAGTGGAAAGGCATGTTCACCTATTAGTACAAGATCGCTGGGCACTGCTTTCCCTTGGAAATCAAGCTCCTGCAGCCCAGACATGAGAGTTTTGTAGTCCTGTTCACATGCCATGGTGGACTACTTCTGTTTAGTAAGTGAATTCAAATCAATCACTCTTAACTAACAATCAGTTGTACAGGGTCTGAACACAGGGTTTGTTCAACCAGAGATTGTGCATGCAGAAAAATGATACGGATTGGTTTTCAGTCCTACACAAAGACAGAAAATGAGAAGAGAGAGAGAAAAAAAACAAGTTACATTTTATAAAAAAACATATATATATATATATACTCCCTTTTTCATTTTGTTTGTTCATCTAATGATGATCACATGATCCTTCAGAATCGTTGTAATATACGGATTTGCTGCTCAAGAAACTTTTCTTAGTAATATCAATGTTGAAAACAGTTGTGCTGCTTAATATTTTTATAGACACTGTGATAGATTTAAATTTTTTTTTAAACAGCATTTATTTGGAATAGAATTTGTTTGTAAAATTATAAATGCCTTTACAGTCAATTTGATAAATTTAATGCATCCTTGCTGAATAAAATTATTAATTTATTACCTTACTGACCCCAAACTTTTTTAATGGAAGTTTTGAATGCAAGTTTGAAAACTGAGTATAGTAGATATATTTACCTTCAGATTTATTTCCCTTACATCCCTTCAGCATGTAAACACATGGCAGCCGTTAACCGTTGCACACTCGTGTTACGTCCAAACTACAAATCAACAAACTAATGTTTCCTGAATTAATTGGTTCAGGGAACATTACAGGTGACAGGTTACTCCGCTAGAAATTTTACGTTCTCAGAACATTCTCAGAACATCCACTGGTATTAATGACGTTGTCTACGTACGTTCCCAAATTGTTCAGAGACGGTCACAATGTGGAGTTCTTTTAAGGGTTGGGGAACATTATTTGGTGGACCTTCAGAGAACATTCAGGACTTTCTGGGAATGTTTTGGGGACTATTACTATAGGACATTCTTATAACTTCCCAAATTTCCTGTAACGTTCTTATGCAACCATAAAATAACCAAAATAGAATGTCCCCCTAAACTTGGAACGTTATTAAATAACCAATAGAGGACCATGTGGCAACATTCTGTTAATGTCCCAAATGTCCTTTTTTAACGTTCTTATGTGACCATAAAATAATCAAAATGGAACGTCCCCCTAAAGTCATATAAGGAACCTTGAACTACAGCACTTTCATTACCAAAAGAGGACGTTTTAGGAATGTCCCATATGTTCTGTAAAATTTCAGAATTTTCGTCACTTGTAGAGAACTTTTAGGCAAAGTTGCGCAAGGGCATGAGAATGCCGCCTTCTTCGTGGGTGTTTTATAGAAAATATTAATGTTTGATGTCACCGTTATGGAGGTGAGCGTTTGCTTTTGATATTCTCTTCATTCTTGACATTTTAACATTAGATTTTCTGTGGCTGCTTTAGTTGTGTTTAACATGTTTGTTAAAGCAAAAAAATGCAAATCTTGGTTTGTTCAGTGCTGGTGGTTCACTAAGTAAATTCACTAGTTTTTAAAAAAAATGTATTATACAGTCAGAGTTTTGAGCCGTGTCTTCTAGATTCACACAGACATCGTGAATCAGCGTATAATCTTCAACAATGGTGACAATAAACAAAAATCTTTTTTGTGACTTTAGTAGCTTGTTTTGTGATGCTCATCTGTTTATCTGAAAATTTTGTCACCATTGTTAAAGGGATAGTTCACCCAAAAATGAAAATTTGATGTTTATCTGCTTACCCCCAGTGCATCCAAGATGTAGGTGACTTTTTTTCTTCAGTCGAACGCAAATTATGATTTTTAACTGCAACCGCTGCCCTCTGTCATTCAAATAATAGCAGTGGATGGGAACTTCAACTATAACAGTAAATAAAACTTGCTTAGACAAATCAAAATTAAAACCTGCGGCTCGTGATGACACATTAATGTCCTAAGACACGAAACGATAGGTTTGTGCGAGAAACCGAACATTATTTATATAATTTTTACCTCTAATACACCACTATGTCCAACTTCGTTCAGCTTCCTGTTAGTGAGGTCAAAAAACGCGTTGTGATGACGGAAGTGATGTTTCGCCCATATGCTTCAATGAGCGCGAGACATCACTTCCATTGTCAGAGCGCGATCAGACCTTACTAGCCGGAAGCTGAACGAAGTTGGACATAGTGGTGTATTAGAGGTAAAAAATTATATAAATACTGTTCGGTTTCAAGCACAAACCGATCGTTTCGTGTCTTAGGACATTAATGTGTCGTCACGAGCTGCAGGTTTTAATTTGGATTTGTCTATGGAAGTTTTTTCGACTCTTATTGTTCAAGTTCCCAATCACTGCTATTATTTGACTGACAGACGGCAGCGGTTGCAGTTAAAAATCATAATTTGCGTTCGACTGAAGAAAAAAAGTCATCTACATCTTGGATGCCCTGGGGGTAAGCAGATAAACATAAAATTTTCATTTTTGGGTGAACTATCCCTTTAAGGATCATACGCAGAATCTTGATGTCTGTGTGAGTCTAGATGATGCTAAAAAAAAACTTTGATAAAAACTTTCAAAATATCAAAGCTGAACAGGATTTTATGCATTATCATAGAACATGAAACATAATACAATAATCAGATATTAGTGAACATGACCACTGTATGATGATAAAATCATTGACAACTAACAAACAAAATCCACTTGATCAGATTTATTTTTATAACAAACTCTTTAGAAACACACAGCTACAACAGTTGGAGAAAAAAAAAACAGTCAAAATATCAAGGGTCAGGAACCCAACTAAAGCAAGCGCTTACCTCCGTAACGGTGACATCTATAAATTTTGATAAAACATCAACGCCTCAGTAAGTTTAGTATGAAAGAAATAAAGTCATTGTGGTTTGTAATAAGTGAAGATGCTGAGATCTAGAGAGATCTGTTAGTGTTTAATGTTGTTTTTGTTATCTGAGTTTTGTGAGGTTACCATTGTGCTGGAGAGTTGATCCTGTGCTTCAGTCAGTGATGTTCCAGAAACACTGAGGTTTTGCTGCATGTTGCTTTATTTAAAGGCTGTAGTAACTGTGTAGTTGCTGATGCAGTGATACAGCAGTTACATTAGCTCATGTGCTGTAGATTTGCATTTTAAAGGGGTGATGAACTGAGAAATCGAATTTTGTTGAGCTTTTGATATATAAGAGGTCATCATGCTATAAGAATATCCTGTAAGTTTCAGAGTTGAAAACTTCCTTGTTAGTCCAATAAAAGCTTTAATTGACACCAGACCCAGAAAACGACAGGATTTACAAAGTGGGGATCTATGATGTCAAAGGGCAGCAAGCACCGCCTCTGCAGAAGAAGATCAACGCCTACTTCATTCCTGCTTGTTTAGCCCCGCCCACCGATTCACGCATGACATGCAATAGAGTGCCCCAGGGATGACACATTTTTGTAGGCAAAACCCGGAAGCGAGTTAGCATTTTAGGACTTCCGGTTCCAATGCCGTAAAGTCTATGGGTTTTGTGAATGGGTTTTTGCTAAATCGCCTGAAATAAGGTCTGTGGTTAACAAAGCCTCTAAATACTTTCACGTTTTGATCTATGACATAAAACACACCAGTTATAACCCACTTGTGATTTTTTAAACTTTTACTGTGTCTTAAAATCGGCGGTTGCTAACAAATTGCTAAAAGGGACTACTTCCTTTGGCGGGGACTTTAGACATCATCATTAAAAACGGGACATTTGGACAGCATTTCTCATGAAAAAGTGGATAAGTATTAATACACAGGGCAGATCATAATCAGTGAGCATGTTTTTAAATAGAGTTGTTTTCTAAAAAAAGTTTGAGGAAGCTTGGCGGTGGTGACGTTGATCCGCGACCATGGTGTGCTGTAGTCCGTTTATAGCCTGTTAGCCTTTTATATCTGACCACTTTATTTAGGCTTCAAAATCTATAAATGTGGCGTTCACTTGTAAAGATTATCTTGATAGACAAAACGTGTAAGTGTCATAACCCTTTGTTAAACACAGAGCTTATTTTCTGTGATTTTCCAAAAGTCTATGGGAAAAATGCATAGGCTTTCAACCGAGGGAACCCGTGCGCCGCTAACTTCTGGGTTGGCCTACAAAAACGCGTCATCCCTGGGGCACTCTATTGAATAGGTAGCCTAAGCAAAGAGCTTAGAACCAGTGACACTTTGATACTTTTTGGGTAACAGCCACTAGATGGCGCTCCGGTAGCACGGCCGCCATTATGGGGTGAAAATACTAACTAGCCCATAGAATCCTTCACATCTTCACAATTTCACTGCCAAATCAGAAGCGCAATAGAACAGTTTTTTAAATTAAGTAATCAGTAAATTGTATGGTTCCTACACTGTAAAAAAAAAAAATCCTAATTTTATGGAAAATAGGTAAATAATGGTAATTTTTTTACAGTAATTTTTTTTTTAAAATTATACTCAAAACTCTGTAAAATTACAATGTATGTAAATTAACAACTCGGCTGTTATTTTATGTATGAATTTTTTTTAGTATTACAGCACTGCAGACGTTTTGGCATTTTAAATTACAATTGATATTAAACAACTAATTTAGAGACCAGACTCTGCTATCAGTAAGTCAGACCACTTTATGATGACTATCATCACTTAAAAAATGACCAACATCATCTGATCTGAGATTTAGTTTTTTTTTCCTTTTTCGTCATAACAAACATGTATCGGAAACACACAGTTAAAGCAATCTGACAAATTCTAACGTTAAAGTGTCAAGAGCTCAACTAAAGCAAGCACTGACCACCAGAATGGTAACTTCAAACTTTATTATTTTATTCCATAAAACATCAACATCTAAACCTCTGTTATCTCTCAGTAAGAACTTAAATATGAAATTAAGTCTGGATTGTAATAAGTGAAGATACTGAGATCTTGAGAGATCGGTTAGTGTTTCATTTTCTATTGGGATTTAGAGGTTTTCTATCGTGTGTTTTGTGGGTCACCATTGTGCTGAAGAGTAGAGCCTGTGCCTCAGTCCAGGATGAGCCAGAAAACTTCAATGTTATACTGCATATTGCTTTATTTCAGAGTTGGTAACATATAGTTATAGTCATTAATTTATGTGTGTTCTTCTGGTTAAATGCAAGAGATTTAATGGACATTAGACAACACTGTGAAATCAAGTTGTTTATTGTCCAATATTCCCAATTTTTCTGATGTATGTTTTTAGTTTAATTTCATTATGTTATTATTAATTCAGTGTTTATAATGCTAATACTTGAACTTCAAAAAATTTTAACGCAAACTGGCTGGGTTTCTAGAGAGCAAAGGTTTTGTGAAAAAAGTGAAAGATGTAAACACAAAGTGTGTAAAATAAGCTGTAAAAAGGATCTGATGATCACTGATAGTATTTTGTTCTGTGTTGTCATCATTCAGGATGGATTTCAGCTTTAATGTACTTTTTTTTTTTTTTTTTTTTTTTAAACAAACCAGCTGATATTGCCAGAAACTAGTGGACTGCCGACTTGCTTTCACCTCAAAATGGCGGAAACGGAGGGCTGCTGCTGGCACTGGTGTTGCAATAGAACTTTCTATTGAGTGTCGCTTCTTGTTAGTGTAGGACTATATTCTTTGGCCTAAGTAACAAAGGCCTATGTGATGCTAAACCAGGTCGAGCTACCAAGCTAACATGCCGTTGAGGATTATATTGTGCAGGACCTGGACTTCACAGTAACGCAACAACATTTGAGTAACTTTGTTAAATCTAATGCCTAATCTGATATTAATGATTCATGTTCAGATGATCTTTGTCTGTGTGTCAGTAAATCAAACACGTGACTAAACATCAACTTGCGTTGTTTCTCTTAGTAGCATAAAAATAATCTTTCATTTATCGTGATTAAATTATATAAAGAAAGTCATCAAAGAAAACTCCCTTTGCAGTCGTTGGAGCAGCACGTGCTGAAGCTGTCAATCGAACAGCGCGAGTTTATCAGTGACTGATGCGCAAAACTCCCGTTTTATTCAACGAATCTCTTAGTTATATCGCGTTTGCACTGTTAGTGAAGATGAAAGCATTTGTTAGTGTGCAGAAATTGAGTTGCAATGACGAGATCACTGCTTTCATGCGCTCAACATGCGCTTTGTACACCGTTTGTCCTATTTCCATTTAGCAAAATTAATTTTTTATTAACGACTACACCTACCCCACCCTAAACCTACCCGTAGTGATTTATAGTGCATATAGGCCTACCCTCTATGAGCACATGTTCGTTGGAATCAAACCCATGATCAGTTGATCACAGGATTATATATAGTTATATATTGCAATCTTCTACCAATTGAGCTGCAAATGCAAAATGCAAAATTTGACACAGATAAAAGGGAACAATGCATTAAAATGGAAGTGTCTTGTTGTCGATAGGGGCGCAACTTTAGTAAACGCTCCTATGGGTTGTATTTCAGGGAAGTGACAAACGACCTATATAGGCGTATTGGTCGGAGAACATGTTGCTTAATGTAGCTAGTACTGTTACTGAAACACTTTAAATTTTCATTTTAGTTACACATCTCATATTGATATTGCTTTGCAGAAATGAAACAAACAAAAAATATTAGTATCTTGAAAAGAAAGCATTGTGATTTGAATACTTTTCCATTTTAGAGGTCCCAGAGCTTGCATCAAAAGTCAAGTCATTTGTATGCGTATAGTGTTTTATTTACAATATGCATTGTAAGCATCATTATGAACATTTCTGATGTTAATGTTTATAGTACTTTGCCTAATTGTGCAGATTTAGTTTAGAGCTGAGCAATATTATAGTTTGCATTTAATGATATAAAATCAAGCAGCTGAGATTTAATATAATATATATCACTTTATGTGAGTGTATTATATGTATGCAGAGAGACATTGGTTGTTAAATGCATGTGATATTTCTCACACTTCACACAGGATTGTCCCACGATCACTTTAATTTGACAGTTGCATGATTCCAAATATATGTGGCAGAACATGTTATTTATACAAAACAATACAGCATTGAGGCGACTGCTACATTGTCATCAGTAATCATCATTCTTTGCTGCCACACATTTAAACTTGTGCAAAATTTTTTTCTTGTTTTTCAAATTGAAAATCTAGGAACGATGTGAAAGCAAAAAGAACTGATTTTGTTACCCATACACCATGAAAGGCCTCTATCACAGACAGTATAAAGTCAAAAGACCACTGGGGCATATAAGTGAAATGTAAACAAAAATTACTAAATATACTTTCCCCTTCAGCACTAAACTGGACCAGGCCAAGGTTTAGTTTTTAGTATTTATATGTGTTTTTAACATGCATGTTCAGGTTATACTGTAGCCAACTTACCCTATAGCCACATTTGATTAAAACAAGAATATAAATATAATTTAAAAAATTCTGAATAATTTTTTTTCCCTCACATTTATATGAATCAATTTCTCATGAATACAGTAATGTCCATGAAACTTCAGATAAGCATATATAATCTTTTATACTTAATCTTACCCTTTAATTACATTAAAACTGGCACTGCAAATTTTAAAATCTATCTGAGACGTTCTTATGCGTACTGGCTCATAGGATGGTCACTCCATTTAGGGAGATGAGAGATCTTCTCTTCTGTGCTGGGCTGGATGGGCCAACCCCACGCTTTGAAGAAGGGGCACAGATTCAGGTTGACCACCTTGGAGAAGGTCTCAGCATATAGATTAATCTTGCCTGCATTGTCATTTGGCACTCCACTCATATTATGGTAGGCAGCAAAAACTTTCTTAAAGGCATCCCAGCCAAATTTTTCCTGAAGCTTGAAAAAAAAAAGTACAATAAAAAAGGTTAGAGAGATGATGTAAGATTACACAATAATGGGTATAAATATATTTTTTATATTTATATAATTATATTTTTATTATAATTACATAAAATAATTTTTAAAATTTGTTTTGCATTATTTTATTTTGTTTTTTAAATAACAAATTTCTTTTTTAAAAAATTTACTGAAAAAGGGTAAATTATTACTTGCAAGACACTAATGTTAGCATTTCCCAGATCACCTACTTCACCTTTAAACAATCTGCTAAAACAAAATTCACAGTCAGTTTGTACCTGCATGTAAGTCTCGAGTGCTGTCCACAGACTCCAGCTTTTTAAATCCTTACCGCCACTGCAATACATCTTGATACGAGCCTGGCGGTTTTTTAGAGTCATGGCGGGATGAGCATTAGCTCTATTCAATCGCAGCACTTCCTCATGTATGTACACTGACCACAGGTTGCAGGTGCACTCAGTGGTGTGTGGAGGGAACTCCCAAACTCTGCGCTGCTGGTTATGACCCAACTCATGGATGGCTCCCCAAAGACCACTTTTATAGGCTTTCTCCACATTTATTAGTCCTGGGGCAGAGATGGACTGCATCATGATGGGATATCCAGAATGCATGAAACCTGAGGGGGGAATAGGAGGATCAGTGCTATTGTTAGGATTGTGTGAATATAATTAATAATAATGGCATGATTCTGTGGTAATTGTGATGGTTCTTTATCTCAGCAATAGTACCACTGACCGTGAGAGATCTGAACATCCGCAACAAACCGCTCCTTGCGGGGAAGCTTGGCAGGTCTTGCTGCAAGGTCAGCTATGCTTCTCATTATGGTATCCCAAAGTGTAGCCACCTCATCAGGGCGGTCCAGATTCCTTATAAACTCTGATTCTAATGTAATGATGATATTCTCAAACTCAAGTTCGGCCCAGGGGGCAGGTGCCGAACGGATCCTGCTCACCCAGTCAGCTACACTTGTCTCTCCTGTGGGACAAAACAAGTTTTACCATATACCTATAAATGTTCTGAATAGAAACCTTACTGTGATGCTCACTGAATATTAATTCAGAATTCTTACCAGATTTGAAGTATGGAGCCTGTACTGAGACCTGCACGACAATTTCCACCCCATCCACTTTGCTCTGGGGAGGTGCTATTAGGTAGATGAGCCCTCCCCACACATTCCTGACCTGGACCATTTCTTTGTTTAAGGGGAATCGCTCATGGACCACAGGAGCCCGTTTCAGGACATTTGCTCCACCAATGTTATCTGTCTGGCAACCAAGCTGCACCTATATAGAGTATCTCCTCATGTTAATAACATGCTCTCCAAGCCCTATGAGCAATAAATTTGTTTCTAGAATGACAGTATATTACATGCAGCGCTATTCCTTTATTGGAAACATGAAATGTATATAGACTATTGATTACCTGCCAATTTTTCCCAACGATCTCTGGAGGTATTTCTATGAACGTTTTCATACCAGGGGAAAGATATAAGCCTGTGCTTATCCATTCTTCACAAGCTGAAACAAGTCATTTTACAGTGATCAGAAATTAATAAATAAACAAGGAATAACATTGTACTTCTGCATTTGGCAAGAAACCTTTCCTACCCGCAGTGTTTGCACTGATCCGGACTCTTGCATTAGACACAGTGGGCAAGTCGAATCTGTCCTTGATGATGTATGGAAGAAGGGCATCAGGATTAGGCGACACTTTGTATACCTCAGTCCCAATTTGGAGCATCAGGTGGCCTTTGGCACTTTCAACAGGACAATTACTGGACACCTGTGGAACACCTTCCTTCTTCACTATGTCAGTAAGAAGTGAGAGCACTGAAGTGTAGGCGGCACTGTCATGTGAACACATACGAAGGTAATTGGCACAGTCGCAGCCCAGCTGCTTCAAGTAGCCCTGTTCATGATCAGTCAGTTCTTTTCCCTGGCTTACATGTTCAGAAAATCGCTGCAGCATCCTACTAAAGTGGTACCCCTCTCTACACCAATGCTCCATTTCTTGGGCCTTATATAACCCTCCACCCAAGGTGTTGCCTATGAGGCTCAATCCCATCTTGTTAAGAATGTGATTTCCTGGGTATTTGGTCATCACATTACAGCCAGGGTGGGTCTGGGCCCAATACCAGGCATGACCCCCAATCAGAAGACCTCCACCTTCAGCAACAAATTCTTGGATCTCTGCACACTGGGCATCACTGTAGGAAGTGCAGACGTAGACGCTCAGATCTTCTCTGAAGTCAGTCAACTGGCAATCTAAACCGGATTTGCTCAGTACCGTGTGGGCTGCTTTGAGGCTGGGCAGGATCCCAATAACACCCGTCCGACCCTCATCAAGCCACTTGATAGCATTGATCATGAATGTGGACAGAGAGTCCCGGCCCAGGTAGCCTTCATGGGATACCACAATTACTCGACCTTGTCCATAATATGCACCAGCAATGAATGCTTTTCCAGCTGGAGTGACCGCAATGGAAAATGCTAATGGTCCGTGCACCATCACCTCAGATGCTAAAGCCTTTCCTTGGGTGTCAAACTCGGACACACCATGCAGCAGGAACTCTAGATCATATTTGAAGTCTTTGCCTTTTCTGAAAAAAGAAAAGACAGATGGTGAAATGCATGGTTTGATAAAGAATGGGTAAAAAGTAAAAATTGTATGCTGAACTTACGATAAAGCAAGCCAACTAGAAGGGATATTTCTTGGAACAGGAAATTTTCCAACTTGTCCTGGGTGTTTAGAGAAATAAATTCCTGCAACACTGCACACTTTGTTTCCTGGGAAGTTCCTTATAGTGTTTTCTTGTGGATGGTCATTAGACCAACTCCAGGCTTGACCAGCAATGATTAAACCACCTCCAGCTTTGAGGAAAGCAATCAGATCCTTTGCACAGTTCTCGACACTGTTAGCATCTGTGATATATATAGCTAATCCATCCCGAAAGTCTCCTAGCTCTGTCTTGATAGGGCAGTATTTCAAGTTGTCAGCTACTGAACGTAAACTCCCCTTGATCCCTACAATGCCAGTACATGGCATGAGCCACATTATGGCATTCGCTATGAGGCCAGGAAAGCGTGTTAGGTATTCCTCATGCCCCAACACTACAATACGTCCCTGACCGTAATGAGATGCAGCTATCAGCACCTGACCTCTTGGATTCATGGCAAGTGGAAAGGCATGTTCACCTATTAGTACAAGATCGCTGGGCACTGCTTTGCCTCGGAAATCAAGCTCCTGCAGCCCACACATGAGAGTGTTGTAATCCTGTTTACATGCCATGGTGGACTACTTCTGTTTAGTAAGTGAATTCAAATCAATCACTCTTAACTAACAATCAGATGAACAGGGTCTGAACACTGGGCTTGTTCAACCAGAGATTGTGCATGCAGAAAAATGATACGGATTGATTTTCAGTCCTACACAAAGACAGAAAATGAGAAGAGAAAGAGAGAAAAAAAACAAGTTGTATATATTTAGAAAAATACAAAAAAAATTATATTGTATAATATACAAAAATCTGATACAAACAATTTAAACTTTACATCCCATCCCAATTGTGGCTACATATGTAATATGCACACACTTCACCTTTATCTGTAGATACAAACAAGCTCAAATGACTTTTCTTATTAGCTCTGGGTGACTACTGGTTTGTGGCTATGAATATGGCTCACCCATACGGAGCACGCCCATAAATACTCCTTTTTTCATTTTGTTTGTTCATCTAATGATGATCACATGATCCTTCAGAAATCATTCTAATATGTGGATTTGCTGCACTGTTAGACCTTGCTGTAGAAAAATGGCTAAATTCTGACAGTAACAAACCATTTTCCATTAAAACAGTAATATACTGTAGAAAACAATGCTTTCTGGGTAATATTTGTCATTTTTGAGAAAGTAGCCTACAGGAATATTGTAGGATTATTCCTGAACGAAACCCACCAAATTACCACAAACTCCCCATTCCAAAGAGCAAAGAGTCAACTCATTCCCCCATTGAACCATTTGTGAGCCATAAAGTTGGACCTGGGAACTAAAATGGCAGATCGAAGACGGCCCCTCAATGTCTGCTTAATTACAAATGCATTTGATTGTAGTAACAGAGCAAAAGATCAAAGATGTTTCGCTGTGTTGAATTTAAGGAACAAACCCCAAGATACAAGGCGTAAATTTCCACTGAGTCGGCAGACCGAACATCGTCCTGCCTACAAGCTAAAACCACTTCCAGAACTCACTCAAACCCCTGCAAGAACCTTCGTTGAACTTCGCAGACAAGGACTCGCCAAAAGTCCTCTGTTTCCAGAAACTCCTCGAGATGCAGAGAGACACCCACGCAGCAACGCGTAAAGCCCTGGGTATACTTCAGCTGTTCGCGTTCGTGGACCGTCCGCATGACGTAATTTTCCTCATGCGGAGGGCTCGCGGCCGGCCGCACACCCTGTCTGTGCGCAGCCCAAATTTCTAGAGCGCGCGGACGGTGTGCGTGCAACAGCGCATGCGCAAGCAGAAAAGAAGTGTCCACTAGGTGGCAGTACGCACAGTACTGAGCACAATGTGCAGTTGTCGAAGAAGAGTGTGTAAAGAACGATTAAAAAATAAGACGCGTAAACTCAAAAGCATGCCTTCTCCATCGTTTTTGATTCCTGTTCTCTTGGTGTATCTTCTGAACTATGTTGCAATGGTGGCTGCACTATTTTTCTTCTCCAATCCTGCCCAGCGAATGTCCGGTTGTCTGGTAATAGTATAGAAAAAATTGCACTGCGCATGTGTCCGCATCCGCGCGCATCCTTGGTTTAGTATACTTTGAAAGATGCGCGGACGCGACTGCGCGCGTGACGTGAGTATATCCGGGGTTTAATTAACTCTGTCAAGTGTACTATATTAGTAAACTAATTTAGGGAATAGTGAATGAGGGTATAGGGTTGGATTTGGAACACAGCCTCTGAATGTCGACTTTGAGCAATGTTAACTCACAGTATATTCCTTTCTGACCCCTGGACTTCCCACCTCTGTATTCCTATAGGCTATTTTCTCGACAAATATTACCCAGAATGCATTGTTTTCTACAGTATATTACTGTTTTAATGGAAAATGGTTTGTTACTGTCAGAATTTGGCCGTTTTTCTACAGCAAGGTCTAACAGTGTATATTAGGCTACATGACTGATATTTATGTTTATTTATATTTATCATAATATGTGTATAGTTTAAGAATAGTTGCTGAATAGTACATGGTAGAAATAATGACACTTGTGATATTAGTTTAATCTTTCATGACCGTTACTGAGATGGCGAATTTTTTTATATTTTAAATAATTTTTGTAATTTCTGTAAAATGTTAAAGGTGTGTTGGATTTATAAACAATAGCTGCCTGGATCTTGTGATTAATTTTGTGAGTGTTTAATGTTTTTAATTGTTTTTGATATACTTTTTATTTTTTGTTTATTTTTTTTAGTTTATTATTACACAATCTTAAAATTACATGACCAGAATTGCTCATATTAATAAAATGCAAAATCCACACAAACATCGTTTACATATTGTTTTCCATATTTACAATTTATCTCTAAAGATTAGTCACACACTTTCCATGTTACTTTGGTGTTTAGAGTACGATAAGAGCGTTTACAACGGCTTAGAAACAAGTTGTTTCTCATTATGTAAACTAAGAAGAAATGTGTAGAAAAATTACACATTATGTGTAAAACTCTAGTTTACACATTTTGTGTAAATATTGCATAAAAATGTGTTGGAAGAATTCAGTTATTTTACACATATTATGTGTAGTTTTAAAATGAACACAACCTGTGTATTTGTTCACAGCATCAACACAATCTGTGCAGCCAAGAACACCTGTAATGTGTTAATATTACACATTTACACAACTTTGTGTTCATTTCAGAGGTGAAGACCAGACCTCCAAAACCAAGACCATTCAAAACCAGAGGTGTGGTCGAGACCAGACCTTCCAAGACCAAAACAAGACCATTCAATCAACATAATTAATTAATTATGTGACTATTGAACATTAATGATGAGAACCTGACAATCATCTTTTCTCTTTGCTTGTCTGGTTGTTATGACTCAGTTACAACAGTCAAACAAAATTTAATATTAAAATGTCAAAGGTCAAGAGCCCAAATTAACAAATGCTTTTTTAACAAATGCTTTTTGACACATTCTGAATGTCTGTGTTTGACACAGTGAATGTGTCAAAATTAACACAAGTGTTGTCCCAAAACACAAGCACTGATGTGTAAGACTTTTTTTGACTGAACTTGACAAAGAGATCATTGCAAATTTGGCCTTCATGTTCAGAGGTAGCACAGGTGTTTTATTTTGTTGTTGTTTTCCTCTTTTCTTCAATGATTCTGCCTGTTAACAGCAGGTGTTCATCACTAGTGCTTGATTAATGACTTAATTATCTCATTAACTTCCCTCTTGAATGGTCTTGTTCTCAGTCTTGGAGGGTCTAGTCTTGACTACACCTCTGGATAACCTTCCAGACACTTTCACTGTGTTAAAATCATTGACTCAATGAATGTGTCAGAATTAACACAACAAGCGTTGTCCCCAAACTCACCCGTTGATGTGTAAGAATTTAACACAGTTTGAGTCAGTTTTAACATAATTTCTAAGAGTGTGATAAGCCATACTTATTGATCAGCGAACATAACCAGAAGCTCAACCGTACACGCTTGATGCCTGATGTTCTTTGGTGTGACCTTTTTGTCTTACACCTTCAACCCTATGATTAATCAGGTAGGGTAAGGTTAGTCAAATCTAGCCTAAACCATAAAACTCACCCGCCGCAGGTTGAAGTTCTTTAGGAATGACGTAAAAGACTCCCTTGTGGTTGTTCTTCTTCAAGGCTCAGTTTGTAGTTATAAGTAAAGTCTCACGGAAGGCAGTAGTAACAATAAAATCACTTATTTTATTAGTTACAATACAAAGCAGGTAATGCAAAATAAAATAAAACTTAAAATCAGCTAAACTAAAAGCTCTAAAGTCAAACTCTAACCAGCAATATTGGAGATGCTGCTAAGTGTCCGTCGATAGCGTATCAGATGTCCTTCACACATAATGCAGGCAGCATCTGAGGTGTGCTTCACTCCTCAGTCTTTTTATACTTCTTTTTTGGGGATTTACAAGTTGATTTCCCCCACCAACTCCTCTATGTCCTGTATGATCCAATCTTCCTGTTGTAGGAGTATCAGCCTTCATAGATCCTGTTGAATCATCTTGGTGTCCTTCTGCTTTCGCCTTTCTTCTTCTAGCACCTTTTCCCTTCCTTACTTCAACCTCCGCTTGTGGTTCTAACCCTTTCTCTTCACCGCCATGTGCCCTGTCGCTGACCTTTGTTGTTGGTTACAAACATTGAGTTCATTGAACTGAATTTTCTCACACACATATTTTACACTTGATTCTGTTTTTCACAACTTCATAAACAAAGCAAGTCAAATACAATTGTTTATACCATACATTTATGCAACTAAGGGATGGTTTCCCGGACAGAGATTAAGCCTAGTCTTAGAATAAAATGGCCCTTTGAACCAGAATAACAGAAACTTGCTCTGTCTTGATTTAAAATAGTCCCAAACTAGGCTGCGTCCGAAAACTGGAAAATGCTACCTTCTGAGGACACATTTCAAGGTAGGCACGTCCGAATCCAATGTTAGCTTCACTTCCTGTCTCATGAGATACCTTCCTCAGATCGATTTTTGAAGGCAGCATAGATATATCCTTAACTGCCTTTGATATCCCACAATCCTGTGCTTTCCATTCTGTGACAGATGAGCTAGAAAAATAAAGATGGCGTCCGAAAGTTGTGTTTGCTGCTCAGTTTGTGTATAAATGTACGATTTTGACAAACATATTTCAATTTTGATATCATTTCTATCGAGAAATTACTACTGTAATAATGAAATATTTGTTTAGTTCTCACCAAAGCTCGCGCTATATTGCTGTAGATCATTAAACTGTTACGCTGCCTCAGAAGTCCGTCTGAAATCAGTTTCTTGAGGTGCCTTCATGCACAAACGCTGCCGTACAAGTCATTCTCTTATAAGGCAGCGAGGCAGCAAGACAGCTACATGGGTTTTCGGACGCAGCCTTAGTCTAGTCCAGAGTTTAATAATCTGATTTCCTGGAGGAAGACTAGAGCTACTCCAGGACTAAACTGAGGCTAAAAGTGTCATGAAACCCCAGAACACATTTTTCAAGCTGTGAACAAATATGTATAGGCTGCACATCATTGAAAACACTAAAGGTACTCATTAATTTTATTTAAAAGTTAAAATGAGTTATTTTTGCATTTTTCAGAGCGATTTCTAACTTCCGGTTTGAAAAGCAAAGTCGGAGCAACGGCACAATCTGACGTCATCATGTACCACCGGCAAAGATCTGGAGCGCTGGTTGGCTCCAAGTATGGGCTGGTCAAACATGCTGACGTCAACATTTTCTGCATTTATGCATGACTTAAAGTTTATTTAATCCAATCACTGCGCTGTAGTATGCATAAGATTATAACTGTGGTATTATGCATGAGGAAGTATCACTTCTCTCACCTCGGTCTCTTGTCATTCAGAGACATATCATTGGTGCTCGTTTCCTCAGTGCTACAACACAATGTGTTTTCCTGCGACGCTACCAGAGCAGAGGTTTATGTGCATGTGGATTGTTTTGCTTTGATCTACCAGCACAAATGGAAAATATGTTCATATGAGATCACATTACAGTGGAGAATTCAAATGTCACAAAAGTGCGGCTCATTCACCTCTGCCTGCTCTAGCTGCATTCAAACACGTGAGCCATAGGCTCACAGATAGCAAAAAATGATCGTAACAATGTTAAATCAATGTTAATGTGTCAATGTTAACCGCATTGAATCAATATCATTTTTGCACCCACGATTAATGTTGAAAAAAATGTTAAAATTTCAACTAAAAATCAATGGTAATGGCATTGATGTTGGTTCAACAAATATATAAATATGATATAGTTTCATCAAAAAGCAGAATAACATTCTATTTGTACTCCTGACCAAAAGTGAGTATTTGTTTTAATAGGTTACATTCACCAATAATACTTTATTGCTACAGATCAGACATTCTGAATTGTTACATTTAAAGTGCAAATTATTTATAGACACACAGCCATCAAGAATCAGCATATGAATCTCAACAATGGTGACATGCTTCATGCCGCAATGCATGCTAGGAGTCATGAGTTGTATACTATGGTGGCTCCCAGCATGCATTGCGGCATGAAGGATGTAACCATTGTTGAGATTCATATGTTGATTCTTGTTGCCTGTTTGTGTCAAACTTTTTCCCTCCAATGTATTTTAAAAAAAATCAGACGATGATCTGTGGCAAAAAGTATTATTGGTGAACATAATATAACATAACAGATAACCACTTTTGGTCACGAACAAGATTAGAAAACTACTTTGCTTTATGAGGCAGAAAACTATATCACTGGATCATTTTGTTTTTGGTTTTCTTTGCAACAAATTATGTGTTTTGGTAAACATGTGTTGTTTGTATTTTGCTCGCGATGCGATCAGAGCTGGAGTTTGAATACGAACACATGAAAAATACGATTGTTATGATATACACGCGGAGTGCCATATAATCGGTTTTAGCGCAGAGCTTCGTGTTGTTTAACAACACTAGCCACGTGGCTCATAGCTCATACAGAATAAAGTATCCGTGTTTTAAAGTTTTTATTTCACACATTCCCCTGCACCAAACATGAACCAGCACGGTGTAGTTATGCACACATATTTCATCAAGTCTTCTTCAAATGAATTATATGTGCAAACTGGACACTGATACAGTGGTGTAGCCTATCTGAACGCGACAACACGGTTATTCTGATGAACAAAAGACTGATTTTGAGACTGCAGTGCTCGTAAATGTAATCAAAGTAGCCTATTATTAGCCCTATTAAATATTCTTTCGCATTTCTCCCTTGTGCTTGGGAGTTTGTCATTTTCTCCATGCTCATATATTAATATTCATTATTCTGTATAATGAGTGTGCTCTATGTCTGTGCTTCATTGGTTGTTCGCTCCCCTCTTCTCCCCCTCTACACTCCCACTTTTCCAGAGCTTTACACGGCCATTTTAACAGACCTTTTTGAGCTTTGAGGTGTGAACGACCAGAGTAAAACAGGGGGGTTTCATGACCCTTTAAATTAAACATACCAGGAGGCAGAAGAAGAAGAAGACGTATTACTTGGATATATATCGATATTGATATACACTGTGTATATATATATATATATAATATATATATATATATATATATATAATATAATATATATATATAATATAATATATGAATTTTTTTTTTTGGTGCTGTTCACTTTATGTAATTTATTTTGATTTAACACCATTGTTTCTGGTTCAAATGTGATTGCTTCATGTTAAATTGACATGAAATGGTTACTAGAACTCACTTGATGATTTTATTTTGAAATAACGTTTCAGTCAAGTAACCAGTCAAATAGGACTTTCACTTCCCATCATGCTTTCATCTATTTAAAAGGAATTCATTACAAACAGATTTCCAGGAATTTCTTCTTTTTTTTCACAGCTGATGTATTTTGCTTGTTTTAAAGCAGAACTAAGTAACTTTTTTACCTTCATAAATAGTTTTCTAAGTCCTTACGATGGTTAGTTGACTTGTAGTGGTGTGTTTGAGGCGTGCACTAACCCCCTCTGGCACGTCTACGGCAGAAAACAGCACTTGCAAGTTGAGCTTCGCCGACCCGACACAATCTCGCCTCATGTTCACGTTCACGCGAGAGTGACAAAATGCTTTACAGTAATTCATAATTTTCGGTAATTTATGACTTTATAAGACAATTTCGAAAATTACCCACCTCCATCAAGATTTCTTGTACTGTATTTGCAAAACTACTGCACTGGTGAGCGTTTTAGTCGTTGTAGTCCAGAGCTGCGCTTGGAGTATTTACGACAGTGTGATTCACTGAAGGAACCTGTAGGGGGAGCTTCACAAATCTTACTGAGTTCCGCTTTAAAATAAATGTCTCTTGTTTAGTTAAGTTTTTATATTTGAGTCGTTTTTGCTGCCATTGTTTTCCTTGGATTTGCTTCTCTGTTCCATGCAATTTTAAGCTTTTTTTGGTTCATTCCATGTTTTACAGGCAACCTCTCTCATGCTAATTCAGATTAGCACAGTTGGATTTAAATTAATCTAGTTTATTTTAATTCAGGACTCCATAGTCCAGGTTTTAGTAATCTGTACTTAATCTGTGTTTCAGAAAGCCATTTTTTAAACCACGATTAACTATTTTGGATTAAGGCCTATCCTGGCTTAATTTAAACCCTGTCTGGGAAACCACCCCCATGTTTTTTAGGCACTTTCCACTCAAAAATTAATCAAGCATTTAATTATTCTAGGTACTTTCCACACAGTATAATCCCCAGAGTTAAATCAACTTTGGTCCTTCTCTTAATAGTGTTAAAATAACACTGAAGCAGAGTTCAAGTTAATGAGATAATTAAGCTATTAAAGGTGTTATAGAGGATGTTTTGTTTTATATATTTTTGCAATATTACTTGAAACTGTCTTTACTAACTGATAAAAGACTATTTATTAGGTGCACCTAAAGGAATAATATTAATATACATCATCTGTGCACAAGGTAGGGCCTTAAAAACATCAGACAATCGTTTACGTGATCATGGCATAAATGATTGGCCCTCTGGCTTGTCAGTCACTGCCGTTACATTCCTTGTGAGAGATGTGCGCGCTCCAGTAACTTTCCACACTCCACAGGCACTGCATGCAATGTTTTTTTTATCAGGAGTAACAACTGCAGATTATGAGTTACCTGTGGTGAGTCCGACATAATGAATCCACTAACACAACACAGCGAATGCCGGTGGTAAACAAACACTCGTGTTCCAATACTCGTGCATGAGTTTTGGGAGGCTTTCCTCGAAATGAGCTGTGAAGCTGATTAATGATTTAATAATCAGGGAGTTGGAAAATTAGCCTATTTTCAAAAAAAAGTGGAGTGTTCCAACTTAATTGTTTAAGTACACTTAACCCTAATAAGTTAAGACTACTCAAATGATTTGAGGAAAGTGATTCTCTCAGTTCAGTTGAGTAATGTGGAAATTGACAACTCAGTTTAATTGAGTTGACCTAATGATGTCTTTTCATTGAATTAACCCACTGAGCAAATTACGTCCAGAAGACGTCTTTTTGAGGTCTTGTCTCAGGTTGAAAAGACGTCCACTGAGGGGCCAGAATGAAAGTTTTTATGACGTCTTTTTTTGACGTCAACTGAGTCATAACAGCCAGACAAGTAAAGAGACATGATCAGGTGTTGGTTATGGTCTCACATAACCATTATTTGACCTGAATCACTGAACTCATGAAGAACCCAATCTCTGAGTTAGATTCACATTATTGATTACAGCAGAACTGTGATTCTACAGCACAAGATCTGCTTTATCAATATAATATAAAGGATTTCACATGAGGCACACACAGACATCAAGAATCAGCCTGTGAATCTCAATGACGGTGACAAGCAACATATTCTGATCAACAGATCAAAACAAGCTACTAAAAAGTTGCATAAACAGAACAAAATAAAATATGAGAATAAAGGAAATTACTAAGACAATTAAGCTCATAATTTATTCATGCAGCAATGCATGATGGGAGCCATGGGTGAATTTTGATGGTGGCTCCCAGAATGCACTGCAACATGCTTTTTGATGGTCACCACTGTTGAGATTCACGGGCTGATTCTTGATGTCTGTATGTGCCTAAAATTGATACTTTTTTTTTTTTTGTTCAACACACCTTTTCTGAAATCATTTGAATCATATTGTAAAAGCTGATCTTCTGCTGTAGAATCACAGTGATGCTGTAATCAATAATGTAAATCTAACTCAGAGATTGGGCTCTTCATGAGTTCAGTGATTCAGGTCAAATAATGATTATGTGAGACCATAACCAACACCTGATCATGTCTCTTTACTTGTCTGGCTGTTATGACTCAGTTAACTGCCCAAACAAACTCTAATATTAATAAGGCAAGGGTCAAGAGCCCAACTAAAGCAAACACTCATCTCCACGATGGTGGCTTAAAAATTGTGATTTTTCTCCTTTGGTGATTCTGCGTGTTCGTCTATATCGGATGTCCAGAAGACGTCAAAAAAAGACGTAATAACTTTCATTCTGGCCCCTCAGTGGACGTCTTTTCAACCTGAGACAAGACCTCAAAAAGACGTCTTCTGGACGTAATTTGCTCAGTAACTTAAATGTTTAAGAACAGATACAGGCAAGTCTAATGCAATGAACTAATTGTCTAATACCACTTATTGTCAAGTGTCTGTATAACATTTGTTCTTTTATCAATTTTCAGGGCTTGTTTTGTTTATTCTATGGATGTATTAGCTAAACAGGCCAATAAGGCCACAATATTAATTATTATTCCTTATAATAATACAAATGTCTCATTAAAATGTCTACAAATGTAAAAAACTGATCAGAGACCAGATACAAACCATAGACAATTGTTCAGTATTTCGCCGCTGGGGGGTGATCTTAGTGAATCTGCATGATTCATGGGTTCACAGAGATCATCGCTCCCAGCGATGAATTTTGAAACAGTTATGACGTAAGGAATCCTCATTACTGAAATGACTTTGGCAGCTTGATATTGTGGTAGATTTTCCCCAATACACCTGACCTGACTTAAGTTTACCTGGGGTCAATGGCTTAGAATTTACTTTAATCACTGTCAGAGGACCTCAAATCAATCACAGAGAATCCCACCAGCAAAAATAGAACCGTTTATATATATATAGGATAGGAGCATGGCAAAGCATTCTACAACATGATTGGTTCTTCATATGCCAAAGCCTTCTGTTACTAGGTAAAGCAATATCTGTCCAAATCATGTGTTTATTAGTTCATTGGTTACTCAGTATCATACAGTTATTATATTTAGATAGTTGACTAGCTGTCGTTAAGTTTCATTTCTCCTTTTTCTTATATTCACATACCAATACTGCAGTGCTATGATACTATAAACAATTTTATTTCATCATTATGCAGAAAAAGTTTTGCCAAAGTCAATTCAGACTCACACAGACATCAAGAATCAGTGTATGAATCTCAACAATGGTCACAAAACAAGCTACTTAAGTCACAAAAAAGCTTTGTTGATTGTCACCATTGTTGAAATTCATGTAGATTAATGAAGTCTCTGTGCTCCAAAGAAAAAAGAAAAAAAAAAGAAAAAAACAGCTGAAAACGTTTTCCGCATAATGACTTAAAATATGACTCATAATATGATTGCATACTATCACAAGGTTACAGTAAATCATATGAAATCAACTGCCAATATACTGAATCAGGCCACTTCATGATAACTACACCAACAAGCAGCCAAAATCATCTGATCATGCATTAGAAACACACAGTTAAAGAAAAACTAACATGAAAAAGTCAAGGGTCCAACTAAAGCAAGCACTGACCTCAATAATTGTGACATCAAACTTTTTTTTTTCAATAATACATCAACATCTAAATCTTTGTTAATTCTCAGTAAGAACTTTTGTATAAAAGAAATAAAGTCTGGACTGTAATAAGCGCTGAGATCTTGAGAGATATGTTAGTGTTTAAAGGTGCCCTAGAACCCTTTTTCACAAGAAGTAATATGAGTCTAAGGTGTCCCTAGAATGTATCTGTGAAGTTTCAGCTCAAAATACCCCATAGATTTTTTATTATACAATATTTTAACTGCCTATTTTGGGGTGTAATTAAATATGCACTGATTCAGTGTCCCCTTTAAATTCTCGCGCTCCCAGCCCCAAGCTGGCAAGAGTCGCAACTCTATAATACATTGTATAAACAATAGAATAAGTTCACATAGCTCTCTCAAAATGGATCTTTACAAAGTGTTGCTGCATATCAGATCGTGTAAGTATGGTAATTATTTTTATGGATGTTTACATTTGATTCTGAATGAGTTTGATAGTAGGCTATGCTCTGTGGCAAATGGGGCTACACTGTTGTAGAGATTTATAAAGAATGAAGATGCCTTTATACAGACTGCAAGCATTTAAAAATGAAAATAACAACATGGCCCTGGTCTCCGTGAATACAGTAAGAAACAATAGTAACTTAAACCACATAAGCAGTAGATTAGCAACATGCTAATGAAACATTTAGAAAGACAATTTATCACTACAGTAAATATATCATGATATCATGGATCATTAACCGTTATTATTGATCCATCTGCCATTTTTGCTATTGTCACTGCTTGCATGTTCCACAATACCTGCAGAACATCTGATGATTCGGCTGTGCTGCTCCAGACGTTAATAATTCAGGATATTTTACTTTAATTTAATGGTTTTTGTTTGGCAGCCACTGCTGCCAGTCATTGACCTTTTTTTTTTTTCTTTACGATTTTTTTTTAAAGTGAAAGTAATGGATCATAATAATTCAGGAAATAACTGTAAAATAACAGTGTTTTGATGAAGAAAATAACCAGGCAATTCAGCTGCATAATTTATTCAATGCATTCTGAGAGCATTCTGATGATTTTATACTATGCTGGTACCCAGCATGAATTATGGCATGAAGCTTCTGTTTGTCACCATAAATTGGCAAATAACATCTGATCATATTTTCTTTTTTGCCATAACAAATGTCTTTCAAAAACAAAGTTACTACTAAAAACTATTGTTAAAGGTGCCATACATCTTTTTAAAAGATGTAATATAAGTCTAAGGTGTCCCCTGAATGTGTCTGTGAAGTTTCAGCCCCATAGATTTTTTTAAATAAATTTTTTTAACTGCCTATTTTGGAGCATCATTAAATATGTGCCGATTCAGGCTGCGGCCCCTTTAAATTCTCGTGCTCTCCACCCCCGGAGCTTGCGCTTGCCTTAAACAGCATAATCAAAGTCTTGTCTCCGTGAATACAGTAAGAAACAATGGTAACTTTAACCACATTTAACAGTACATTAGCAACATGCTAATGAAACATTTACAAATATCACTAAAAATATCATGTTATCATGGATCATGTCAGTTATTATCGCTCCATCTGACATTTTTCACTATTGTCCTTGCTTGCTTACCTAGTCTGATGATTCAGCTGTGCACATCCAGACGTCCTGCCCTTGTGTAATGCCTTGAACATGAGCTGGCATATGCAGATATTGGGGGCGTACATATTAATGATCCCAACTGTTACGTAACAGTCGGAGTTATGTTGAGATTCGCCTGTTCTTCGGAGGTCTTTTAAACAAATGAGATTTATATAAGAAGGAGGAAACAATGGAGTTTGAGACTCACTGTATGTCATTTCCATGTACTCTTGTACACTCATGTACATTTCCTGAACTCTTGTTATTTAACTATGCCAAGGTAAATTCAATTTTTAATTCTAAGGCACCTTTAAATAATCAAGAGCACAACTAAAGCAAATGCTGACCTCAATAAAACAACATCTAGACCTCTGTTAATTATCAATAAGAACTTATGTAGACGTCTGACAGAAATAAAGTCAGTCTGGATAGTAATAAGGGAAGCTGGTAATGATGTTTATGGATGTTTTTAATCAGATCTTAGAGATTTAATGTCTTCTTTTATCTTCAGTTGGTTTAATCTTTTCCGGTTCTTGTTGTTTTTCTTTCCTTCAGTGATTCTGCTGACACAGCAGGTGTTCATCAGTGTCTGAATTCACACATGTGTTTTCATTCACTCTGTCAAGTAGACTATATTAGTGAACTAATGTAGGGAATAGTAAATGAGGCAATATGGTGTGATTTGTAACAGCCTCAGAGTGTCGAATTTGAGCATTGTTAATTTACGGTATATTGCTGTAGGCTACTTTCTCTGAAACGTCACATATTACCCAGAATGTTTTATGGGAAAACAACATGTTACTGCAGTTTGCAATTTTTTTTTACAGTGTACATGCTGCCACAAAACCTGATGTATGTGTCAGGGATATTTGAGCCATTCTAATTTACTATTTAACTCTCTTAGCGGTTTTGCTCTCTTAGATACATTTTGGCATGTTCAATTAGTGCTTTAAATATGATGTTTGGGATGGTTCTCCCTATGCAGTGCAACTAACTGATCAGATTTGATATGCTGACAATGACATGCCTTAAGTTTAGGTGTTCACTAATATCAAAAACATAGCAAGTGAACAGCTAATTGCAACATTTGTTTTTGCAGTGACATTTTATTTTAATTTGGCTGATGGCCTTTTACTTGGGGTGTAACAATACACTCAGCTCACGATTTGATAAGTATCACAATACTGGGTTCACGATACGATACATATCACAATATTTTGAACGAAATTAAAAATGATACTGAAATTCAAATAACAGATTTATTTCCAAAATATTAAGAATTTTCAAAACTTTGTTGAACATACAACTTAATAAAGACTTTACAGTGTTGTGTTACGTCTGTTGTCATGAAATGCCGTATGACTGTCGTTACCAATCAAAATGTGTGTTCATTTAAATGCAATGCGTGGACTTTGTACACCATTTGTAATTTTCCATTTAGCAAAAATCTTTTTTTTTATTAACGACTACAACTACCCCACCCCTAAACCTACCCTTAGTGATTTATAGTGCATATACACTTTATGAGCACATGCGTTCCTTGGAATCAAACCCACGATCGTTTGATCACATGATTGCATATAGTTATATATTACAATGCTCTAACAATTGAGCTATGCGAAACGTGAAATATGACACAGATAAAAGGGAACAATGCATTAAAATGAAAGTGTCCTGTTGTCGATAGGGGTGCAACTTTAGTAAACGCTCCTATGGGTTGTATTTCAGGGAATTGACAAACGACCTATATACGCGTATTGGTTGGAGAACATGTTCTTAATGTAGCTAGTACTGTTACTGAAACTGTAAATTTTCATTTTTGTTACACATCTCATATTGATATTGCTTGGCAGAAATGAAACAAACAAAAAATGTTAGTATCTTGAAAAGAAAGCATTGTGATTTGAATACTTTTCCATTTTAGAGGTCTCAGAGCTTGCAGAAGTTTTTGGCTTACATATTTTTGCATCAAAAGCTTGGCAGGTCTTGCTGCCAGGTCAGCTATGCTTCTCATTATGGTATCCCAAAGTGTAGCCACCTCATCAGGGCGGTCCAGATTCCTTATAAACTCTGATTCTAATGTAATGATGATATTCTCAAACTCAAGTTCTGCCCAGGGGGCAGGTGTCAAACGGATCCCGCTCACCCAGTCAGCTACACTTGTCTCTCCTGAGGGACAAAACAAGTTTTACCATAGACCTTTAAATGTTCTGAATAGAAACCTTACTGTGATGCTCACTGAATATTAATTCAGAATTCCTACCAGATTTGTACTGAGACAGGCAAAACAATTTCCACCCCATCCACTTTGCTATGGGGAGATGCTATGAGGTAGATGAGCCCTCCCCACAGATTCCTGACCTGGACCATTTATTTGTTTTAAGGGGAAACGCTCATGGACCACAGGAACCCGTTTCAGGACATTTGCTCCACCAATGTTATCTGTCTGGCAACCAAGCTGCACCTATATAGAGTATCTCCTCATGTTAATAACATGCTCTCCAAGCCCTATGAGCAATAAATTTGTTTCTAGAATGACAGTATATTACATGCAGCGCTATTCCTTTATTGGAAACATGAAATGTATATAGACTATTGATTACCTGCCAATTTTTCCCAACGATCTCTGGAGGTATTTCTATGAACGTCTTCATACCAGGAGAAAGATATAAGCCTGTGCTTATCCATTCTTCACAATCTGAAACAAGTAATTTTATAGTGATCAGAAATTGTAAAACTTAAAAAAATACCATTTTCCTTCTGCATTTGGCAAGAAACCTTTCCTACCCGCAGTGTTTGCACTGATCCGGACTCTTGCATTAGACACAGTGGGCAAGTCGGGTCTGTCCATGATGATGTATGGAAGAAGGGCATCAGGATTAGGCGACACTTTGTATACCTCAGTCCCAACGTGGAGCATTAGGTGGTCTTTGGCACTTTCAACAGGACAATTACTGCACACCTGTGGAACACCTACCTCCTTCACTATGTCAGTAAGAAGTGCGAGCACTGAAGTGTAGGCGGCACTGTCGTGAGAACACATACGAAGGTAATTTGTCGCAGTCCAGCTTCAAGCAGCCCTGTTCATGATCAGTCATACCCCATTTCCACCAGCACGAACCAGCTAGCACCAAACACAAACACACCAAGCTTGTTAGAGACGCATTGGCTTCTCGCAAAGCGATTGGCGCATGACATCAAAGCTCCGTGAGAACGATCCAAAAGTACAAGGAGTCGTATGCTCTACAAATGCGGTACCCGTCGAATTGGTCCGCACTGCTCCGATGTATCTCGAACAAGCTTTCTATCAACAATCGCGGATGTTTCACTACTGTTGATGCTCATGGCTTTGCGAACCTACATCGGCATCCAAACACGGCTCGTGGTAATTTGTATATAGACAAAGATTACGATCGAGCTACTATTAGCTCGATTAGCTGCTATTTCAGCTGCAAGTTTCTTGTTGGTCATGATAACCCCGCCCCCAGCCCCTGACGCAAGCGGTTCTTACTTCTAGCCCAGCAATGTTTTGGTGCTACTTACGAACCACTTTTTCTGGTTCGGAGCTGGTGCTTTGTGTTTCGAAAGACAAATAACTGATTTGAAACTAGGCTCTGGCTCCGAACCAGAACTAAAACTGCCTTGGTGGAAAAGGGGTATTAGTTCTTTTCCCTGGCTTACATGTTCAGCAAATCGCTGCAGCATCCTACAAAAGTGGTACCCCTCTCTACACCAATGCTCTATTTCTTGGGCCTTATATAACCCTCCACCCAAGGTGTTGCCTAAGAAGCACAATCCCATCTTGTTAAGAATGTGATTTCCTGGGTATTTTGTCATCACATTACAGCCATGGTGGGTCTGGGCCCAATGCCAGGCATGACCCCCAATCAGAAGACCTCCACCTTCAACAACAAATTCTTGGATGTTTATACACTGGGCATCACTGTAGGAAGTGCAGACGTAGACGCTCAGATCTTCTCTGAAGCCAGTCAACTGGCAATCTAAACCGGATTTGCTCAGTACCGTGTGGGCTGCTTTGAGGCTGGGTAGGATCCCAATAACACCCGTCCGACCCTCATCAAGCCACTTGATAGCATTGATCATGAATGTGGACAGAGAGTCCCGGCCCAGGTAAAGTTCATGGGATACCACAATTACTCGACCTTTTCCATAATATGCACCAGCAATGAATGCTTTTCCAGCCGGCGTGAATACAATGGGAAATGCTAATGGTCCATGCACCATCACCTCAGATGCTATAGCCCCTCCTTGGGTGTCAAACTCGGACACACCATGCAGCAGGAACTCTAGATCATCTTTAAAGTCTTTGACTATTCTGAAAAAAGACAAGACAGATGGTGAAATGCATGGTTTATTAAAGAATGGGTAAAAAACAAAAATGTATGCTGAACTTACGAAACAGCAAGCCAATTAGAAGGGATATTACTCGGAACAGGAAATTTGCCAACTTCTTGTGGGTGTTTAGAGAAATAAATTCCTGCAACACTGCACACCTTGTTTCCTGGGAAGTTCCTTATAGTGTTTTCTTGTGGATGGTGATAAGACCAATTCCAGGCTTGACCAGCAATGATCAAACCCCCTCCAGCTTTGAGGAAAGCAATCAGATCCTTTGCACAGGTCTCAACACTGTTAGCATCTGTGATATATATAGCTAATCCATCCCGAAAGTCTCCTAGCTCTGTCTTGATAGAGCAGCTGTTCAAGTTGTCAGCTACTGAACGTAAACTCCCCTTGATCCCTACAATGCCGGCATCACCGGTACCTCGCATGAGCCACATTAGGGCATTCTCTATGAGGCCAGGAAAGCGTGTTAGGTATTCCTCGTGTCCCAACACCACTATACGTCCCTGACCAATTGGATTCATTGCAAGTGGAAAGGCATGTTCACCTATTAGTACAAGATTGCTGGGCACTGCTTTCCCTTGGAAATCAAGCTCCTGCAGCCCAGACATGAGAGTGTTGTAGTCCTGTTTACATGCCATTGTGGACTACTTCTGTTTAGTAAGTGAATTCAAATCAATCACTCTTAACTAACAATCAGTTGTACAGGGTCTGAACACAGGGTTTGTTCAACCAGAGATTGTGCATGCAGAAAAATGATACGGATTGGTTTTCAGTCCTACACATAGACAGAAAATAAGAAGGGTTGCATATATTTAGAAAACTACAAAAATTTTGTTAAAAAAATAATAATAATATTGCTTAATATACTATACAAAAGTCTGATATAAACAATTTAAACTTTACATCCCGTCCCTATGCACACACTCACCTTTATCTGTAGATACAAACAAGCTCAAATGACTTTCCTTATTAGCTCTGAGTAACTACTGTGTGAATGTGTTTGTGGCTATGACTATGGCTCACCTATAAGGAGCACATCCTAGGAGCACGCCCACAAATACTGCGGATTTGCTACTCAAGAAACTTTTCTTACTAGTTATTATCAATGCTGAAAAAGTTGTGCTGCTTAATATTTTCATAAAAAAACTGTGATCGATTTTTTTCAGGGTTCAAAAGCAAAGTAAAAAAAAACAGCATTTATTTGGAATAGATTTTTTTTTTTTTTTTGTAAAATTATGTCTTTACCTTCAATTTGATCAATTTAATGCATCCTTGTGGAATAAAAGCATTAATTTATTACCTTACAGACCCCAAACATTTTGAATGAAAGTTTTGAAGTTTGAAAACTGAGTGTAGTAGATGTATTTCCCATATCTTATTTATTTAGGAATGGGAATACATTGTGTTTTTCAGGTGTTTGTTTCCACAGCCCCTGGTATTTACAGAAAGCCTGTTATTGGAATGTGGGAACATCTGTGTGAGAAGGTGAATCACTATTGTGGTTATTTGTAGTTGTTTATTAGAAGGATTGCATTATAAAGTTGTATCTTTTGCTTTACTTACATACAACAAGCAGCACGTTTGGTTACAGTAGCCTGTGTATATTAAAGGTGCAGTAAGTGATCTTTGAGAAACGCTGTTGATATATAAAATAACCAAAACAAACATGCCCCTACCCAAAAGGATCACACCCCTTGATAGCTCTTTGTAGGAGGTGAGCTCAATTCAAGTCTCAGTACTTTGATTTGAGGCCAATTTAATGGAACTAAAGAGTAGTTTAATGGTATTTTTTATTTGGCAGCCTTTTTTTTATTCTTCCACATTAACCTTAACTTAACCCATGTAGTTACTTTATACTACTGTGTACTTACTGTAAGTACACCCCCAACCCTACCCCACACTCTAACAGACCGTTCAAACGCCCCCTCCCTTTAACCCATTACTCCGACCTGCAGATACTTGAAATAAAGTGCAACCAGAAAACGTTGTTTTAACAACAATTTTATCTTTTTTTTTTCAACACAGCCCAAAATGACCCAATAACATATGCTCAGTTATGGTTTCCCCTCATTTTGCAGATGCAGCAGGACGTCCTGCTAACTGGGCTCCGGGAAAAAAGAAGAAAGACTTCTCCTGCAGTGACAGACTGGTAATGACGCTAACTGTAGTCTTCATAACACATAAGCAGATTGAATGTGTTACTGTTATTAAGAGTTACTGTATTTTATAAGTTGATGCAAATCATGTGTAATAGCTTACTCTGACCACAAGGGGACATTGTTGTGTTTTTCTTGCTCCGTTTTAGTATAACAAAAAAGGGAAACTTTACAATGGTAAGGGCTTTTGGTAAAACACAGCTTTACAGGCTTTTTTTTTTTTTTGCCGTCAGGGCATATGCGAGGTATCATTACTTTATTATTTTACGAGTTCTCAAAAAATGAGTAGCCTATGTAGAAGGCTAGATAAAATCGTTTTCCAGCTAAATCCAGCATTATAAAATTTTGTGATGTGTTCATATGAAAATATTATCATATTTTCATATGAAAATATGATACCAGGAACTTTGCACCACAGACAAACTGTACGGATGGACAGAGCATATTTAACTTCTGAACTCTGAAATACTTGTAAAACTTTTAACCTTTAAAGAAAATTTATGTTAAAGTTTTTTGCACTTTATTTAAACTAGGATATTTGACCTTAATTTCAAGATCTTTGTTTTGCAGCTGCTGCTGCCAGTCATTGACCGTTTTTTCATGATAGGCCTATTTGTTAAAGTGAAGATGTTTGATCGTAATAATTCAGGAATTACCTGTAAAATAAAAGTGTTTTTCGCTTGATTAAAATTAGGATATTTTACTTTAATTTTACAGGGTTTTTTGGCTGCCATTAATTTGACCATTTTATCATTTACTGTTTTGTTCCTGTTTAATTACTGATTATTTTTGCAATTTTACATGCATTTGTTTGTAATTTAAGAATACAGAAAAAATAATGTATAAAAATAAGAAATACGATACATTTTGTGAAAAAAAATGTGAATTACTGTCATTTTTCATTAATATCATAATACTTAAAATAGTACTTTTAAGTTGTTAATTTGCATACATTGTAATTTTACAGTTTTGAGTATAATTTAAAATAAAAGAAAATGACCATAAAAAAAAAAACACAGCTATTTTTCGCAAAATTAGGATTTGTTTTTACAGTGTGGCCTAGCTATGTGCGCCCACAAAACATTTTGGCGGTGTCATATAAATTCAGAAATGAAATCATTCTAAAACTAAATCCAGAATTACAACATTATCTGTTGTGTTAATATGGAAATATGATCCCAGGAACTTCACACCCCAGACTGTGTGTGTGTGTGTGTGTGTGTTTGCATCTTTTAGTATCTCTGTTTGCTTAGAGGAAATGTCTTTAAGTGACACGTGCTGCCACAAAACCTGATAACTGTGTCAGGGATATTTGAGTCTTTCTAATCTACTTTATGTTGCAAATATTTTAACTATTAGCAGTTTTGCTAGGATACATTTTGGCATGTTCAATGAGTTCTGTAAATGTTGGGACGGTTTTCCCTATGCAGTACAACTAATTGGGTGGATCTGACAGCTTGACAGTGACATGCCCATTAGAAGTTTAGGTGTTCACTAATAGCAAAAAGATAGCAAATGAACAGCTAATTACACAAAAGTTTTTCTGCAGTGGCATTTCATTTTCATGTGGCTGATGGCCTTTTACTAAGGGTGGAACGATACACTCAGTTCACGTTTTGATCGCGATACTGGGTTCACAATACGATACATATCACAATATTTTGATCAAAATGAAAATGAAATTCAAATAACAGATTTACTTCCAAAACATTAACAAATTAGAAGATTTGATTGGGTGTGTCACTGAAAAATAAAACTGAATCTTAACATGAAATTAGAATTAGGATAGCTGAAACTTAAGAGAGAACTTATTAAAGCAGTAAAATGGTGACACCAGAATAAAAATATTCATGATTCTGAACCTGAAAATACAGAATTATTGCTACATATAAATAATGTAAGCCCTTTTTACTGATAAAAATCAGACATTTGGGTTTACAAGGACCCACAAATATTGCCCAATTGCTTTATTATACATTATATTCATTAAATATAGCAGTTTAATGTAGCTAGTACTATTACTGAAACTCTATAAATTTTAATTTTTGTGACACATCTCATATTGATATTGCTTGGCAGAAATGAATCACTTATATAATATATCAAAAATGTTTGTATCTTGGAAAGAAATCATTATGATTTTAATACTTTTTCATTTTAGAGGTCTCAGAGCTTGCAGAAATTTTTTTACATATTTTTGCATCAAAAGTCAAGTCAATTGTATGTGTGTAGTGTTTTATTTACATTACGCATTGCAGCATTATGGAAATTCCTGATGTTAATGTTTATAGTACTTTGATGCCTAATTGTGCAGATTTAGTTTAGAGCTGAGCAATATCATAGTTTACGTTTAATATCAATAAACAATCAAGCAGTTGAGATTTTCTATAGTATATATATCACTTTATGTGAGTTTATTATATTTATGCAGAGAGGCATTGGTTATATTGTTAAATGTATGTGATATTTTTCACACTTCACACAGGATTGTCCCAGCATCACTTTAATTTGACAGTTGCATGATTCCAAATATATGTGGCAGAACATGTTATTATACAAAACAATACAGCATTGAGGCGACTGCTACATTGTCATCAGTAGTCATCATTCTTTGCTGCCACACATTTAAACTTGTGCAAAACATTTTTCTTCTTGTTTTTCGAATTGAAAAATCTAGGAACAATGTGAAAGCAAAAAGAACTGATTTTGTTACCCATACACCATGAAAGGCCTCTATCACAGACAGTATAGTCAAAAGACCACTGGGGCATATAAGTGAAATGTAAACAAAAATTACTAAATATATTTTCCCCTTCAGCACTAAACTGGACCAGGCCAAGTTTTAGTTTTTATGTATATGTTGTGTTTTTAACATGCATGTTCAGGTTATACTGTACTTTACCTTAACCCACTTACCCTATAGCCACATTTTTGCCTCACACTGACATGAATCAGTTGCTCATGAATACAATAAATGTCCATGAAACTCCAGATAAGCATATATAATCTTTTATACTTAATCTTACCCTTTAATTACATTAAAACTGGCACTGCAAATTTTAAAATCTATCTGAGAAGTTCTTATGCGTACTGGCTCATAGGATGGTCACTCCATTTAGGAAGATGAGAGATCTTCTCTTCTGTGCTGGGCTGGATGGGCCAACCCCACGCTTTGAAGAAGGGGCACAGATTCAGGTTGACCACCTTGGAGAAGGTCTCAGCATATAGATTCATCTTGCCTGCATTGTCATCTGGCACTCCACTCATTTTATGGTACGCAGCAAAAACTTTCTTAAAAGCATCCCAGCCAAATTTTTCCTGAAGCTTGAAAAAAAAAAGAAAAAGAAAAAAGGTAAGAGTGTAAGGCTACACAAATATGGGTATATATATTTATATAATTATATTTTTATAATAATTGCATAAAATTACATTTTTATATTTGTTTATTTCGCATTAAAGATTTTAAATTACACATTTCCTTTTAAGACTTAACTGAAAAAAAGAGTAAATTATCACTTCCAATGCTCACAAATAACCCATTCTTGCTTTAAACTCTCCTAAAACAATTACAATAATGGCACTGATGATGTAAACAAAAATGTACATTATCAAACAATTTTTATAAACCCATGCATTTTACTGTATAAACAAACTGTTAAAACTTTATTCGCAGTCAGTTTGTACCTGCATGTAAGTCTCGAGTGCTGTCCACACACTCCAGCTTTTTAAATCCTTACCGCCACTGCAATACATCTTGATACGAGCCTGGCGGTTTTTTAGAGTCATGTCGGGATGAGCATTAGCTCTATTCATTCGCAGCACTTTCTCATGTACGTACACTGACCACAGGTTGCAGGTGCACTCAGTGGTGTGCGGAGGGAACTCCCAAACTCTGCGCTGCTGGTTATGACCCAACTCATGGATGGCTCCCCAAAGACCACTTTTATAGGCTTTCTCCACATTTATTAGTTCTGGGGCAGAGATGGAGTGCATCATGATGGGATATCCAGAATGCATGAAACCTGAGGGGGGAATAGGAGGATCAGTGCTATTGTTAGGATTGTGTGAATATAATTAATAATAATGGCATGATTCTGTGGTAATTGTGATGGTTTTTTATCTCAGCAATAGTACCACTGACCGCAAGAGATCTGAACATCCGCAACAAACCGCTCTTTGCGGGGAAACTTGGCAGGTCTTGCTGCAAGGTCAGCTATGCTTCTCATTATGGTATCCCAAAGTGTAGCCACCTCATCAGGGCGGTCCAGATTCCTTATAAACTCTGATTCTAATGTAATGATGATATTCTCAAACTCAAGTTCTGCCCAGGGGGCAGGTGCCGAACGGATCCCGCTCACCCAGTCAGCTACACTTGTCTCTCCTGAGGGACAAAACAAGTTTTACCATAGACCTTTAAATGTTCTGAATAGAAACCTTACTGTGTTGCTGACTGAATATTAATTCAGAATTCCTACCAGATTTGAAGTATGGAGCCTGTACTGAGACCTGCACGACAATTTCCACCCCATCCACTTTGCTCTGGGGAGGTGCTATGAGGTAGATGAGCCCTCCCCACAAATTCCAGACCTGGACCATTTCTTTGTTTAAGGGGAATCGCTCATGGACCACAGGAGCCCGTTTCAGGACATTTGCTCCACCAATGTTATCTGTCTGGCAACCAAGCTGCACCTATATAGAGTATCTCCTCATGTTAATAACATGCGATCCAAGCCCTAAGAGCAATAAATTTGTTTCTAGAATGACAGTATATTACATGCAGCGCTATTCCTTAATTGGAAACATGTAATGTATATAGACTATTGATTACCTGCCAATTTTTCCCAACGATCTCTGGAGGTATTTCTATGAACGTCTTCATACCAGGAGAAAGATATAAGCCTGTGCTTATCCATTCTTCATCAGCTGAAACAAGTAATTTTATAGTGATCAGAAATTGTAAAACTTAAACAAGGAATAACATTGTACTTCTGCATTTGGCAAGAAACCTTTCATACCTGCAGTGTTTGCACTGATCCGAACTCTTGCGGGTCTGTTCTTGATGATGTATGGAAAAAGGTCATCAGGATTAGGCGACACTTTGTATACCTCAGTCCCAATTTGGAGCATCAGGTGGCCTTTGGCACTTTCAACAGGACAATTACTGCACACCTGTGGAACACCTTCCTTCTTCACTATGTCAGTAAGAATTGCGAGCACTGAAGTGTAGGCGGCACTGTCATGTGAACGCATACGAAGATAATTGGCACAGTCGCAGCCCAGCTGCTTCAAGTAGCCCTGTTCATGATCAGTCAGTTCTTTTCCCTGGCTTACATGTTCAGAAAATCGCTGCAGCATGCTACGAAAGTGGTACCCCTCTCTACACCAGTGCTCTATTTCTGGGGCCTTATATAACCCTCCACCCAAGGTGTTGCCTAAGAGGCTCAATCCCATCTTGTTAAGAATGTGATTTCCTGGGTATTCGGTCATCACATTACAGCCAGGGTGGGTCTGGGCCCAATACCAGGCATGACCCCCAATCAGAAGACCTCCACCTTCAGCAACAAATTCTTGGATCTCTGCACACTGGGCATCACTGTAGGAAGTGCAGACGTAGACGCTCAGATCTTCTCTGAAGCCAGTCAACTGGCAATCTAAACCTGATTTGCTCAGTACCGTGTGGGCTGCTTCGAGGCTGGGTAAGATCCCAATAACACCCGTCCGACCCTCATCAAGCCACTTGATAGCATTGATCATGAATGTGGACAGAGAGTCCCGGCCCAGGTAGCCTTCATGGGATACCAGAATTACTCGACCTTGTCCATAATATGCACCAGCAATGAATGCTTTTCCAGCCGGCGTGAATACAATGGGAAATGCTAATGGTCCATGCACCATCACCTCAGATGCTAAAGCCTCTCCTTGGGTGTCAAACTCGGACACGCCTTGTAGCAGGAACTCTAGATCATCTTTAAAGTCTTTGGCTATTCTGAAAAAAGACAAGACAGATGGTGAAACGCATGGTTTGTTAAAGAATGGGTAAAAAACAAAAATGTATGCTGAACTTACGAAACAGCAAGCCAATTAGAAGGGATATTACTCGGAACAGGAAATTTGCCAACTTCTTGTGGGTCTTTAGAGAAATAAATTCCTGCAACACTGCACACCTTGTTTCCTGGGAAGTTCCTTATAGAGTTTTCTTGTGGATGGTGATAAGACCAATTCCAGGCTTGACCAGCAATGATCAAACCACCTCCAGCTTTGAGGAAAGCAATCAGATCCTTTGCACAGGTCTCAACACTGTAAGCATCTGTGATATATATAGCTAATCCATCCCGAAAGTCTCCTAGCTCTGTCTTGATAGAGCAGCTGTTCAAGTTGTCAGCTACTGAACGTAAACTCCCCTTGATCCCTACAATGCCGCCATCACCGGTACCTGGCATGAGCCACATTAGGGCATTCTCTATGAGGCCAGGAAAGCGTGTTAGGTATTCCTCGTGTCCCAACACCACTATACGTCCCTGACCGTAATGAGATGCAGCTATCAGCACCAGACCTATTGGATTCATTGCAAGTGGAAAGGCATGTTCACCTATTAGTACAAGATTGCTGGGCACTGCTTTCCCTTGGAAATCAAGCTCCTGCAGCCCAGACATGAGAGTGTTGTAATCCTGTTTACATGCCATTGTGGAGTACTTCTGTTTAGTAAGTGAATTCAAATCAATCACTCTTAACTAACAATCAGATGAACAGGGTCTGAACACTGGGTTTGTTCAACCAGAGATTGTGCATGCAGAAAAATGATACGGATTGGTTTTCAGTCCTACACATAGACAGAAAATAAGAAGGGTTGCATATATTTAGAAAATTTTGTTAAAAAAATAATAATAATATTGCTTAATATACTATACAAAAGTCTGATATAAACAATTTAAACCTTACATCCCGTCCCTATGCACACACTCACCTTTATCTGTAGATGCAAACAAGCTCAAATGACTTTCGTTATTAGCTCTGAGTAACTACTGTGTGAATGTGTTTGTGGCTATGTCTATGGCTCACCTATAAGGAGCACATCCTAGGAGCACGCCCATAAATACTCCTTTTTTCATTTTGTTTGTTCATCTAATGATGATCACATGATCCTTCAGAAATCATTCTAATATGCAGATTTGCTACTCAAGAAACTTTTCTTACTAATTATTATCAATGCTGAAAAAGTTGTGCTGCTTAATATTTTCATTAAAAAACTGATAGATTTTTTTCAGGGTTCAAAAGCAAAGTAAAAAAAAAACAGCATTTATTTGGAATAGATTTTCTTTTTTTTTTTTTTGTAAAATTATGTCTTTACCTTCAATTTGATCAATTTAATGCATCCTTGTGGAATAAAAGCATTAATTTATTACCTTACAGACCCCAAACATTTTGAATGAAAGTTTTGAAGTTTGAAAACTGAGTGTAGTAGATGTATTTCCCATATCTTATTTATTTAGGAATGGGAATACATTGTGTTTTTCAGGTGTTTGTTTCCACAGCCCCTGGTATTTACAGAAAGCCTGTTATTGGAATGTGGGAACATCTGTGTGAGAAGGTGAATCACTATTGTGGTTATTTGTAGTTGTTTATTAGAAGGATTGCATTATAAAGTTGTATCTTTTGCTTTACTTACATACAACAAGCAGCACGTTTGGTTACAGTAGCCTGTGTATATTAAAGGTGCAGTAAGTGATCTTTGAGAAACGCTGTTGATATATAAAATAACCAAAACAAACATGCCCCTACCCAAAAGGATCACACCCCTTGATAGCTCTTTGTAGGAGGTGAGCTCAATTCAAGTCTCAGTACTTTGATTTGAGGCCAATTTAATGGAACTAAAGAGTAGTTTAATGGTATTTTTATTTGGCAGCCTTTTTATTATTCTTCCACATAAACCTAAACCTAACCCATGTAGTTACTTTATACTACTGTGTACTTACTGTAAGTACACCCCCAACCCTACCCCACACTCTAACAGACCGTTCAAACGCCCCCTCCCTTTAACCCATTACTCCGACCTGCAGATACTTGAAATAAAGTGCAACCAGAAAACGTTGTTTTAACAACAATTTTATCTTCTTCTTTTTTTTCAACACAGTGCAAAATGACCCAATAACAGATGCTCAGTTATGGTTTCCCCTCATTTTGCAGATGCAGCAGGACGTCCTGCTAACTGGGCTCCGGGAAAAAAGAAGAAAGACTTCTCCTGCAGTGACAGACTGGTAATGACGTTTAAAAGTTTGGACGGGGTGGTGGAATTTTTTTCCCCTTCCCGACACCTAAAACCCAGGTGGAGAAATGCCGGTGTTATGACAATTTGTGCTACCCTGTCAGATTTTGCTACCTCCCATTGAAACTGTAGGTAACGTTAGCAAAATCTGAAAAATGCTAACGTTACCTATCAGATTGTGCTTCCAGCGTGATATTAACGTGGTCTATGGCTTTATTAACATCTACACCTACCCCAACAGTAAACCTACCCTTAAGGGGGTCGCACACCGGACGCGTAGCTTGGCGCCGCGCAGCGTCGCGCCACGTCTTTAAAATGTGAACACATTGTTTTCTATGAGAGTACGCACACCGGCGGTGACATTCGGCGCCTGTCCGCGGCACCCAGCAACGCCACAGAGCGCCATGTACATTGTTTTACATTAAATGTATATTATATTTCTCTCAAATCGTCGTTAATGTACATACTGACTTCACCCTGTGCTGCAAGATACATTAGTTTCACATTCTAAGTTTAACAGCTTGAATAAAGTCTAAAAATGTATAATAAACGTAGCATTTTCTTTCCTTTTGCTTTGTTCCATGTACACTAACCTCAGTGTGAAATATTAAAGCATAGACATGTAACGTTTCCCTGTTGACGTAAAACACCCCCATTGTGCAGCTCTTCTATCAGGAGTCGAGTTAAAATTGAGCTCGCGCGTATATAATGTGCGCGGCTGGTGTGCGATACCTGTGAGTTGTCAGAGACGCGATGCTGCGCGGCGCTGAGCTTCGCGTCCGGTGTGCGACCCCCTTTATAATAATGCATATACAGTCATTTTGTGTTATTTATCAAGACAACAATGATGTAATATTGATGTATGTATTTGTAGTAAGCCCGGGTAGGTCAATCTGACGAGTAGGTTAGCTAGCTAGCTAACTCAGCACATCATTGCTTGGAAATAATGACGGTTCTTGGTTCATAATGCATATATTTGAACGTGAAATAAAATAATTAAAGGGATGACGGAGTTACGTTAGCCTTGCATGCTAAAAATATAAGCGGGAGAATGTTATCATTGCAAAGTGGTCAAGCTAACGTCTTGTGTTTATTCCACAAGACTTATGGATTAGCTGTTTGATTTATAATTATTAGATTATTTTCACAAATTTCACTTTACCTGCTGTGGATGAACAAAGCTTTTCCTCAATAAATTGTGTGTTTCCCATTTGAATGGTCAGCATATGAGGCGGCTGCTGCTTGCGCTGCAAGCTTTAGCTTCAATTTTGATCAAATTATTTTCTAATCGGTTGCATATTATGTCGTGGATATATGCATACTGCAGTCCCTTTTGTCTTGCTCTCTCAGATATTTCACCTGTTCGCCAAAAATGACTAATCTCCTTGAAAATGTGTGACACCGGTGCTTACTGTAAATGACTTGCCAGACGTGGCATACAGTTGGTGTTTTTGTAACATTGTTTTAACCACTCTCAGCTTCGACGGCAAACATACTGTTCTCCACTAATGCAGCATCTAGTCAACAAACTAATTACTTTATAGTGATATGAAAACATGTACTGTAGTGTACACTGAATAACATACCGTTTTGTTGTCCGTTTTAAATCATTTTGAAGCCTCACGTGTCAAAACAAACTATACGAGGCATCAGTGTTTTTCTTTCGCCTCTAGAGGCCGCTCTCATAATGTCTCGTAATCTATACTCGTAATGACAGCGCACTCTTCTCAGCCTCTCCAGCAACAGACGCAACCCGGAAAATGAAATCAACCATGGTTGTGCGAGCACTTGTTTGCACATGCTTGCTTGCAGTCTGTGTTCTTCTGACTTTATTTTGTAGTAAGTAACGAAAATGCTTTGGGAAAATGTATCGGAGTAAAAGTAGCTATACAATTTATTTAGGAAATGTAGTGGAGTAAAAGTAAAAAAATGACAGAAATATAAAAACTCAAGTAAAGTACAGATTCTCCCAAAAAATACTTAAGTAACGAAGTATTATTACTTTGTTACATTACACCACTGGTCTTTACTATAGTCACCACAAAATCAAAATTAACAATAATAAAGGAATATAAATTAGGATATTTTACTTTAATTTTACAGTTTTTGTTCGGTAGCTGCTTTTGCCAGTCATTGATCTTTTATTATTATTATTATTATTAATTTATTAATAATCTTTTTAATGCCATGCATTTCACCCTGTTTTCAGTGTAGGCTACATTATTTTACAGAATAAGAACAAAATCCCAGAAATTATAATTCTGATAGAAATTCTAATTGGAATCCTGAACAATTTTCTTTCTGGAATCCTTCAGGATATTTGTGTCAAGGGCGTCACCTGGTAACGTTCCCAGAACATTCAGAGACGGTCACGATGTGGGGTTTTGGGGTCTGGGGACGTTATTTAGTGGACCTTCAGGGGAACATTCAGGACGTTCTGGGAATGTTTAGAGGATTATTACTACATTCGGTTAACTTCCCAAATGTCCTCATAACGTTCTTGCGCGACCATAAAATAACCAAAATAAAACGTCCCCCTAAAGTCATTTCAGGAACGTTATTAAATGACCAACAGAGGACCGTGTGGGAACGTTCTGTTAACGTCCCAAATGTCCTCTTTGTAATGTTCTTATGTGACCATAAAATAACCAAAAGAGAAAGTCCCCCTAAAGTCATATAAGGAACCTTGAACTGCAGCACTTTCATTACCAAAAGAGGACGCTTTAGTAACGTCCCGAATGTTCTGTAAAGGTTCGGAATCTTTGTCACAGTTTCGAGTACTTTTAGGGAACGTTGCGAGAACGTCGCCTTCTGTGGGTACGTGCTCGCTTTTTATAATATTTTGTTAAACAGTTGCTTGAGGAGCTGGGATCATATTTCCCTAACAACACATCAGAAACTGCTGTATTGCTGGATTTCAATGGAGAATTAATTTATCTAGTCTACCTGCTCACTTTAGATAACATTTTAGTCAATAATTTAAGCGATGTAGCCAATATATATTTAATCTGTTGCAAATTCTAATAAAGTAATAAAGTGGCATAACAAGCTACTGTTTGTGCCGTCAGGGCATATGCGAGGTATCATTACTTTATTATTTTACGAGTTCTCAAAAAATGAGTATCCTATGTAGAAGGCTAGATAAAATCGTTTTCCAGCTAAATCCAGCATTATCAAATTTCGTGATGTGTTCATATGAAAATATGATACCAGGAACTTTACACCACAGACAAACTGTACGGATGGACAGAGCATATTTAACTTCTGAACTCTGAAATACTTGTAAAACTTTTAACCTTTAAAGAAAATTTATGTTAAAGTTTTTTGCACTTTATTTAAACTAGGATATTTTACTTTAATTTCAAGATCTTTGTTTGGCAGCTGCTGCTGCCAGTCATTGACCGTTTTTTCATGATAGGCCTATTTGTTAAAGTGAAGATGTTTGATCGTAATAATTCAGGAATTACCTGTAAAATAACAGTGTTTTTCGCTTTATTAAAATTAGGATATTTTACTTTAATTTTACAGGGTTTTTTGGCTGCCATTAATTTGACCATTTCATCATTTACTGTTTTGTTCCTGTTTAATTACTGATTATTTTTGTAATTTTACATGCATTTGTTTGTAATTTAAGAATACAGAAAAAATAATGTATAAAAATAAGAAATACGATAAATTTTGTGAAAAAAATGTGAATTACTGTAATTTTTCATTAATATCATAATACTTAAAATAGTACTTCTAAGTTGTTAATTTGCATACATTGTAATTTTACAGTTTTGAGTATAATTTAAAATAAAAGAAAATGACCATAAAAAAAAAATCACAGCTATTTTCCACAAAATTAGGATTTGTTTTTACAGTGTAGCCTAGCTATGTGCGCCCACAAAACATTTTGGCGGTGTCATATAAATTCAGAAATGAAATCATTCTAAAACGAAATCCAGAATTACAACATTATCTGTTGTGTTAATATGGAAATATGATCCCAGGAACTTCACACCCCAGACTGTGTGTGTGTGTGTGTGTGTTTGCATCTTTTAGTATCTCTGTTTGCTTAGAGGAAATGTCTTTAAGTGACACGTGCTGCCACAAAACCTGATAACTGTGTCAGGGATATTTGAGTCTTTCTAATCTACTTTATGTTGCAAATATTTTAACTATTAGCAGTTTTGCTAGGATACATTTTGGCATGTTCAATGAGTGCTGTAAATGTTGGGACGGTTTTCCCTATGCAGTACAACTAATTGGGTGGATCTGACAGCTTGACAGTGACATGCCCATTAGAAGTTTAGGTGTTCACTAATAGCAAAAAGGTAGCAAATGAACAGCTAATTACACAAAAGTTTTTCTGCAGTGGCATTTCATTTTCATGTGGCTGATGGCCTTTTACTAAGGGTGGAACGATACACTCAGTTCACGTTTTGATGCGTATCGCGATACTGGGTTCACAATACGATACGTATCACAATATTTTGATCAAAATGAAAAATGAAAATGAAATTCAAATAACAGCGAACAAATAGGTATAAACTAATGCAAATGAATGGTAACAATCGTGGCATACAGTTGGTGTTTTTGTAACATTGTTTTAACCACTCTCAGCTTCGACGGCAAACATACTGTTCTCCGCTAATGCAGCATCTAGTCAACAAACTAATTACTTTATAGTGATATGAAAACATGTACTGTAGTGTACACTGAATAACATACCGTTTTGTTGTCCGTTTTAAATCATTTTGAAGCCTTACGTGTCAAAACAAACTATACGAGGCATCAGTGTTTTTCTTTCGCCTCTAGAGGCCGCTCTCATAATGTCTCGTAATCTATACTCGTAATGACAGCGCACTCTTCTCAGCCTCTCCAGCAACAGACGCAACCCGGAAAATGAAATCAACCATGGTTGTGCGAGCACTTGTTTGCACATGCTTGCTTGCAGTCTGTGTTCTTCCGACATTATTTTGTAGTAAGTAACGAAAATGCTTTGGGAAAATGTATCGGAGTAAAAGTAGCTATACAATTTATTTAGGAAATGTAGTGGAGTAAAAGTAAAAGTTGACAGAAATATAAAAACTCAAGTAAAGTACAGATTCTCCCAAAAAATACTTAAGTAACGAAGTATTATTACTTTGTTACATTACACCACTGGTCTTTACTATAGTCACCACAAAATCTAAATTAACAATAATAAAGGAATATAAATTAGGTAATTTTACAGTTTTTGTTCGGTAGCTGCTTTTGCCAGTCATTGATCTTTTATTATTATTATTATTAATTTATTAATAATCTTTTTAATGCCATGCATTTCACCCTGTTTTCAGTGTAGGCTACATTATTTTACAGAATAAGAACAAAATCCCAGAAATTATAATTCTGATAGAAATACTAATTGGAATCCTGAACAATTTTCCTTCTGGAATCCTTCAGGATATTTGTGTCAAGGGCGTCACCTGGTAACGTTCCCAGAACATTCCGAGACGGTCACGATGTGGGGTTTTGGGGTCTGGGGACCAAGGCTTGACATTAACTTTTTTGCTCACCAGCCAATGTGGCTAGTGGTTTTCCAAAGTTACTAGCCACTCAGCATTTTCACTGGCCACAATTTTGCTGTTGGGAAATTACATTTTATATGATTATATTTGACTCTGGCATTCTTAAATTACTTGATTTTGTGTCATTTTACTTGATTTGCAAGATTTAAAACCCTTTCAAACTTACAAATGCAGATTGACCACCCAAATCAAGACTATACATGAGGTATACAGTTATTTTTGTTAGGCTATATAAAAAGAACAAAGAAGCAAATTACAAATAGTAATTTAAAAAAAAAATCTGATACATATGTTTATTTAGCAAACATGTATTTAACATTTTTTGATGTTTGATTAACATTAATGACAGAGGGGTATTTATTTGGGGGCTGCTGAATGCAGGGACGTCATATACTGACACATATCCAGTTTTTACCCACCTGTTTACTTCCACTTAGCCGTAAGCCATAGCCGACTGTATTCACGCGAGATACTCCACACGATGCACTTTGACATCTGTGTGTGCGTGTATTCAGACGCAAGGAGAACTGATCGTGCACGCGAACGCTTCTGTTGTGTCATTTAGCGTGATTCCGCCTATCCCACCTTCATAACCGCAAGTTAATCGATAAAGAATTGTGACTGAATTGTAATTTTGTGATACGACGAGCTTGGCTACTTTTCATTTGGCTGTAAACTGAAATTATATTCAACCCGCCAAAGTGGCTAGTGGGAGTGGCTGTCTTACCCGCCACAGCTGAAATCTACCCGCATTTGGCGGGTTGGCGGGTGTTAATGTCAAGCCCTGCTGGGGACGTTATTTAGTGGACCTTCAGGGAACATTCAGGACGTTCTGGGAATGTTTAGAGGATTATTACTACGTTCGGTTAACTTCCCAAATGTCCTCATAACGTTCTTGCGCGACCATAAAATAACCAAAATAAAACGCCCCCCTAAAGTCATATCAAGAACGTTATTAAATGACTAACAGAGGACCGTGCGGGAACGTTCTGTTAACGTCCCAAATGTCCTCTTTGTAATGTTCTTATGTGACCATAAAATAACCAAAAGAGAAAGTCCCCCTAAAGTCATATAAGGAACCTTGAACTGCAGCACTTTCATTACCAAAAGAGGACACTTTATTGACGTCCCGAATGTTCTATAAAGGTTCGGAATCTTCGTCACAGTTTCGAGAACTTTTAGGGAACGTTGCTTGAACGTCGCCTTCTGTGGGTACGTGCTCGCTTTTTATAATATTTTGTTAAACAGTTGCTTGAGGAGCTGGGATCATATTTCCCTAACAACACATCAGAAACTGCTGTATTGCTGGATTTCAATGGAGAATTAATTTATCTAGTCTACCTGCTCACTTTAGATAACATTTTAGTCAATAATTTAAGCGATGTAGCCAATATATATTTAATCTGTTGCAAATTCTAATAAAGTAATAAAGTGGCATAACAAGCTACTGTTTGTGCCGTCAGGGCATATGCGAGGTATCATTACTTTATTATTTTACGAGTTCTCAAAAAATGAGTATCCTATGTAGAAGGCTAGATAAAATCGTTTTCCAGCTAAATCCAGCATTATCAAATTTCGTGATGTGTTCATATGAAAATATGATAATATGAATATATTATGGTATCATATTTTCATATGAAAATATGATACCAGGAACTTTACACCACAGACAAACTGTACGTACGGACAGAGCATATTTAACTTCTGAACTCTGAACGTCATAAAACAAGCTACTAAATTCACAAAAAAGCTTCATTGATTGTCACCATTTTTGAGATTCACATATTGATTCTTGATGTCTCTGTGATCCAAAAAAAAAAAAAAAGGCTGAAACATTTTTCTGCATAATGACTTAAAATTTAGAATAGTAGGTTATGATTCCACAATATCACAAAGTTACAGTAGCCTAAATCATAGGAAATTAACAGTTAATTTACTCAGAAATTTGACACTATGTGATATCAGTGAATCAGGCCACTTCATGATAACCATATCATCAATTCCTATAACAAACATGCATTAGAAACACACAGTTAAAGCAGTCAGAGAAAAACTAACATGAAAAAGTCAAGGGTCAAGAGCCCAACTAAAACCAACACTGACCTCCATAATGGTGACACCAAACTCTTTTCAATAAGACATCAACATCTAAATCTTTAATTCTCAAGAAGAACCATAAAGTCTAATAAGTGCTGAGATCTTGAGAGATCTGTTAGTGTTTAATGTTCATGTGATCAAATCAGGAAATACTTGTTTAAAAAAAACTTTTACTTTTAAAGAAAATTTATGTTAAAGTTTTTTGCACTTTATTTAAACTAGGATATTTGACTTTAATTTCATTAATATTATTAATATATTAACATTAATATCATAATACTTAAAATAGTACTTACAAGTTGTTAATTTACATACATTGTAATTTTAAAGAGTATAATTTAAAAGAAAAGAAAATGACCATAAAAAAAAAAAAAAAAAAAAATCACAGCTATTTTCCACAACATTAGGATTTTTTTTTTTTTTACAGTGTGGCCTAGCTATGTGCGCCCACAAAACATTTTGTCGGTGTCATATAAATTCAGAAATGAAATCATTCTAAAACATTTTCTGTTGTGTTAATATGGAAATATGATCCCAGGAACTTCACACCCCAGACTGTGTGTGCCGACAGCCACTTGGGCTATAATGATATTCATAGATCTAACAGTATTTGATATTTGTGTATGATTTGGCAATAGAGGACAGAGTTGTGATCTTTCATGATCTGTTAGATATTATTGATATGGTGTTGGGTACCCTCTGTCAGAGCAGGGTAAAATCCAGTGTAAAATCAGCTGGACAGCTGCACAAACATCTTTTAGTATCTCTGTTTGCTTAACCTCAACCCTTTAATATTTGCAGAATTATTGAAGTAATTTACTGGGTCATGTATCACTCTGCAATACATGTGAACTAAAATGATTTCAAGTTGATCTATTTATTTGACAAGTAATCTTGTATTTCAGTGTATTAATGAGCAGTGATGACATAACACGTTTAATATCTAGGCACTTTTCTGCATCTGTAAATTTTACACATACTGTAACACAAAACAAATTGATAACAAAAAAAAACTTAATTTATCTGTAATATTATAATTTATGTTCATTTTATAAAAGCAAAACTAAGCCATTTATTTTACATGTTGTTTTCGTCTGTTCTCTGATAGACACTTTGCAAAGTTTGCATAGTCTTGATAGTTATGTTGCTTAAAAAAAACCATCTAAGCCTACTGTATAAGCAAAACTGGACAATTGTATAGATTTGTATTATTTCTCACTATACATGAACATGAAAGGAATTAAATATTTTCATTTACCTGTAGGCTTATCTTTTCTCGGGTATCTTGCTGCAGATGTAAAACACCGTCTCTGTCAGGGACTTTTCCTCCGAAGAGGCAAGGGAGGCAGTAAAAAAACTGGATGAGAAAATAATCAATATTACAATAATTTAAACAACACAAATGTTACAAAATTTGGCATTATAAAATGTAAAAGTTTCTAAAGAAACATTGTCAAACAGCGACACCAGCAGGTGAAGTTACAGCTTCAGGTCGCTGTGCCTCCCTTCAGCTCATAGAAATAATGCAGAACCCCTAAAGCGTGCGGAGGGTTCAGTCTAGGGGTGCGTCCGAGAACCTAGGTAGCTGTCTTGTTGCCTCGCTGTCGTATAAGAGAATGACTTGTACGGCAGCGTTTGTGCATGAAAGTACCTCACGAAATTGATTTCGGACAGACTTTTGAGGCAGCGTAACAGTTTAATGATCTACAGCAATATAGCATGAGCTTTGGTGAGAACTAAAAAAAATGGGTCATTCCACGAAATCGGTGCCTTTTCAAAAATTAAAAAATAAAATAAGTTTAATTAAAAAAAAAAAATTATATGTATGAAATGAAGACAACTTAAAATGACAAGAAATTGTATTGTGCCATCTCAGGCTATATAATATTTTATTTTATTACTACTTTTCTTCCTCATGTTTTGATATTTTTGTCAACCCTGTTACAGACATAATCATCACTATATACTACAGTTTTAATTAGAACTATGTAATAGTTTTTACATATATGAGCAGTATTTTTGTCACATTTTTCGTTGTTTCAAATTTGTTTTTTTTTTAAACAAATCTTATATTTGTCATTCAGAGGACCAAAAACATCAGAATTTTGAAGGCTGATCACCTGTCAATTAAGAAAAATATATATATTTACAAGATAGATATTAAAAGAAGGGCTTTGTCCAAAACAAAATAATGTGATTGTTACAACCGAAAAACTTAGAAGGCCTTTTCAAATATTATTTTTACATTATTTATGAAATTAATGACAGTAACAGGATTGACATAATGGTAACAGGACTGACCAGAGTAACAGGGATGACGGGACACATTCTTCAGCATACAATCTACATACTTTTTTAGATAATACTGTCAAGTTTTTTTACGTTTTAATTTACATTATATTGTTTTGCATTCACTTTGCATGGCTGTATTAGTGAACCATTCAATTTCTAAGAGATCAAGAGCCTTATTTATAAAATGTTGCACAGAAACCGTCCTAAATAATATTACGATCATTTCTCAGATGTGCGTATGTGAGATTCTTAGAATGAACGTACACACAGAAAACAAGCGTATGACTCTTTCAGATGTGAAATATATAGCCTAAATCGCAAATAAATCTTGAACTGGTGCGCAGCTGAATGGTTTTGATTCTCTGTGTTGTAAACAACACCCAATTAATGTCATTTACATATAAAAGATCACCAGTCATCATCCAAATCGTTTAATTTAGAATGGCTCTGTTACAACAGAGACACGGAGACTGAAGTAGAAGCAATCCAGTTAAGTATTTATTTACAAACAGTAGAGCACAGAATGATAACAGGCAGATATGGCGTGATGAGAGATGAATAGGGTATAATACTGTCCTTTTCAACTTGCAGATGATGGATGAGAGATGCAGTTGAGGGAGACGATGGAGACACTCACACACACAGGTAGGTTTGCACACGGGGAGACCAGGAGACGAAGGAGATGAAGGAGATCGCTGGAGCAGGTAGGTAAGTAGTTTGGGAGTCCTTAAGGTAAGCATACATATCATGTAGTGCGAACGAGACTGGACAGTGAGTGTGTTTGAGTGTGGTGGCTTTATGGTGCTGGTGATTGCAGGGTAATGACGTGCAGGTGGCGGTGATTAGAAGGCTGGTGATTGAGTGCGTGGGTACTGCAGTGAGGTGGAACCTGACGTGTCTGTGACAGGCGAGCTGTAAGAATAGCTTTGATTTCCAAAAAACCTGCAGTAATCTGACAAGGAAAAGTGTGTACTGTACTTCTGTTCAAACTCTGATGTGGCGCTAAGCACTTTTCCACGTTTTTATAAATATGAGCGTTGGTGTGGATCTCTAAGATCAAATCTGTGCATATGCACGCTTTAAATGTTTTAAAGCTACTGTAATTAGACCCATGCGTCCATACGTTTTGTCTGTGTCAGTCTGTCCCCTCACAGAGCTTAAAATATTCACTGCCCTCCGTAATACATTTAAATAGTTCATACTTACGAGATTCCTGAACAATAATAATACTACCAATACTACAAATACTAATTAAAAATGTAACTGATGGTCATATGCCACCCACACTAAATGATATAGACAACAATAATACACCTGGGATGACCTTTTAAAATCTTTCCATTTGACACAGATAAATGTTAAATACAGAAAGGATAAGGTGATTGTCATCACTGTTACCCACGTCATGACATGTTACCCTAAAAAGTAACAGGTTTGACAATTTCAAGCTAATTTGCTATTTGCTAGCTAACAGACCAGATCACAAAAGCACATTTTGTACAGTTTAAAGGGATATTACTTGTAGATAATAATTATGTTACATTAAATAAATAAGGGTATAAATGTATACTTCAAAAATGGTAACAGGTTTGACACTGCATGACATCCCCCCTTCAGTCAAACCTCATAAATCATCAAAAATAGAAAATTATAGAAGAGAGAGAAACTTATTTTTATTTGAACTGTTGGCATCCTGGTTTAGAGATGATGTAACTTCCTGGAAATGATGTCACTGAAATGTACCATTATTTATACAGGGTTCTTTGGTGAGGGTAACAGGGCTGACATGAAATAGGGGACACCGATAAAATTATATATATTTTATGAAAAATAATATATACTTATGCTAAAACATTGCTTGACAATAAGACTATACTTAGAACAATATGCAAAAGTGATTTTTGTATCGTTTTGCATTCAATTTGCAAATTAAAAGTCCTGCTGAAAAAGAACAATCATAGCAAGGGACAGGCCAAAAACCTTACACTTATGAGAATAAATACAATTATTTAAAATAATATTTAACTGACATAATATTTGGTGTAATATTGATAAAACAATGCACAGTATTGATATGTTTTTAAATCACAAATTTATTTGTTGTTATAGTACTTCTATGTCTGGTTATTTCTTAGGGACGCAAAAGGCACCGATTTCGTGGAATGAACCAAATATTTAATTATTACAGTAGTAATTTCTCGCTAGAAATTATATCAAAATTGAAATATGTTGGTCAAAATCTTACATTTATACACAAACTGAGCAGCAAACGCAACTTTCGGACGCCATTTTTATTTTTCTAGCTCAACTGTCACAGAATGGATTCTGGGATATCAAAGGCAGCTAACGATACATCTATGCTTCCTTCAAAAATCGATCTGAGGGAGGCATCTCATGAGACAGGAAGTGAAGCTAACATTGGATTCGGACGTGCCTTAATGCCTTACCAAAGCCACTGGAAGGCAAGCCTGCAACCTTTAGCCAAAAAAGCGTAACGGCTAGTGATGTTACGTTCTGTTCCGAGGCTTCGGAGCGTGTGTTTGAGGCTGAAACGCATAGTGAGGCTTGTATCATTTTATATCAGTGACGTCATTGATGACGTTCGAAGCCTCACTTTTGCCTGACTGTTTCTAATGGTTCGACTGGATGCGGTACATATATTCGCACAATATTTTGACAGATATATAAACCCATGAGATCACCACAGATTGTGTGGTTTTAGAATAATAATATCTCCCCTCCTGCATATAATGACCAAAGAATTCACTACACACATTTAACCCTTATGTGTTGTTGGGGATGTTTTCATCCACTATGGGGTGTTACTCAGGTATTTTGAGTCTTAATTTGGCCACAACTTTCTCTATGTTTCAGCAAATGGAATGATTTTTGGTGACAAATCTTATTTTGATACATATTTTGGGAAAATGCTTTGCAAATTTTAAAAAACTCAAAAATAAACTGTGGGCAAATTTACTACCCTTTCGTTATGTTCGTGGATGAAAACATCCACTAAATGAAAACTGCTGTAAAAATGTTTTTGCATAAATCTGTTAATCAACCTCAGTCCTGATCAAAACTACTAAATGTTTTAAAAAAAATCCAGGATTTTTACTCTTTTATTGCCAAGTTTGTAAATGATGTCACTGATTTGGGAAAAAAACAAAACAAAAAAAACTTATTTTCAATATAAAAAGTGATTGTGGACTGAATTTTATTTTTTATTCTTGGACATGTGAAAGATTAGTAACAACATTGGTTTTGATGCATTGTTAGTTTTTGTGCAGCATCAGATTTTATTTTTTCTTCCATTATAACGACATTTTTGATTGCAAAGCCATGATACCATATAGTCATGCATTCTTTATTGATGGAGGATTTCCCTGTTGGAAAGAGGTAAAATGTCTAATTTTTACAGTTGATCACCAGGTGGCACCATTAACCCTTTAGATAAAAAAAGGTAAATTATGGATTTTGAACTGTTGCCTAAGAATCATAGAGCACAACGGTTTCTGCATGGTAAAGTAGCAGTCTAAAAGATTTGATTGAAAACAGGATACATTTGTTTGTATCTAATAATTGTTTCTTTGTTACAGGATGTCATTGTGTATGTTGCTAATTCCTACATGTTAGTGACCTGGCTTCCACCACTTGTTTCCCTGAGTTGTCCTTTCCGGTGAGTTCTGAAATGTTGTATCTTGTGAATGATTGTACTATCACTGAATATAAACAACATTTATATTTTCTAGGCTCTGATATGTATCTATATATTTTAGCCTAATGTCAACCAGACAGACCTTGTGGTTCTGCCAGCTTGGGTACCTGGCCACTGGCTACTGTGTGTAATATAATTCATATGAGAACTTGTACAGTAAGCTGTAATTTTAGCAATATCCAATATTAAACAATGTGCTGTTGAATTTAGTTTAGTTGTACAATACTATTAATTACAACCACTGAGGGGGGGAGCTTCACCATTCAAAAGGCAATGTCTTAAGGCAGAGTCCAGCGAAGCAGGTTATTTATGCACATACGTTCATTAAGAACAAATAATTACATATGTGTGTACATGAAGAGTTTTTTTTTTTCTTTTCCTAGTTGTTACAGCAGCTACATAGTTGTTCAGATATGAAATTGAAAGGATCATGTACAAGTACTATATTGGTCAGCACCACGGATCATTTCATATCTATTAGTTAACATCAGCATCAAAGACATTTAAAAACATTTCAGCTTAGCTAATTTTCTGTTTGCGATTCAATGTGGATTCTGTTCAACATACAAGACAGACATATTTATATTCAATGCAAAAGATCTCCATGTGGATCATACTGGCTGTTGTCAGACTCCTTATACATTCAAAAATCTCACTGGATTATTACAATTAAATGTAAACCAAAATTTCCTACTCACACACTACAGAAAAAGATATAAATAACTGGCTTAAAACTATTTTTTTTAGTGTGAAAAAATACTAACATGCCTAAGACTTCTGTACAGTACTGTATATATTAATATTTTATTAGTAGTATTATAAAATAATATGAATCTTTATTTTTTTCTTATTCAGAGTATGCAGTTCTGACAACAATCTATCAGGTTTGTCTAAGGCAAGGTTGTCTGTAGTCAGTGTTTATATCATTTTTAATTACTTTTATATAAAAGTATAAATAAACATATGTGTTTTTGTTTCAACAGCTTCCCCTGGAAATCCTCTCCGAAATCCTCAGGGATGTTATCTTGTCAACAGGTGACTCTGGTATGCAGATGGTTTAGGGATGTGGTCACTTAAGAAGTTTTTCGGAAAGCAGCACACTTGGCCTGGCTAGACAGTAAGATTTTTTTTTTTTTTTTCCTGTTCAATGCACATTCTCCAACTGATTTTTTTTTTTTTTAGTATGAGGCAGTTAAATGTTTTATTTATCTTTACTGTATTTTGTCTTTACACTTTAAGTGTGGCCAACTGGAAGAATTTCTCTCCCGTCTACCGGAAGGAGTTGAGACGGATGTACAGCATCAGGGAATGCTTGCAGTGCAGAGCCCTTTTCAAGTCATACCCACCAGACTATAGGGGAAGAGGCCGATGTGGTGAACTTCTGGACTTTTACTCAGATGTGTGCACAGGATTTTGCTCCCAGGACTTTTTTTTTGCGGCAGGAAACACATTGGTGTGTTAAGTTCATGGAAGGGAAAGAGAGAATGAACTGAGATCAACTGGTTTTGATGTATTAATTGATGTCATTTAAAGTTAAACTTTGCAGTGTTTAGTGTTCTAATAAAAACATGGCAAACACGTGCATGACAACAGGTTTCAGTCATTTGCATTAATGTGTCGTTTTTTAAGGTTTCTAATATTTCATGTTAACATAATTTTCTATGTACTGCTTTAAGCAGGCATGAAGTCCATCTAATTAATGAATTCTTAATTTAGCTGTGACAATTCTGTGTAATATTTCAATTACCAATGATTTTAGAAAAGTGTTTAAAGGGGTGATTAAATGTATTGTTTTTAAGTTTTTTATACAGAAGTGGGTAACTACATTCAGGATTAATGAGGTTTTCAGTAGTGCAGTTCAGATAACAAATAACAAAATGACTTAATTTTGTACCAAAACTATGGTTAATTTTCGAAGGGGTTAAAATTATGTCATCATTTATTTACCCTCATGTTGTTCCAAACCGGTAAAAGTTTCTTTTGTCTGAACAAAAAGTAGATGTTTTGAAGAATGTTAGTATCTAAACTGTTTCGGTGCCCATTGACAAAAACAAAAACAAATAAACAAACAAACAAACAAAACAATGAGACATTTCTTAAATTATCCTCATTTATGTCCAACAGAAGTAAGTCATATTTGGAACAACATAAGGGTGAGTAAATTATGACAGAACTTTAATTTTTAGGTGAACAACACCTTTAAGATAAATGTTAATGTGCTCCCTAAAATCACAAGTGGCCCCTGCCTGCCTTATTTGAGCATTTGTTTTAACATACATTAATATTGTGTATTTGAGTGTCTTATGAGCCTGAGAGTCCGAGAAAAAGCCTCTGTTTCCTCATTTCCATTCAGAGTCAGAGGTGAGGATCAGATTCTGTTTTAACAATTCAGCTTCATCATGGATGACACACAAACATCCAGGGATGAAGATTTTTCTCCAGGATGCAGGTACTGTGAATAAACAATAGATTAAATTAAAAGATGGTTAAAGGTCTGAAGATGGCAAGAATATTTTGTTTGAATGAAAAAAAAAAAAAAAAATGTTTGTTTTTATGATAAATGCTTATCTTTGATAAATGATAATAGTGATTATCATCATAAAGGATCAAATGTGTTCTGTTATAGTTCAGTTCATCAGAAGAGATCAGAACCAGAGCCCAGCTGTGTGTCTATAAGGAGTGACAGGTCTCTGGATCCACCAATATATTTTAAGAGTGGAGATACACAGACTGATCTCAGGTATAACATTTCTATTAAAATATGATCATATTATGGCATTTTGTGTTATCAGAACAGTATTCTGATAATGAAAAATTATTCTTGTACATTGTTTATAGTTATTTTATTTTTATCTGATATTTTAACACATAATGTGTTGATCACAGAGACACATCTATGAGTGCTAGGTTACATTTTTGTATCAACATAGTGTATATAAAAAACATTAAAGTGTTTCTATGATTAAAATAATTTAAGTGCTTGTTTTTGTTTTGAATACAGCAATTTCTCTTTAATCTCTCTTTGTTATAGTTCATTTAATCAGAAGAGATCAGAACCAGAGCCCAGCTGTGTGCCTATAAGGAGTGACGAGTCTATACATAATATAATAGATTTTGAGATACATGGACTGATCTGAGGTATAACATTCCTGTAAAAAGATTTAATTTTAAGATTTCTCATAAAGAGTATCATAGACATTGTGCTATCTCATGTAATAATGTGATATTTAAATTTAACAGTCATGAAGTCTTCAACACATTTAGATCAAATCTGATGAAGAAGTTTGAGTGTCTGTATGAGGGAACAGCACAGCAGGGAAACCCAACACTCCTGAATGAGATCTACACAGAGCTCTACATCACAGAGAGTGAGAGTGGAGAGATCAGTAATGAGCATGAGGTGAGACAGATTGAGACACAATCCAGGAGAGCAGCAACAGAGGACACACCGATCCAATGCAATGACATCTTTAGACCTTTACCTGGACAAGACAAACCCATCAGAACTGTGCTGACAAAGGGAGTCGCTGGCATTGGAAAAACAGTCTCTGTGCAGAAGTTCATCCTGGACTGGGCTGAAGGGAAAGAGAATCAGGACGTCCAGCTCATATTTCCACTTCCTTTCAGAGAGATCAATTTGATGAAGGACAAAACACTCAGTCTTTCAGATCTTCTTCATGTCTTTTTCCCTAAAACAAAAGAAATGGAAATATCCAGTGACAAATATAAAGTGTTGTTCATATTTGATGGTTTGGACGAGTGTCGTCTGTCTCTGGATTTCCAGAGCGATGTGAGGTTGTGTGACGTAAGTGAATCAGCCTCAGTGGACGTGCTGCTGATGAACCTCATTGTGGGGAATCTGCTTCCCTCTGCTCTCATCTGGATCACCTCCAGACCAGCAGCAGCTGATCTCGTCCCCTCTGAGTGTGTCCATCGAGTGACAGAGGTATGAGGCTTCAATGAGCCACAGAAGGAGGAATACTTCAGGAAGAGAATCAGTGATCAGAGTCTGGCCAATACAATCATCACACACCTGAAGTCATCAAGGAGTCTCTACATCATGTGCCACATCCCAGTGTTCTGCTGGATCTCAGCCGTTGTTTTAGAGAAGATGTTGAGGAAATCACGGAAAGGAAAGATTCCCAAGACTCACTCAAATGTACACACACTTCCTGATCCTTCAGACCAACATCAAACATGAGAAGGACTATGAGAAGAACGTGACAGATGAAGACATGATCCTCAAACTGGGGAAAGTGGCTTTTCAGCAGTTTGTGAAACGCAATGTGATCTTCTATGAGGAAGACCTGAGAGAGTGTGGCATTGATGTGACAGAAGCGTCAGTGTACTCAGGATTGTGCACTCAGATCTTCAGAGAGGAGTTTGGCTGGTATCAGGGGAAAGTCTTCAGCTTTGTTCATCTGAGCGTTCAGGAACATCTAGCGGCTCTATATGTGCACCTCTCCTGTACAAACAACAACAGAAATGTGTTTGACCAAATCAACAAACAGAGTTTGAGGTCTAAAATTAAGGAAAGGTTTCAACTCAATTCATCAGAACATGTTTCATTATCTGAGCTGCATCAGAGAGCTGTGAATGAGGCTCTACAGAGTAAAAATGGACATCTGGACCTTTTCCTGCGGTTTCTTCTGGGTCTGTCAGTGGAGTCTCATCAGATTCTCCTACAAGGACTAATGAAACAGACAAGAAGTAGATCTGACAGTAATGAGAAAACAGTTGAGTACATCAAGAAGAAGATCAGGTCCATTGACTCTCCAGAGAAATCCATCAATCTGTTCCACTGTCTGAATGAACTGGGTGATCATTCACTAGTGGAGGAAATACAACAGTATCTGAAATCTGGAAGAATAAAGGAAATCAAACTCTCTTCATCTCAGTGGTCAGCAGTAGCTTTTGTGTTGTTGACTTCAGAGGAGAAGCTGGATGAGTTTGATATTAAGAAATTTGTAGGAGGAAACAATAAAGCTGAAAAACTGGAAGTTTTTCAAAAGCTGCTGCCCGTGATTAAAGAATCCAGATCAGTTCTGTAAGTATTAATGAAAATAATCACTTCACTGTTAAAACGTTAGGAAAATAAAAGTTCATAAAAGAAATTAAATTATTTATCAAGTAGCTCAAATCTCCCAAAAACATTTAATGTATGCTTAACATATCATGTCATACATTTTTAATATTACTAGTCAAATGGACAATTAAACATTTACTTTATATTTAGCTTAATGTTGACTAAAAATTCACATTTAATTTCACTGTGAGATGGATGATTGAGAGTCAAATCACTGAGTATCTGAAATTAGTGCAGGTTCTCCAGTAAAGTGCAGATGTAATGTGTAGCAACGGCTCCTCCATAACAAGAATATCAATGTACAGTGTATTTTTCTGTTAATCTATTAGTCTGTATCATTGCATGCATCTATTTTGACATACCATTTGTAGCATGTAATGTCTGTGATTGGCTACATTTCTCACCGCTCAAACTTTTGATATTCTTCTGAGCACAAACAGAAATGCGCACATGATCGATTGTCAAACCTGTTTCACCAATATGATATTATTACAGTATCAACTGAGGGAGCTTATTTATATTTGACTTTATGTTTTTCTCCCATGTTTTAAATTACTTGTGATCAAACATTAATTGTCGGACCCCCTGCAGTACCACTGCAGACTCCTGGTTGAAGACTGTGTGATTGAAGGGTGAATGAACTTAATTAATATTCAATTAGAAAAAAAGGGTGGTTTCTAAGTTAATTAATATTAATTTAGTTCAATCATAACATCATTTATTAGTGTGAATTTAACCATGAAACTTGAATAAGAATTTGGCATTGTTAAATTATGTTGAAATTGAATTTTTTTGATAGATATTTGATAGTTTTAGATGGCGTTTAACTATTTATTATGCCATCTGATTTTCATGTCTCTACAGGTTGAATGATTTTGGTTTCACAGATGAGTTGATGAGATGATTTGTGATTTTTAAGTTTGTACTTTCTCTTTAATAATGGATTCACTGCTAAACTGATCTGATCTGAACTGAGAGAGTGAAGAGTGTGTCATTGTTCTCTACAGGTTGAGTGATTGTGGAGTCACAGATGAAGGTTGTGCTGCTCTGGCTTCAGCTCTGAGATCAAACCCCTCATACCTGAGAGAACTGAGTCTGTCTGGGAATAAAATAGGAAAATCAGTGAATCTGCTGTTTGATGTACTACAGGATCCTCACTGTAAACTGGAGAAACTGTGGTAAGATCATATTTGACTCTCACATGAATCATAAAGTATATGATTGAGCTGTAAATGATTGAAAACATGAGCTGCTCCTCAGTAACATGATACTGCAGGACTGAGAGTCACACTGAAATACACACTTTCATACACAATCAACATTTCAGTTTCTTGACTTTAAACAGACTCGAGTTCAACAGTCAGAACTGAGAGCCTGTCCATCAGACACCGTTATGTCACGTAACAGCAACAACAACAACAATAGCAGACTACATGCTTGCGTACGTGCTGCAAAAGCTACCGATCCTATTAGCTTTATTAAATTATTTGACGTTTTTGCACTGCTCTGCTGTACTCCACTATGCAGCGCTTAGTATGTTGTTAGGATGACAAGAAGGTTTAAAAGTTACATTTTTAGTCTGGTCTGCCTCAGCGGTCTAAAAGTGCTCGTTAATGTCAAAATAATTGAGATGTTCAATCAAATCAATGTAGGCGGGGTTTACTGTTCACAGAAACAGAACATGAATTCCAGTGCAAACCGACCCAGTCCGTCAGTTTAACGTTAAAAGAGAGTGAGGTAAAATGTAAATAGTGAAACATGTAAAGGATTAGTTCATTTTTAAATGAAAATTAGCCCAACCTTTACTTACCCTCAAGCCATTCTAGGTGTATATGACTTTCTTGCTTCTGACAAAGACAATCAGAGAAATATTAATAAATATCCTGATGCATCTGTGATACACACAAAGTATGTATACAATTCAGTTTTTTAATTTTCCTTTTTCTCTAAATATGTATATTGATATAAGTTAAATGATTACATTACTTTCTTATGCAGTGTGCAAATTAACAAATGTATATTAAATTAATATGGAGAGAAAAATTGACTCTTATTTTGAAATTCTGGCTCGGGAGTTGCGAACGGTGTTACAAGATTTTCAGTTTCTGAGATTTTCGGTTTCCGAAGGTGGAGCATGAATATACATGAATATTAATGAGTTCCCCGAAATGCGCGATTGCACGTGCAACTGAGAATTTTAGTTCACATTGTATCTCAAGACATCAAGTTGATTATTCCATAAAGGTAACTATATTCTCAGCGTCACAGCTGATAAACCTATATAAATGTGTCTGTGTGGACTTAATATTTTTGTAACCTACAGACTACTGGTGTGATTATGTGTTAGCTTACTTCAGACTAACATTCTTGGGTTTTCCGGTTGGTGACAAATTCTGAAAATATTGCTGAAACTATATTGTCTTTTCATGGTTTCCGTTTAAGATACACTGACACCACAAGGTTTAATTTTTCAATTGCACAATAAAACAAAGCATCCCAGAACACCTGAATGAGTTGAAGTAGATTATACTGATTTCATATAAGAAATAAATGGGAAAAAATAAATAAATAACATTGTTAAAAAATATGCAGCTGCCATTTCAATGATTTTGCTATGTTCTTCTGTTACCTCACCTTATGAAGAATTAAAACGGGGTCATCCCTCTGGAAATGAAAGAAATAATGTCCAAAAACAGTGGCCTAATAAAGATTTTTGCAACCTTTTGTTATTCTCTGCCATGCGTTGTTTTGACCATGTGTGACTTGTGTACCCGGATATACAATAATGATCAGTGATATAAATGGACAATTTATTTTGATACACAAACATTAATTATTTGGCATATATTCAGGTTGATCTGGAAAAATTTTCCCAGTCATCTCAATGGCAAAAAGTGTCCCAGTCAACCAGTGTTAATTTTGGCAGCCATTTTTGATTTAGTCTTAGTCTTTATCTTAAGACGAAATTGCTCCTTAGTCTTAGTCACATTTTAGTCATTTTAGTCTTTCATATTTTAGTCTAGTTTTAGTCAACGAAAAGTCATCACATTTTTGTCAAGTCTTAGTCATTACTTTTAGTCAAACTAGTTACCAACATTAATTTTGATAGCTATTTTATATCTAGTCTTTAGACAAAATAGTCATAATATTTCTCTTTAGACCAATTAATTTAAGGTTATGAAAAATCTGAATCAAGGTAAGAGACTGTATTGACATTGCACTCATAACAGCAGCAGCTGGTGCAAATGTACATATCCTCTTTCAGAGGTTCTCAAACTTTCTCGAGTGTCGTACCCCCTGAATGATGATAAAAAACGAAGTGATGCTTTTTAAATATTACATTAAAACTGTCAGTAGGTGGCGGTAAGTCTTTTTTTTTATAAGTGAATCATTGAGTCATTTATTCTTTCAGTATCAAAGCAAGCTGCTGTATTTATGAATGGATCATTGAATCATTGACGATTCGTTTAAACCCGCAGATTCATTAGAAACACATCTTGTGCGCTGCAGTTCTGCTGTGGCTTTCGTTGCAAAATAGAGCAAAAATACTGACAATAATGTTTAAAATGCACATATTACCCTTTTGTTTGTTGAATTGTATAAAATCAATATTTGGGAAATGATATATTATATTATATTATATTATATTATATTATATTATATTATATTATATTATATTATATTATATTATATTATTTAGCAATATTCTTGCTTAAAGTTACCATCTGTAACAGACACGCCAGGCTCCAGCACCCACCAATCATAGCGAGCACCTTCCCCTGAGTACTAATCACCGTCACCTGCATCTCATCATCACGCTCATCATCAGCACTACTTAAAACACTCACACACACAGTCACATTGTCCTGTCTCATTCGCATTACAGGATACTTACCTCTAGGCTTACCTTAAGGACTCCAGTCGATACCTACCTGTCTTCAGTGGCTCCGTGTTCCCTCCTGTGCTCCAAGTCTGTGTGTGAGTGTCTTCCGCCAGCATCATCTACTGTGTTCTCCAGTGATCTACCTGCAAATACAAAGGACAGTATTACCATCCGTTCATTCATTCATCTGAACTTCCATTGCCATTTACTCACCTGTCTGCTGAATCCACTCTGTTTGTGTTTAATAAACCACCTTAACTTTTACCTGCTGTCTCCATCTGGCTATATTGTAACAGAAGACCGGACAATAACAGCGGAACACAAACATGAGTTCAACCGATCCATTCCAGGATTTAGTGGACGCCTTTCTTCGCACTTTTCATCTACCCTCTCCACCACCAACGCCTTCACCAGTCCGGTCACCTGCTCCAGCACCAACCACCATTTCCGCATCCACCGCCACCTCTTCTTCACCGCCAGTTTTCGCCAGTCCCATGGCCAAACCGGCACCCTTCTCTGGTTAAGCAGAGGATTGCAACGGATTCCTCCTCCAATGCTCGCTGACCCTGGAGATGCAACCGCACTTGTTCCCAACGGAACGGGCTAAGGTAGCGTTTTTGATCTCACAACTTTCTGGGAAAGCTCTGCAGTGGGCTGATTCCATTTGGTTACAAAAATCTCCAGTCACACAGAAGTATGTTGATTTCGTTGAACACTTCAGAGAAGTATTTGGAAAACCTTCCTGGGATTCTTCCATTGGTGAGAGACTTTATTATTTAAAACAAGGAAAAATGTCTGTTAACGAATATGCTCTTCAATTCAGAACCCCTTGCTGCCAGAAGTGGCTGGAATGAACAAGCGCTACTCACTACATATCGTCAGGGATTGGATCCTCGCATCTCGCTGCATACGAGGATAACATCGGCCTAGAACGATTCATTCAGCTGTCAATCCATTTCGCCACTCGTATACAGTCGTGTCTCAATGAGTACTAGGGTCAGTTGCAGCTCACCGACGTCCTCTGCCGGCCAGAATCCGTCAGCACCCCAGAACCAGCCCACGAACCCATGCAAGTGGATTTCTCACGGCTCTCACCCGCTGAACGGCAGAGGAGGATGAGCAACCATTTATGTTTATATTGTGGATCTCCTGGGCATGTACTCTCCTCATGCCCAACCCATCCTCCACGTTCTCTGGTGATTGTCTTTGTTTCCAGTAACCCTACCAGTAAGACACTCACCACAAATGTAACACTTACTGCTGCTGATGTTTCCATTCCAGCGACTGCCCCCATTGACTCTGGTTCCGCAGGAAACTTTATCTCCGGTGCCCTCTGCCATCAGCTTGGACTCAAAACCAAAACCACGCCGTCTTCCTTCCAAATCCACTCAATAATCAGGAAACCTGTGAGTAGAAGACATGTCGTCAAACTGAACTCCTGCATCTGCAAGTTGGATTACTGCATGTCGAAGACATTCAATTGCTGGTTCTGGAGGGTTACACCACTGACGTGATACTAGGGCGCCCGTGGTTAGAGCAGCATAACCCCATCCTCTCGTGGAAGAATGGGGTAGTCCTGAAGTGGGGCGACACCTGTTTTCCTCAGTGTTTCTCTACGTTACCTGTTCCAAGATTCTCAATTTCCAAGTCTCTTCCTGTCTGCGCCACTTCCATTGAAAGTCCATTAGAGAAACATTCCGTGGATATTCCCCAATGTTACGCCCCCTTCAGCGACGTCTTCTGCCCCAAGAGAGCCTCCAAGCTGCCACCACAACGGCCATGGGATTGTGCCATCGATCCGCTTCTGGGTGTGTCAGTGCCAAAGGGTGAGATCTACCGTCTTTCCATCCCGGAGGAGAAGGCCATGGTGGAATACATCGAGGAGGCCCTGGCTCAAGGATACATCATACTTTCCACTTCCCCTGCTGCTTCCAGCTTCTTTTTCGTGGCTAAGAAGGATAGAGGCCTGCGTCCATGTATTGACTACCGATCTCTCAATGCAGTGACTGTCAAGTTCAGGTCCCCCCTTCTTCTCGTCCCAGCGGCCCTGGAACATCTCCGTGGGGCCTGGTCAACGCCCCCTCCGTATTCCAGGATTTTATCCACGAGGTTCTCTGGGAGTTTCTCCACAAGTTTGTACTGGTATATATCGACGACATCTTGATTTACTCCCGGAGCATGGCCGTCCATCGCCAACACGTTGCGGAGGTCCTGCAATGCCTGAGAGACTTCCAGCTCTACCTCAAAGCCGAGAAATGTTCCTTCCATCAAACCTCAGTGCAGTTCCTTGGATATCACATCGATCACAGTGGCATCCGGATGGACGAGGGGAAGGTGACAGCCATCAGAGACTGGCCAACACGTCAACTGTGAAGGAACTTCAAAGATTCCTCGGCTTCACCAATTTCTATCAATGTTTTATCCAGAATTACAGTGTCATTACCTGTCCTCTAACATGCCTCCTCCTCAATAAACCCAAATTACTATCCTGGACTTAAGCAGCCACAGAAGCTTTCAACTCCCTCAAGACTGCCTTCACCCCCGCTCCGCTCCTGGTGCATCCTGACCCCGAGACGCCCTTCATTGTGGAAGTGGACGCTTCTACCACCGGAGTAGGAGCGGTACTGTCACAGCAGCAAGGGAAGCCCAGCCAACTCCATCCATGTGCCGCCTTCTCCCGCAAGCTCAACCCGGCGGAGGTGAATTACGACACTGGCAACCGCAAACTCCTCGCTATCAAACTGGCCCTAGAGGAGTGGAGGCATTGGATGTCTGTCTCCCTCTAGCCATTTTTGGTCCTCACTCACCATAAGAACCTTGAGTACCTCCGAGCAGCCAAGAGACTAAACCCTAGACAGGCCCATTGGGCCCTCTTTTTTACTCGCTTTAACTTCACAATCTCCTATTGACAGCTATGGAAACAGCTGAAATAATGTTCAACAATGTGTTTCGATACAACGGTATCCCCGAAGACATCATATATGACAGAGGTCCACAGTTTATCTCCCATGTCTGGAAAGCCTTCTTTTCGCTCCTAGGTGTGACCGTCAGCCTATCGTCGGGATACCATCCACAATTGAATGGGCAGACGGAACGGAAAATCCAGGAGATCGGTTGCTTATCAAAATGAACAAAAGAACAATATCCTACTACGGTATCCTACTAAGGTCCTACTACGGTATCCCCTACTACGGTATCCCCGAAGACGTCATATCTGACAGAGGTCCACAGTTTATCTCCCATGTCTGGAAAGCCTTCTTTTCGC